>NC_056522.1:379710990-379728608 GCF_019175285.1 Sceloporus undulatus
GGTTTTTTTCTTTATGTTCTCCTTTTGTTTCTTCTGCCTTCCTTTTGTTCTTGTGTTACCCGCGTTCCCCCTAAGATGTCGAACAAGGCATCACAGATTTGCCCCAGCTGCATTGCATCCTTGTGCCTTTCTCTGTGGCATCAATCTGTAGTAATATTTTACAACGTGTCTCAGGCTCACATTTGTATAATGACATGAGCAGAAGCATTTTCTCCACAGTCACTTGTGCTAATGTTTCTCTTCCCTTTTCAGATAATAGACTGAAATCATACATTGGGGTTATGTAAAATACATCTCGCATAGACTAATAGATCATAGAGTTGGAAGAGACCAAGTGCAACCAGTACAACCTCATTCTGCCATGGGATATACAATCAAAGTAACCTGACAGTGGCCATCCAGCCTCTGTTTGAACTCCAAGAAGAGACTCAACTCGGTGAGGCAGAAGAACCTTCCACTATTGAACAGCTCTTACCATCAGAAGTTCTTCTCAATGTTGAGATAGGAGCTCTTTTCCTGTAGTTTGCACCCACTGCTCCGTGTTCTATTCTCTGGAACAGCAGAAACAAGATTGCTCCATTCTCATATGACATTCCTTTAAATATTTGAACAGGGTGTCATATCGCTCTGAACCTTCTCTTCTCCAGGCTAGACTACCAAGTTCCCCAAATCTGCCTCAAAAGGCATGGTTTCCCACCTCACCCTTTGGTCACCTCCTCTGGACATGTTCCAGATTTCAACTCCTGTTGAATTGTGGTACCCAGACTGGACGCCATTATTCCGGTGAGCCCTGACCAAAACAAATACAGTGGCACTATTAATTCCGTGATCTAAACACTATACCACTATTGATGCCCCTGAATTGCATTGGCTTTTTAGCTGCCACATCACATGTTGACTCATGTTCAACTTGTGGTCTACTAGGACTCCTAGATCCCTTTCACATGTACTGTGTCAAGCCAGGTGCCCCCATCCTTATCTGTGCATTTCATTGTTTTTTCACTCTCTGTGTAGTACCTTACATTTCTCCCTGTAATTTATTTTGTTAGTTTTTGGCTTTCTAATATATTAAAGTCATTTTGATTTTGATCTTCTCTCCTCTGGGTTTAGCAACTCTCCTAATCGATATCATCGCAAATTGATAAGCATGCCCTCTATTCCTTCATCCAAGTCATTGATAAAGATGTTGTATAGCCCTGGGTCCAGGACAGAACCTGGCACCCCACTGTCTCTTCTCTCCAAGATTCCTTTCCATGGACACAAAATCCCCTCTTTTGCTCATCTTGGGAGCTCTTTTTCCTGCCCTTCAACAACATAGTTTGGGGGTTGCCACCATTCTTTGAGGGCTCTTGCATGGTGTGGACACCCACCAAAGTGCTAATTAATGCAATTAGTGTGTGCTGTCGCACCAGAGGCAGCTGTTCTATAGCAAAGCAACTGAAAGTTGACCATGTCGCTCTGCATCTATCACTTGCTGGCCCAGCGGCTCTCTTTGCCTGCTACTTGTCAGTGCAGATGCAAGCTGGTGGCCTAAAGCGTATAGTCCTTCTCAGTGTAGCAACCCTGGAGCTTTTCTTTTTGCCTCCTGAGCACGGCTGCCTGCTTTTATGATCTTGGCTTTTCAGTCTGCAGAGTCTGTCCACAGCAGTGACCTTTGTGATCTGCCCAATCAGGCCATTGACTTAAAGAATCTTTTGATCAGCTCTGAGAAGATGAGACACCAATCTCACTGGATTATTTTGTCCATTGTGGCTCGAAAAAAAAACAAAGCAAAACAGGGAAACGGGGAGAAAAAGAGCAACACCACTTTTATGTGGCACATTTCATTTGCTTCTTGACACAACCTCCAGTCTCTCTACCAGTTTTGATTTCTCAGACCCCAAAGTAAGATTTTAAGTTTGGGAAGGGAAGAATGTCCAGATTCCATGTGAACTTTTCTTCAGAAGGAATGAACACCCTTCACTTCACCTTGCATGGTTTTTAAGAATCCTCTCTAGTCAACTCCCAGGGATTTGTTTTCATTTGCTGACTTGAAATATAGAATCATAGAGTTGGAACAAGAGGCCACAAGGGCCATCCAGTCCAACCCCTTCCCATGCAGGAAATCCAATCACAAGCATCCCCAACAGATGGGCCATCCAGCCTCTGTTTAAAGACTTCCAAGAAGAGACTCCACTACACTCCGAGGAAGGGTGTGTCCCACTTTTAACAGCCCTTACCTCAGGAAGTTCTTCCTAATGTTGAGGTGGGATCGCTTTTCCTGGAGCTTGCATCCATTGCTCCATTGGGTACTGCTCTCTGGAGCAGCAGAAAACAAGCTTGCTCCCTCCTCGATGTGACAACCCCTTCAAATCTTAAACGGGCTAACACATCACCTCTTAAGCGTATCTTCTCAAGGCTACATCATCCCTCTACTAAGTCTCTCCTCCTAAGGCATGGCTTCTGTATGAGCAAACATTGCTGTGGGGTTTGGGAGCTGGAGGGGGAAGGAAAGCTGGTGACTCTAAAGTCAGTGGGGCCTGATCTGTTCCAAGCTGTGGCCTGATCTTTAGAGCAGACATTGCAGGATGAGATCTACATCAAGGTGATGATTGCATTTTACACTCACAGAATTATGTGATGGTTGTGCACTACTGAATTGCAACATTGCCACTAAATGTGCAAACCAAATACCAAACTCCATGCACATCTGCATGTGCGTGTGCAATGCACAACGTCAACTGCATAGCAATAGTATAGTATTTACATTTCTCTACTGTTTATTCACTGAACTAGCACTCCCTAAGCAGTTTACAGACCTTAGACTCTTAGAGCTGGGAGGGACCCCAAGGGTGTGTTGTAATGCACAACTAAAGCACTCCTGGAAGTGCCCACTGAAATGTGATATAATTAGGTTGTGTGCCCAAAACTATCACAGGATTTTCTTGGTACATTCTTCAGAGGAAATTTGCCATTGCCATCTTTAAGGCTGAGAGGTGTGACTTGCCCAAGGTAACCGTGGGTTTTTCATGGCTGAGCAGGGAATTGAACCCCGCTCTCCGAGTCATAGTTCAACATATTTTAATACTGGAAGGGCAGGCAGACTTGTAGAAGATGGGGGAATTTTTTTTTGGCAACTCCTGAGTAGGATCCAATCAATATGGATTCAGATTAGAAGAAAATAGATTCTGCTCAACATTAGGCAGAACTATTGATGAGAAAGCTGGTCAACAGTGAATAGGACTCTTTCAGAAGACGGCAGAGTCTCCTTCTATGGAGGTCTTTGAACAGATGTTGTGGGCCACTTTTCAGGAACAGACTCCTGAGCAGATGCACATGTGTGGGAGAAGTGTAGATGGCCCTTGAGGTTCCTTCTTTTCTCTCGTTCTACACTTCGAGACGCATAAATCCAACTAGGGAAAATAATAAATCTCATAAGAATTAGAAGCTGTGCAAGCCTCTGCATGTACAATTTCCTGATGATGTTCAGCTCCACCAAAGGCTTCAGCTCCATGACAGGCACTCAAGACTCACTTTTAATTAGTTTCAGCTGAGCTGCGCCCTGAAAGTTCTGGCTGAATCACATCACATTGTTGCTCTCCCCATCCCTTCCATTGCACTGGAGAGGACAGCATTGGGGTGGGGTGGTCCCCATCCTTGGGTTTTTAAGCCGCTTTCCCCAGGGAAGGAGTTGCTAAAAATATCCTAAAAAGCTTTTCTTTTTCTTCTTACAGTGGTGGTGTGGCGGCAGCCATCATAATTCTCACGAGGCTGCAGTTAATTCAGCCGGCCAACCTTGCCATTCCATTCATACTGTGGGTAGCTTGCTTGAACTCCTCAGGCAATTTGTTGAAGGGTAATTTGATGAAAGTTATCAAAGATAGGCCTGGAAGTGTTTTCACTCTCATTGTTTGAGGGGCTCCTTCTGACTGGTCATTTGAAATGGAAGCATGGTCAGTTCTTGACAATAAGGCATCCCACCTTGAAATTATCTTTACTTATTGAAGGAGCGTAGGCAGCATCTGCACTGTGGAAATAATGAGTTTCACACTGCTTTAACTGCCATTGTTGTTTTTGTTCTGTGCCTTGAGTTGTTTTCCAACATATCATGATCCTAAGGTGAACCTATCATAGGTTTCTTGGCAAGTTTCTTCTAGGGGAGGGTTGACATTGCCACCCTTGAGCTGAGAGAATGGCGGTTTACAGACCACCCTTTGGGGCGGCCTGTTCCCGCCCCTTTCCCTGCAGATCGGGGCCTCAGCGCCACAGCGGCAGCCTCTGAGGCCCCGATCCACCACTTTCCAGGCCACGGGGAAACAGCCAAAGCCGGCTTCCCCACGGCCTGGAAAGGGGTGTCCTTGGGGCTTCATGCCCCAAGGACACCCGATGCGCATGGGACAAACAGAAAGGGGCCACTTGGCCCCTTTCTGTTTTATGTCACTGGCACAGCCATCTAAACGCTGTGCCCTCAGTGGCGCGAAGACTAGGGTTAGGGTGTCCAGAAGGGACGCCCTTTCCTAACCCTAGTACGTGCAGAGCACGTACTTTTGGCGCATGTGGAATGCGCCATTGTGACTTGCCACAGGTCACACAGTGGGTTTCCATGGCCAACTGCAGATTCAAACCCTGGTCTCCCGAGTCATATTCCAGTGCTCCAAACTAATACACCCATGCTAGCATGGCTCCATGCCATGGAGTTCTGGGATTTGTGTATTGTTAGAGGTTCAGCCTTCTCTGTCAGAATGATCTGGTGCCTCAACCAAACTACAAATCTCAGGATTCATAGGTTGAAGCCATGACACTTAAAGTGCAGATACAGCTCTTGTCAACCTTCCTGATCCATGGGTTGTTTCCTGGATTCAACCATCCATGGTTTGAAAATATTAATTTATGTGTATGTATAAAATTCCAAAAAGCATACCTTGCTTTTGCCAATTTATATAAGAGGCACCAGTTTACTATTTCAGTTATCTAATGGACTTGGCACCACAATTTTGGTATCCATGGCAATGCCTGGAACCAACCCAGTGGATACCAAGTACATGCTCTTTCTTGCAGTGCAATTATGCTGGCAAACTGCCTGGTGGACGTGGCCATCTGGTCGGAAATTGTACTCCTGCATAAGTTTTCTCAGAAGCCATTGGATGAACATAGGAAGGGTGCGGAGTACTGTGGCTCCCAGAATCCCCCACACTTTTGTGGTCCAAAAAGATTTGAATTTTTCCAAGTGGAGGTTTCTGCTACATGGCAATCTCCCTGTTTTTATTTCCATAGAATGGCAGAAGCTGTAGAGTTATATCAGTTTAAACTGAAAAGGATGTTGATTGAGACCATGTGAACGAAAGCATTAAAAAAATCATTACTAAATAATTTAAGCAAAGAGTGATTTAAGAGGCCCCAAATACGGAGGTATTAAAGCCAAAAGGCAGAAAACAAGATGACAATTAAGGCTAGAAAACAAAAGGACATTCTGGAATTATGAGCAAAGCATAAATGCAACATAAATGTGAGAGAGCAGTAAATGCACCATAAGTGAATAACCGACCACAGATAACAAATTACAGTACAGTAGAAAGCAGCATCTCTATATGATCCATCAGATAGGAAGGCACTGAAGCAGAGACGACTGCAAAATGCGCTGCCATTAAACTCAAACTGAATCTTATGAGCTACACTAAACTCATACTTGAGTCTAACCTCTTCCTAACCAAGCTGGCCTCACCATTCTTAGCACTGGCTTTGGGAGTTTGTACCTTTTGTTTGGCCAAAAAGATAGAGCAGGGATACTGCTGGTAATATGATGATGTGGTGGTGGTGGTGATGATGATGATGATGATGATGATTATTATTATTATTATTATTATTTATTATATATTATTTCTTGGCCCCATTCCCGTGGATGAGGCAGGGAACAATAAACAGCCAATGAATATATAACATCAGTTTAAAAACATCACTTACAAATGCCTATCAACTAAAACATTGATTCCCAAACTTTGGTCCTCCAGATGTTTTGGACTTCTGCTCCCAGAATCCATGATCTTCATCCACGTTGGCTGGGACTTTGGGAGCTGATGTTCAAACACCTGGAAGACCAAAGTTTATATGCTTTTCATTGTTGTTTTATGTATTTTATATATGTTGTTAGTGCCTTGGGTCCCACTTTGGGAGAACGGCAGGTAATAATATAATATAATAGTCATAATTTCTCCACAGCATTATGCCACTTTTGCAGGCAAAAACCAAGCTTCCTTGCAGTTGCCCAGAAGCATTTGTACTTTACAAAAACTCTCGAAATTATGTTGTGTAAATGGTAGGCTTGTGTGTGCAAAAAATGTGGTTTTTGTATGGACAACAGCGAGCGAAATCTTAGCATGAGTCCCAAATAGAGGTGACCATTGATTTTATGGGACTTCACTTACATGTTGACTCACTCAATGAACGATCCACTCAGTCTACCTAGTTGGAAAAAACCACCATGTTTCTGGTTGGAGCTTTTTGCATGAAACATACTTACTAAGGGAAGGGAAAATGTACTTTTTCTAGAAGAAGCATGTGCATTCTTTGCTGAGAGACTTCGCAAAGAAGCTCATGGCTGCAGGATACTTTTTGGCAGGAACAGCCCATGTGTCGGGAAACCAGGACATTGCCAGGAAATGAAGAGTGATGAATGTCCTCCTACCCTGATGCCTATGCCTGTCAAAGGTTTACATTTCTATTTTGGCCACCACGTTTAGCAGTATGGGTCAGTCTGAAAGAGGCTGGCTGGAATCAGGGTGTAATCTTCACTGACGTTGTCATCAAAGGATGCAAGGAATAAACTCCAGCATTTTCCTAACTTTTTGAAGATCATTCCCAATTCAGGACGTACTCTTGCAAAACTTGCAAATCCTTGCTGCAAAATACTTTTTCTATGCAGGCAATGATGTTTTATGTGCAAAAAAGTCTGCCATGGGGACTTAACAGATAAAATGTGTACGCAGTCCTTTCGTGTAGAAAATAGCATTTTACGCACAGAAAATAAAGTTTTGAATACCATTTTCTGTGCAAAAAGGTGTGAATTTTGTATAGAAAGAGTCCTGACAGCCAAAGCTTCTTGTCAGCCCAGGGTTAGCCTTGTTGAGATTTCTTGACGCTTGAGAAACATGTTTTAGCCATATTTCTTGCAAAAGGGAAGCTGGGTTTCTGTGTCCACTTTGCTTGGGTAAGAGCTTAAAATTTTAAGGTGTGAGCCTTTCTTTTGGTCATTGGGAGGAGGAGGAGCTAGAAGCCTCGTTCTACAGAGCTGCTGGTAAAAGCTGTGCCTCCTGGTGCACTTTTTTCTTTTCTTTTCACATTCATTTTTATTTTTTAGTCAAGGAGGGTTTGGAGTACAGAGGAGAAGGTCACCTGGGCACAATGCTGGAGGACATCTCCTTTAATTTTAACACTTTTCTGTTCACCACTCCCTTAAGGGGCTTGTGGGGACTTACTCAGAAGAGTGAGTCAGACACTTGCCTCTGGAACTAGCTAGAAGCAGAAGTCTATACATAACTAGGTCCCATTGAATGAACTTGCTAACAAAGTTTGGGAGAAATCCCGCGACTGGCGGAGGGCAAACGTTGTCCCCATCTTCAAAAAGCGGGAAAAGAGGATCCCACAATTATCGTCCAGTTAGTCTGACATCAATCCCAGGAAAGATTCTGGAGCAGATCATTAAACAGAGAGTCTGTGAACATTTAGAAGCAATGCCATAATCACAAAGAGTCAACATGGGTTTCAGAGAAAGAAGTCATGCCAGACAAACTCAATCTCTTTCTTTGATAAAATCACCAGCTTGGTGATGAAGGGAATGCTGTGGATTAGTATATCTTGATTTCCAGTAAGGCCTTGACAGGTTTCCCATGACATTCTTGCAAACAGCTGGTAATGTGGACTAGACAAGGAACTGTTACATGGATCTGTAATTGGTTGACCGGCGAATCCAAAGGGTGCTCAACAATGGCTCCTTTTCATCCTGGAGAGAAGTGACCAGTGGGTGTCCAGGGGGCTTTGTCCTGGGCCCAGTGCTATTCAACATCTTATCAATGACCTGGATGACAGAATTGGAGCATACTATCAAATTTGCAGATGACACCAATTAGGAGGAATAGCTAATACCCCGAAGGACAGGATCAAAAATTCAAACAACCCGAATAGACTAGAAAGCTGGGACTAAGCTAACAAAATGAAATTCACACGGAGAATGCAAGGTACTGCACTTAGGAATTGTGAACATGAGTCAACAGTGCAATGGGGCAGCAATCAAGGCCAATGCAATTTTAGGCTGCATCAATAGAATGTCTAGTCAAGGGAGTGTCTAGATCAAGGGAAGTAATAATACCACTGATCTGCTCGGTCAGGCCCCACCTGGTATTGTGTCCAGTTCTGGCACCACAATTCAAAAAATGACATGAGAAACTGCAGCGTGTCCAAAGGAGAGTACTACAATGGTGAAGGATCTGGAAACCTTGCCCTATGAGGAATGACTTAGGGAGCTGGGGCTGTTTAGCCTGGAGAAAAGAAGGTTAAGAGGTGATATGATAGCCCTGTTTAAATATTTGAAGGGATTTCATATTGAGGAGGGGCAAGCTTGTTTTCTGCTGCTCAGAGACTAGGACCCAGAGCAATGGAGAAGCTCCAGCAAAAGAGATTCCACCTGAACATTAGAGGAACTTCCTGAGAGTAAGGGCTGTTCGACAGTGGAACAAACTCCTTCCTTGGAGTGCAGTGGGTCTCCTTCTTTGGAGGTCTTCGAACAGGGCTGTGGCCTTCTGTCGGGATGCTTTGCCTGAAGCTGCATGGCAGAATGGGGTTGGACTGGATCAGGGCCCTTGTGGTCTCTTCCAACTCTAGGGTTCTATGATTTTTAATTTTGTTGAAAATTCTTTGCATCCTTAAGCCAGAATGATGTTTGTCTTAATACCTAAATTCCACAACGAGTGCAGCTGTATCTTTTTGGTCATTGTGAAATAACCATTGCACAACAGGATGATAAATGGCACATTGATGGCTACACAGTCAGCTGTATCATGTCAGCATTCAGCAGAATGTGTACTACATGAATACTTTGCAAGCTGGATGTAGCATCTCAGGTTCAAAACACACTGCAGAAATAATCCAGTTTGGGACTGCTCTGACTACCCTTGTTCTGGTGCCACAATACACTACAATTTTTAGGATTCCCTAGCACTGGGCCACGGCAATTAAAGCGATCTCAAACTGGATTATTTCTGCAGTGTGTTTTGGACCACCATGACTGAGTTGGAAATGGTTATTGCTCCATTTGAACCACAGAAACCCAAAGCAAAACCAGTTGCATGGTGTAACTTGACTTCCTCTGTAGGAACCATAAAGATATATATATTTTTCCTATGGAGTTTATTAGACGGAGGCAAACTGCCAAATTCCCAAAAATGGGATTTATGTGCAAAAACGGGATTAAAAAAACCAGGGGGAAAAACCCCGCAAAGACACATTGGGGTTAATGAGCATTAACGCAACATTAACCCAGACAGAAAGTTGACTAAACACACCACTTTTTACTTTGGGGATTTTCCATAAATAAAAAGTAGTGCATTTTGTCAACTTTCCGTCCGGGTTAATGTCACGTTAATGCTCCTTAACCCCAACATTGTCTGAAAAACAGCCTGCTTTTTCTGGGTTTTTTTTCTGGGTTTTAAATCTCGTTCCTGCGGGATTTAACCCACTATTGTGGCCCCCCCTCTATTTTCTGTCCTGTGTAATGTCAGACATCGTCAGAAAATTAATCTGGCTTGCAGGTTTTTTCTAGTTTAAATCCGGTTTTTGCATGGGATTCCTCCTGTGTGATAACCTCCTATTTGCAGATTGTGAACTCCTGTTTAAATATCAAATAGAATGGCTTTGACATCATTCAAATTCTAGTTGCAAAAATTTGCAAGGTCTTATGAATGCCCTTTCTTCCCTTCCTCCACCCATTGCAACATTTATCACTTTGTAAACGTTTGGGAGATGATTTTGAGAATTTTGTTTCCCTTTTGCACAATGGAGCAGTCCTAGGCTTTTTGTCCTGGAATGGAGTTGTCTCCAAGCCTCCTAAATGAGATGTAATCAGTAATTACAGAAGCACATTGCCTGCCCATCCCTTCACTTTGTTGTATTGGTTTCATAACACAGTCCCATTGCTTTGTCGCCTGCAGCTATGGACAGGAGGTTTGCCCGCTAGAAAATAATCACATTACATCCCCCCCCCTCGCTCTAATTTCCATGCCTATGCCATTAAAGATTATCTGTGGCTTTTGCAAAAGGACCAAATTTCCAACTGGAATTGCCTCTTTGATCTCCATTTAATAATCTCGCTATTTGGGCTATGCTCTGATTGGCAAAACTGTGTTTGCCGGATGGATTTTTTGTCCTGGAGTTATTTTCTTTTCATTATTTTGAGTTTTGAAAAAGACCCTGCAATGTTAATTTGTTGAAAAAAAAAGGAGGGGAGGGATGATGAAAATATTTAATAGAGATGCCTTCTGTGAGGTTGGCATTTGAAAGCTGATAATTTCAGCACAGAGAATGCGCTGCGCTGGAGTTTGCCCGAAAGTGGCTCCACAAGGAAGGAGTGCTCTTATTTGCTGAATTCGACTTTTGAGATTAATGCCACTCTCCAGCCAATTAACAATGGCCTATTTATGTCCCCAAATGGCAATTTTCTATGACATCTCTTGAGTTGTTTTATACTTAGTGGGAACAACTGTCATTCTTTCTAATCCACTGCTATCAATAATTTCCCAGGACCCTGGATTTCCGTTTCACCACATGCTGACCATGATCCTGCACTGAGTAGAAAAAGCAGAGCTTTATGCTCATAGAGTTGTTTCACAATGCCACCTTGTTAGTGAATTCAGACTTGATGCAAACAAAAGGGCAATACAAAGGTGAATGTTCATTTGCATGTGCAGAGTGCAATGTACAATACAGGACACAATGCACAGATATAGGGTGAGTGACACCTGGTTTGACAACCGTATGTGTGAAAGAGATCTAGGAGTCAGTAGAACACAAGCTGACCATGAGTCAAAGGTGTGATGTGGCAGCAAAAAATCCCAAAGCAATTCTAGCTTGCACCAATAGAAGTATCATGTTTAGATCAAGAGAAGTAATATAAACTCTATTCTGCTTTGGTCAGGCTTCACCTGGAATAAGCCTGTGTCCAGTTCTGGCTGCCACAATTCTAAGAATATGGTGAGAAGTGGGAGTGTATCCAGAGGAGGGCAAAAGGTCTGGAAACCATAAAGCACTATGAGGAGACACTTAAAGAGCTGTTTAGCCTGGAGAAGCGAAGGTTAAGGGGGCAATATGATAGCCCTGTTTAAATATTTGAAGAGGTGTCATGCTGAGGATGGAGCAAGCTTATTTTCCACTGCTTCAGAGACTAGGACATTGAGCAATGGATTCAAACAACAGGAAAAGTGATTCCACCTCAAAATTAGGAAGAACTTCCAGAGGGTTAATGCTATTTGACAGTGGAAAATGCTGCTGCCTTGGAGTGTCATGGAGTCTCCTCCTTTGGAGGCTTTTAAAGAGAGGCTGGATGGCCACCTCTCACAGGCGTGCTTTGATTGAGAGTTCCTGCATGGCAAAAGGAAGTTGGACTGGATGGCCTTTGACGTCTCTTCCAACTCTATGATTTTTATGTCCTGCCTTTCCCCCAAAAGAGGGACACAAGGCAGCCCTTTGGGACCCTTCCAACTTCTACATAATATGCCTCCAGATTTCAAAGAAGGATGTTTCATGTCCCTCTCAGTCCTCACCTGTCCAGGCGAAACATACCAAGCTCCCTCAGCTGTTCCTCATAAGACTTGGCTTCCAAAGCATTGATTGTATTGGTTGCCTTTCTCTGGACACATTCCAGCTTGTCAAGATCTTTCTTGATAGCCTTAAAAGCCTGGGATTCTGGCAGAGTGCCCTTCAAACTACATATGAATAATATAGCAAGCCTACTACAAGGTTACTTGGACTGTGGAGGCTATAAATATGTCACACAAGCATGCTTAATTAGGATACCTTCTATGTATTATTTCCAACGAGTCCTTCATCTGTGTAATTTAATGCATCCTAATGAATCTCTGGAGACTTGGAGGTAGACCAGTGTATTTTGACCTCTTCTAATGAATACTGCTTTTCTGGATCAGACCAAAAAATGTATGCCAGCAACAGCTTGTCATATGCTTCAAAGAAGCTTCTGACAAGCTGAGCATTACTGAGAGATCCGTCCCTTGTTCTCTGCCCTCACCATCTGGTCTTCTGAGGTATACTGCCTGTGAATACAGGGGCTCTATTTGCCACCATAACTAATTGCGGTCTGTAGATGCATCCTCCATAAATTCTTCTCTCTGTGTCTCTTTTAAAAATCTCTTTATGCTAATGGTCATTCTCAGACTCCAACTGTACAACGTGCTTATCATGCATTTAGAAGAAGTGCTCCCTCCATTAATGAAAGACATCTGTTTGTCATAGCATGTGCTTTTCCTCACCAATGGTGTTGAGTACACTTCCTTTTGCTGTTGGTCAATGGAAGGTAAACATGAGCTTAATTTGTAAGTCAGATTCCTAAAACACATCTCCTCCACTGCTGGAAGAAAAGTGTGTTCAGTGCAGAGAATCCAAATTACTCTTCATGTCTACTTTGATCTTCAGTGCTCACTCCATGGTTAATCACATTTTGGACACTGGTTCAGCCATATAGCCCTTGGGTTTCTAGCATGATTGGCCACATAAAATCATATGATCTTAGAATTGGATGGAACCACAAGGGCTATCTATTCCAACCCTCTGCCATGCAGGAAAACAGAACTAAAGCACTCCTGAAAGGTCATCATCCAACCACAGTTGAAACATCTCCAAAGAAATTGAGTCCACCATCTTCTGAGGCTGTATGTTCCACCCAAACAGTTCTTACAGTCAACAAGTTCTCTCCAGTGTTTTGCTGGAATCACTTTTCTATTGGTTGAAACCATCACCTTCTTTGGAGGTTTCTAAAGAGAGCTTAGATGGCCACCTTTTGGGTGTGCTTTAATTAGGTATTTCTGCATGGCAGGGGTCTGGATTAGATGGCCCTTGCAGACCCTTCCAGCTCTAAGATTAGAATAATAGAGTTGGAGGAGCCCCCAAGGACCATCCTGTCCAGTCCCTGCCTAACAGGAATACAAAACCAAAGCACCACAGACAAATGACCATACAGCCCCAGTTTAAAAATCTCCAAAGAAGGAGAGGCTACCACTCTCCAAGGCAGCATCTTCCATTGACCAACAGCTCTTATCCTCAGGAAATGCTTCTTAATGTTGAAGTGGAATCTCTTTCCTGTACTTAGTATCCTTTGCTGTGTCTCAGTCTCTGAGGCTGCAGAAACAAGTTTACAACACCCTTGCTATAACATCCCTTCAAATATTAAATATGGCTGTCATGTCACTCCTTAACCTTTTCTTGTCCAGGCTAAACATACCCAGTTTCCTAAGCTCCTCCTCATAGGGCTTGGAGGTTTCCAGACCCCTCACCATTTTGGTCAACTTCCTTTGGACACGCTCCAGCTTCTCAACATCCTTCTTAAACTGAGGTGCCCAGAACTGGACACAATATTCCAGGTGAGGTCCAACCAAATCAGAAAAGAGTGGCACTACTACTTCCCTTGATCTAGACCAGGGGTTCCCAACCTGGGGGTCATGACCCTTTCTCAGGGGTCACCAGGTTGGGATTCCCCCTGCCTCCCCCTCCTCTTCTCCCTGCGGGTACCAGCACTAGCACCAGAACCGTGTGGGGATGGGGACAGGGACAGGGATGAGACTTCCTCCCCCTCCTTCTCTTCTCCCTGCAGGTGTCGGCACTAGCACCAGAACAGCACGGGGATGGTGATGAGGCTTCCTTCCCCTTTCCCCGTGGGTGCTGGCGCTGGCTCCGGAACCGCGCAGGGATGGGGCTTCCTCCCCCTCCTCCCCTTTCCCCTGTGGGTGCCAGCGCTGGCTCCGGAACCACACAGGGACGGGGACAAGACTTCCTCCCCCCTCCTCTTCTCCCTGTGGGTGCTGGCGATAGCATCAGAACCACGTGGGGATGGGGCTGCAGGCCAGAGCAGGCTTGGCTGGCATGGAGGAGGAGGAGGAGGAAGAAGAGGAGGAGGGGTGAGGAAGAGGAGGCGGAGGCGGAGGGGCTTCCAGCAGCCTTTGCAGCTGGAAGTCCCGCCCCTTCTTCTGGCCGGTGGCCTCCCTAATTGGTTGGGAGGCTGGGAAGGGGCGGGACTTCTGTCCACAAATGTCACTGGCGTTTGTAGGCGGCCAGAGGACCCACCCTTTCCTGGCCTCCCAACCAATCAGGGAGGCCACTGAGTGGGACTTTCGTCCGCAATGGGGGTCGCGGCCCAACAAAGGTTGGGCCGCTAGACACTGTACTTCTATTGATGGAGCCTAGAATTGCATTGGCTTTATAGCTGCTGCAGATCCATCTTATTACCTCCTTGGATGCTTTCAAGAGGACAATTAAGATGGAACTCTTCCGGTGGGCATACCCGCCCAACCTCATATCAGAGATACTGCTCCACCCCTATGACTATGATTGTTTTGGAATTCTTATTACTGTTATTATTAATGATTGAGTTGTTTTTTTAAACTAAAAATACTATTGTTGTCATGTTTTATTGACTGTTTTCTGGATGTATTTTAGGTTGTAAATTGACTCGATCCAACTGGGAGAGGCTGGAAATATAAATAAACTATTTATATTATTATTATTATTATTATTATTATTATTATTATTATTATTATTACATTGCTGATTGATGTTCAGCCTGTGGTCTACGAACACCCAAATCCCTTTCACATGTATTGTTGTCAATCCAGGTGTCCCACATCTTTTATCTGTGCATTTCATTGAATCATGGAACCATAGTATCATAGAGTTGTAAGAGAACACAAGGACCATCCAGTCTAATCCCCTGCCATGCAGGAATACATGATCAAATCACCCCTGCCCGATGGCCATTCAGTCTCTATTTAAAGACCCCCAAAGAAGGAAACTCCTCCACTACACTCCGAGGAAGGAGAGTGTTCCACTGTCCAACAGCCCTTACTGTCAGGAAGTTCCTCCTAATGTTGAGCTGGAATCTCTTTTTCTGGAGCTTGCATCCATTATTCCTGCTCCTGTTCTCTGGGGCAGCAAAAAACAAGCTTGCTGTATCCTCAAAATGACATCCCTTCAAATATTTAAACAAGGCTGTGATATCACCTCTTAACAGTCTCTTCTACAGGCTAAACATACCCAGTTCCTTAAGGTTCTCTCCAAAGAGCATAGTTTCCAGATCTTTCATCATTTTAGTCGCCCTCCTTTGGACACACTAAAGGCTTCTCAACATCCCCCTTGAATTGTGGTGTCCAGAAATGGATGCATAATTGTATAATTGGGGGGTTGGAGGGGCCTTGTTGTTTTACATTGTTTTTATATTTTCTGTACACCGCTATGATCTCCAAGGAATAGTGGTATAAAAATAAAATTAATAATAATAATAATAATAATAATAATAATAATAATAATGCAGTATTATTCCAGGAGAGGCCTGGCCAAAGCAGAAAAAAGGTGGGACTATTATTTCCCTTGATCTAGACACTATGCTTCTATTGATGGAGCCTAAAATTTCATTGGCTTTTAAAGCTGCTGTTGACTCATGTTCAGCTTGTGGTCTACTAAGGCACCCAGATCCCCTTCACATGTGCTGTTGTCAAGCCAGGTGTCCCCCATCCTATATATGTGCATTTCATTTTTACTGTATCCTACATTTCTCCATGTAAAATCTAAAATATAATAAAGGAATGTAACTGCTCTTCTTCAGCCTTAAACTGAATATGGTCATTCTGCATTTGAATGTCCAGCCACATCCATGGGGAAACTTAAGACATACAGGCTTAAGACACAAACAAGTTTTTCTGTAGCAAAACTCAGGGAGACTTGGTGAAGCCTTATTTATCACAAGCCACCTAAACAGCCAGAGCAAAGAGGTCTACTTTTTTTTGTTGAAAATAATTGAATCGGATCTTTTTTCTTCCCCTGCTAGACAAACATCTTCTTACATCTATTCAAAGAGCCATATTTGCTATAATTCTTCCCTAATGGGAATTCTGCACAATCTTTAATGCTATCAGCATACGTCTTGATTTAATATGACTTATGAAAAGCAGCTTAGTTATTGATATCCTCTCTTTTTCATTTTGGCAGATGAAAGGGGACCCTTTTTTGTGTGTTCCGGGAATATTTGCAACATAAAAGTTAATGTGGAAGAGATTATTCAATATCCTACAGCAAGACTGGGAGCAAACAATACCTAAATATTTAAACACTGAGTGGAGATGAATGCTGTGCTGCACTGATACTGCTTGTCTCCTTCATTCCCCCCCCCTCTGATGCTACATCTTTCTGTCTATAAAATGAGCTATGAATCCTTTGGGTTTTTTTGCCACTTTGAGCAACAGCCCATAAATTTTAAGTTAACGGTTCCTCCTGATTGAAAAGCCATGTAATGTCTGTTTACAGTTGATTCAAATGGATGTGCATCTTCTAGGGGAAAATAAAGGAAGGTCCTCAATGCGCTGAGTCCTCATGAGATGTGACACTCCAGGGCATGCACAGAGTTCTGCTATCTGGAAGGGATCCCTCAATGATGGTTCCAATGGAGGAAGATTTCTAAAAGGAGGGCGCAAACACCTCCACTGGGGTGAATGGAGAGATCTGAGCACATGGGAGCTCTTTTATAAGTGACTTGGAGTCAAAGTTTCCAGATATCAGGGCCCAGCCCTTTTCTCTCTGGCCTCAAACAGAGGAGGATTCTCAGGGGAGGAGTCTTAGCATGAGAATACTGCAGGTTGACAATCCTTTGTCCAAAATAGTTGGGTCCAGAAGTGCTTTGGATTTGGGATCTTTTCAGATTTTGGAATAACTGTATTTGCATTGAGTGTTGGACTATGACTCTGGAGACCAGGGTCTGATGCTTAGCTGAGCCATGAAAACAACTAGGTGATCTTGGGCAAGTCACACACACTCAGGATAGGTTCACCTTAGATGCGCCATAAGTTGGAAATGACTTGAAGGCACAAAACAACAACAATACACAATGCACAATATGAGTAGTGTAGTATGTACTGTATTTACAAGACTGGAGAAAGATGTGAGAAAAGTGAGGCTGGAGAGAGATTGAGGATGCAAGTGTAGTGCTCTGCACAAATTCACACCTCTCACCATTTCAGAGATCCTCATGTCTCTCTTCAGCCTTTTGTCTCATTCATTTGCTACCTGTGTTGTGTGCATGAAATGTGAGGTTGGAGAGAGATTGCGGATCTGAGAGATAAATGAGCAGGAATGCTGCTGCCTCAGATGTGGAAGTGAGATGAGGATAATGGTAAAACCTTTTTTGTTGTTGTTGAGATTTTGGGGTTTTGAATTTCTGGATTAGGGATCCTCAACCTGTACCTTGTCAAATATATCCATGCTACTGGTCCCCACTGCCATATTTTGCTTGGGAGCAGCTACTAAAGGATTTGATGTGTAATGGATCGTGTTGAATGACATCACCACTTGGTCATCATGGTGTTATCAACAGGGGCCAT
>NC_056522.1:379728633-379759320 GCF_019175285.1 Sceloporus undulatus
TTTTTGTACAGTGCAAACCATACACACATGGTAATACTGTAGCTACATAGCTCCACTTTTCCAAACTGAGCCAACATGACTGTTCCACAGTGGATTAAAAGTTCAAACCACTTCTGTAAAGGAATTTAACACATGCATAATATGTTAACAGGTTACTGACGGGATCCATTGGAGAGCTGCCATTCATTGGTCCCATAAATCAAAATTATAACAACCCACACAAAATGCCACTGTGGAGATGCCTCCTTGGTGTCCTTTGGCAGATGGCTTGAACACCCTTTTATTCAGGCAGGCTTTTAAAACACAGAAAGATTTTAACAAATGGGCTTACTGTTTTAGACTGAGTTGTTTTAAAAGTTGTTAAAAATCTTTTAAATAGTATTTTAGCTGTCAGAGGGTGGAGGAGGGTGAGCAATCGGGTTGGGGTCCCACCCTGGAGGACGAAGCCCTGGAGGACCCAGAAGGAGCCCGAAGCGGGGAGAGGGCATGCGGGTGGCGAAGCAGCTGGGCCTCAGGCGGAGGCCAAAGAAGGAGCAGGGCGACGGAGATAGAAAGGAGAAACGCTGGAGGCCGGGGGGGGTGGAGGAGTGGAACACGTGGGGCCAGAAACTCATGGGGTTAAGGTGAAACCGGCCACGAGGCAGAAGTGGAGCGAGGGTTTGCGACGCCTTCTCGGTGGAAATCACACGGCGGTACCTACGGGGCTGCAGGGACCTGGCTGGAAGAAGTACGGAGCCGTGACCCTTGTAAAAAGTTGGTGACCTCTCGCATGCATCCCACGGGGAATGAACCTGGAGCCTTATCAAGCACGTCGGTAATCAACCCTGGTCCTCGTTTGTTGTGGGATATCAGAGGGAGGTGCTGGCCGCCAGTGGCGTGGCACCCAAGGCCGCAATTGAAGGGACGCCCTGATGCCATGGAAGGACCAGCACCTGAGGCGCTGTAGCCCGCCGCTAGCCTGGTGAAGTCAACTGGACAGTAAGCTGGCCCTGCAGCGACCGGGACGTTAGTTTTGTCTCTTGTTTAGGCGGTGAAGTAACTGGCCTTGTTATTGTTGCCCACGGGCCTGTGATTGTGTAATATTAAAGTTACTTGCAGCATCCGCCTCCTCCGGACTGTATGTCATGGAACCCATGGGACCACTCTGCCCCGCCACGGGGCTCGGGGCCTGGCGACATGCTTTTTTAAATGTAATTCAACCTCTTTTCAACAGTAAAATCCCTTTTTAATGTTCATCTTTTTGTATGTTTAGTTAAAAAATTTTTGATGCAAGATGCCTTGAGTCCCAATTTTGGGAGGAAAGACAGCAAATATTAATACTACTTATAACAGCAACAGCTGTTTTTTTCCTCTCTCTCCAAATCTTAGAAGAGTTACTTTTTTAGGCTCCATCTCCCAGGATCCCCAAGGGCCCAGATTATTCTGGTGCTGGCTATTTTTTAAAATTATACATTTTTAAGCTCTGCTTTTTTCTCCTGTCTGATAATTTTAGGGAAATATTCAGAGCTGCCATGAGAAGTTTCTCAACACATTTGCTGCTAGATCAGAGTTGATACATCAATTCAACCGGCATTCTGACATCAACGCAGGCAGAGTTTGGGGAGGAGAAGGGGTCAACACTTCACACTTAACTTTGCAACTGGAAAATGTTTTATTTAGGTGCAAATATGCACAGTGCTTCAGGGGGAGAGGAGGGGGAAAGGAACCGGCTAATAAAAACCTGACAATTGCAAGAGGAAGAGTGAGAGTAATTAAAATAGATGAGGCATCGTAAAAGATGACAATGAGCCCCTCAGAAAAAGGAAATCATTAGAACCACCAGGTCCAAGCGTAATGGCGGATCAGGAGAAGCAGGCAAGCTGGATTCGGATGGTAATAAATCCATTTAATGTCACCCCACAATTTGGAAATGAGAAGGAAGGGTGGGGTGGGGAAAATAATAGAAAAGATCTGGCCCCTGTGCGCATGTTGATGATACACCCAGGAGAGGTACAATTTCCATGCAGAAACCAAAATGATGCATTACCTCTGTTTGCATGCTGAGCCAGAGATTTGGAGGGATTAACAGAACAATAGTCAAAGAGCGGGCTATCCTGCTATGGAGACAGTAGCAAACAGGTGCATAAGGGCATTTTGAATGCTCCTGGAAATGAAGAAGATGTTGACAAGCCGGAGTGTCCAGAGGGGGGCGAACAAAATGGTGAAAGTCCTGGAAACTATAAAGTCCTATGAGGATGGCTTAGGGACTGGTTATGTTTAGCCTGGAGAAAAGAAGGTTAAGGGGTGACATGCTTAAATATTTGAAGGGATGTCATATTGAGGATGGAACAAGATTTTTTTCTGCTTCCCAGAGAATAGGACCCAGAGCAATGGATTCAAACTACAGGAAAAATAAGTTCATCTAAACATGAGGAAGAATTTCCTGAGAAGTAAGAGATTTTCAATGGTGGAAGATGCTGCCTCAGGGGTGGTGGAATCTCCTTCTTTGGAGGTTTTAAACGAGGCTGGATGGAACCTGTCCCAGGGAGGGCTTTGTATAGTGTCTTCCTGTATGGCAGAAGGGGTTGAATGGATGCCCCATGGATCTCACTTCCAACTTCAGGATCTCTGATTCTGTGACCTTGTAAGACATGCAGCAGCAGCAGCCGCAGGTCATGTCCACAGATGGCCCTTTCATGAGAACAAATGTGGTGGACACTTAAGCAGCAGACCTTGTGAGCAATAGCTGCACCGATCACCCCCTCTTTTATTGATGTCTTTGCTTCCACCCACAAGGACACGATCGGTTTTGGGGACCAGCCAGTATGGTAGCTCTGCAATGCCAGTGGGGAATAGCCTCTCAAACACAATAAAGGCTGGAACACACAACAGCATAGCCATCCACCCAGTCTTCCTGCAAGCCAAATATAAACAATGCCAGTACATTTCTCTACTGCTTGTCAGTGAACTAGCACTCTCTAAATGGTTTACAATATGTAAGCCAATTGCCCCCAACAGCTGGGTACTCATTTTACTGACCTACCAAAGGATGGCAGGCTGAGTGGACATTGGAGCCCTCTATAGGAGAACATACAATGTTGTGGTTGCAGTATCAGCATTTAACCACTGTGCCAACAGGGCTCCTTAGGAAGAAGGCAATAGATGGCACTGCCACTACCCTTTCCACCATGGAAGGAAAAAGCAGGAGAAGTGCAGGAATGGCAGCATCCCAAAGTTGCTTCCGAAAGAGGAGGAACCAGCAGCAATAGGTCTAGCTTTGTTTTGAATGCTTGGAGCAAGGCACCATGGGTGTGGGCTCCTTTCGATATTATCAGAGCCACTGCTGCCTGCCTCTCTGTGGGCATGTACCTTCTCCCCAGGGAGCCAATGCTACTGTCTAGCTGTTCTGCCTTATAGACCAGAAGGGTTTTGGTAGGAATGCAGGGTAGTGGCTTTCAATGAAGTGGAGATGACATGCCTTCAAACAAAGAGGTGTTTTCTATGTCAGGTCAGGGAAGGTATGGGCAGATGTTGCTCACCTGGTAGCATCTCTGTTCACAGTTGTGTCCACAGACCCAAGAAAAATATTGAGTGAAGAAATAAATGTGGGTTCTGGTCCACCAAGACACAAGTAAGCCAGCCCGAATGATCATCTTCCTTTGACCATTTGGCAAAATTTATTGGATTCTGTGCCGATGGAGAATCCAAACTTTTCTCAATGCATAGCATGGAAGTACATGCCCAGGTCTCATCTAGGTGGCTGCCACACTGTTGAATTAATGCCATTTGACAGTGCTTTAACTGTCGTGGCTCTATCCAGTGGAATCCTGGTTCTGTAGTTTGTTTGTGACTCCAGAGCTCTCTGACAGAGAAGCTGATTAGCTTGCCAAACTGCGCATCCCAGAATTCCATAGCATTGAGCCATGGCAGTTAAAGTGGTGTGAACTGCATTAATTCTGCAGTGTACATGCAGCCCTGGCTTCTTGTAATTGTCTTCCCTCTTTCTATGTCTTACCTCAGTCCTCATCCTCATTCGAATCACATGATGCTCCTCTTGATGCTTTCTCCTGTCTCAGATGCAACATGCCATTATTATTATTATTATTATTATTATTATTATTTATCATTTTAGTTATATCCCACCCTTCTCCCAAGGCTGGGATTCAGGGCGGCTTACAAAATTAAAAAATACCACACAGTTAAAAACTATAGTATACTGAATTAGTTTAAAAAAAAGTATATTAAAGTAGAATTAAATTACTACATAATTAAACAAAGTTCCATACTAAAATCCAATTTAAAGATTAAATGCTTAAAATATATTAAAACAGTTAACATTTCTGGGTCTTACTTCAAAAGACTTTCTTGGCTTCCTCTGTCTCTTTGCTTGGATGGGCATCTTTCAGGGGTGCTTCAGCATGGATGAGACCTGGGCATGTATCTTCATACATGCATGGCAGGGGTTAGACTAAATGGCCCTTGTGGTTCCTTTGTTCTTTGTTCGTGCTCCAGTATATTCCCGAGCTGCCCATTACCATTGCTTCCCATCCCTAGACAACAAAATATTCAGTCAAGGTCCATTCCCACTTCGTCTTCAGGGAAACGCTTCCTGCTTGAAGACATCGTTGGCTGTGAAGTTTTGCTTATTGGATTTTAATGCATTTTTGCATGTTTGCTTGAAGCATTGTGTTGTGGAGTGGTGACTGACACATTTTAAAGATAAATTGTATCTCGGTTTCTCAGCTTCCCTTTCGGCTTCTCTCTCTGCTCCATTTTGCTCGGTCAAACAAGACTCACTCCCTGTGATTTATTGTGCTGAGGGTATTTTTCAGCCGGATCTCATCTCTGGTCACTCTGGTCACAGACGGGACTTATTTTCCCTGATTCTCTCTTGTACAGATTTTCTGCCTGCGTGCTTTCCATTGCAAAATGCTGGCCTTCATTCTTTTTCTTCTTGTCAGTACAGACCTCCCTGGGGTCATCAAACTGACAGATCAGGACTATTTTAGGTATGGATAAGAGGTGTGCTGAAGGTTAATTCCCTTCACAAAAGACCCAAAGATATCAAATGAACTCAATATTTCTTTCAAACAAGAAGGAGCAAGATCAGAATTAGTCTTGGCTGTAGTTCCCGCGTCCATTTTCCTGGGGATGAACTGAGAGCCAACATGGAGAAGTGGTCAAATCCCTGCTCAGTCATTGAAACCCACTGGGGGACTGTGGCAAATCACACTCTCTCAGCCTTAAAAAATGCAAGGATGAATCTCCTCTGAATAAACCTTGAGAGGCAGCACGGTGCAATGGTTGAACATTGGGCTAAGATTCCAGGAGACCAGGGTTCGACTTTCTGCTTGGCCATGGAAATACATTGGGTGATCTTGGCAAGTCACACTCTCTCAGAGTGCATCTACAGTGTAGAAATTATGCAGTTTAACAGCACTTTATGTGCTGCAGCTCCATGCTATGGAGTCCTGGGGTTTGTAGCTTTACAAAATCTTTAGCCTCCTCTACCAAAGAGTGCTGGCGCCTCACCAAACTACAAATCCCCGGATTCTGTAGGATGGAGCCACAGCAGTTAAAGTGGGGTCAAACTGCATTACAGTCGTCCCTTCCCTTACGCGGGGGATCCATTCCAGACTCCCCCACATAAGGGAAAAAACACGGATGCTCAAGCCCTGGCTTGTGTCCACGGCAATGCTACTCCTTGTTGTGTGGTTTCTAGTGTATGCTGGAAGCTGTGTAAGGCATGCCTGTGTATGACGCAGGCGCACTGTATTTCTACAATGTAGATGATGTGATGATGATGATGATGATGATGATGATTGATGATAATAATAATAATTTTATTTGTATTTTCCTGCCTGTCCCGGGTGGATCGAGGCGGATTACAACCCATATAATATAAAATATATAAATGCAAATCACAACAATAAAACACGCAATATAGTACAAAGTATATAAAAATAGATAACAAAAATGATACTATCAAAGCAAAAGAGGAAAGAGATGTTTCAATCTAGGTCAAAGAGGTAGAAGAATATGTTTTAAAGAGATCAGGTGGGAAGCTGGCCGGAAGAGATCTGTCTTAACTGCCCTCTTAAAGGCCTCCAAGGAGGGAGTGAGACGGATCTCTTCCGGGAGACTGTTCCAGAGTTTGGGAGCGCGCAGCCAAGGCTTTCTGGGAAGTGGAAGTTAGTCTGGTTGTGTGTGATTCCAACAAATTCTTCCCCGATGTTCTAAGATTATGGTACAGGTATTCCCACAAGTAACTCAGGCCCAAGCCATGTAGGGCTTTAAAGGTAGTAACCAACACCTTGTATTGAGCCCAGAAAAAACGGCAGCCAGTGAAGATCTTTTAATTGGAGTTTGTGGCCGAACCTTGATGAACTGATGACCAATCTGGATGCCTATTTTGAACTACTTGAAGCTTTCGAACTTGGTACAAGGGTAGCTCCATATCGAGCGTGTTACAGAAATCAAGACGAGGATTACCAGTGCATGTACCACTCTTCAAAGTCCTTTCGGTATCAACCGAAGTTGGTACCATGATGCACCCTTTGCCTCAGAAGAGGTCCATGACCAATCTTTTCTGAAAAAACCTGGCCAACAGCCCCTTGGTAAGGTCACTGCAAGTCAGACTCAGCTTGGAGGCACATGTGCACATGACAAATGGAGCTGACAAAAGTTACTTATACTTTCGCCAGCATGGTGTAGTGGGTTGAGCGTTGGGCAAGGACTTCAGGAGACAAGGATTTAAATCCAGACTCAGCCATGGAAACTTACTGGGTGACCTTGAACAAATCCTATTCTCTCCGCTTCAGAGGAAGACAGCGATAAAGCTCTTCAGGAGAAACCCTGCCAAGGAAACTCCAGGGGAGTTTAGCATAAGTCAGAATCAATCTGATGGCACATAACAACAATGAAGAGCAATCAGAGTAGGAATTAATGCAATCCTGTTTCTGAGTGCGGTGTATTGGTTTGAGTGTTGGACTAGGATTCTGGGAGAGTCAGGTTTGAATTTCCACTCAGCGAAGTTATCGTGAGAAAACCATACTCTCTCAGCCTCAGAGGAAGGCAATAGTGAAAAGCTCTTCTGAAGAAATCTTGCCAAGAAACTGCTGAATAGGGTTGCCATAAATTGGACTCAATTTGAAAGCACCCAACAACAACAACAACAACAACAACAACAACACTCACTGAAATTAGTGGGATTTACTTTGGACTTCAGCTATTTTAAAAAGAGAAACCCAACAGATTCAGGTCATATGTGTATTGTTTTATAAGCACTTCTGAGAAAAGTCTTGCAGATGTTTAGATGCTCAAGGGAAGGGGCATGTTTTCCCACAAGTCTCCAGAGGTGCAAAAATGTTAATTCCATCACGAGTGTTAAGTCCAGCAGAATCCAACTCCCCAAAGTCATTATGTCCAGGGCAACTACTCCTTCAACAGCCGGTCTTTTTTTGTTACTGTGATTCTAAACCTTTTCTTTACCAGAGCATCGTTTTAAATATCTTCTCTTGCCCTGGACTCCCAAGGCTCATTTCCAACTGTGCAGAATCAAGGTAAATCTGCACTTGGTTCAAAAAACCTTGCAGGAATGCATTGTAATTTGTGCTGATCTTTGACATTTTGCGTGCTGCTACTGTGTTATCTGTGTTGTTTCCAGCAGGGCACAGAGAGCATGCAGAACAGGCACACTTTTGCCCAAGATGCACTCCTGCACAAGATTTGTTCCGTACCACTTTGTGAAATCTCATTTTCTGTGCTGTTATTCTCCCACAAACTGTATGGCTTTGGGTTTTTTTTTTTGGTAGGGGGCAATTTTTAAATTCCTCAAACCCCCCCCCCCCCCCCCAGATAGTTCAAAGATAGGCCAGCCTTCTGTTAGTGGCATAGGTTCATCTAACTTGTATATGGCTTTTTAAAAAATGGCATTCCCTTGTCTCTGTAATGGTTCTGGGACTAGTTCAGCAACTTGGATATCTCTCATAAAACCCAAAGTGGCTTCACCACCCTATAGCCCAGAAGAGGCCTTTTTTAAACTACAGGAAAAGTGATTCAGATGTTGACTCAAAGAAGGTAAAAAAAAAAAAAAATGGCACCCTTGGCTGTAATATCCCCTAAAGGACATTTGGAAGGCAGGAAATCCTTCTTCTTCCCTACCACCTTTTTTTCCAGGTTGGGAGATGATGATTCAGCCCTGCAAAGTCAGGATGTTCTTTATAATGCTTATGCAAAATCTCTTTCCCTATAGCTTGAATCCATTGCTCCATGTCTCTGGAGCAGTTATGAGAAGACATCACTCACTGGAAAGATGACAATGCTGTGGATAGTGGAAGCCAGTAGGAAAAGAAGGAGACTCCACTGCAGTTAGATTGACTTGAACAAGAAACCACTGCTGTCCTGCGTCTGCTAGTCTTGAGCATGGCAAAGGATGACTGGACCACTTACAGGTCTCTCATTCATATGAGCACCATAAGTCAAAATTGATTTGATGTCAATTAATAACAACAAAAAGTGGAAAAGAAAGGAGAGCTAGAGCTGGATTGACACAATGAAAGAGGCCACCAAATCTGCCCTTAGTTTCCAAGGCCTAAACAGGGCAGTTGATCACTGAGACTGCATCTGCAATGCAGAAATAATGCAGTTTGACACCACTTTAACTGCCTTGGCTCAGTGCTATAGGATTTTGGGATTTGCAGTTTTGTGAGATATTTAACCTTCTCTGTCAGAGAGCTCTGGTGCCACAACAAACTACAAATCCCAGGATTCCGTAACACTGAGTCATGACAGTTGAAGTGGTGGCAAACTGCATTATTTCTGCAGTCTGAGGCTCCTAGAATATGATGTAAGTTTCACTAGCTCATACATATGATGAAAACTCTGCTAGCTTCTCTTATGTACCCAACTATTCTTGCAACCAACCATTCTGCTCAGAAAGCTCCTGCACTCTTTTGTCTCCCGTGAGCAACTACACTTGATAAGATCATGGTGGAGGCTGCTGGACGCACATGGAGAGATTAACCGGTCCTTGTGGAATCCCCTTCCCCTTCTCTCTGCCTAATGACAGCCTGGAGATAAAACGGCTCTCCACTCCCATGCTCTGTTTCTCTATTTAGATCCATGTATGCGAGTCAAGATAACCTCTATCCCTTTATCAGCTCCTTTCTTCTACAATACTGAGCTACAGCCCTTGCAATTAACATTGATCGCAACTGGAGATTCCCATTCCAGCCTAGTATGGGAAAGATAGGCCTCAATGAGGACCGCAAGTGGAAGAGGAAATGCTGCAGTAATATAGAATGTTCCCAGGCCTTTAAAGAAGAATTCAGAGCTTGGCTTAAAGGATGCACAAAATGTACAGAATTTCAAAGGATGGTCTTCTCTGTTCTTCACTATTCAGAGAGATTTGCTCTGTGGAGCACGGTAGCTCTCGCTGCTGAACAGTGGACATCTATCCTGGCTCCCCTATATCATGATGTTTCACTCTGTAGTATCTACTCCAAACCCAGTTTTGCAAACTAGAAATGGAAGAGGGGATTAGAAATGAAACCTGCCAGTTCAAGTTTGAGTTCTGTTTACACTGAGCTGTTTTGAGCCCTGAGTGCGCTTGTTCTAGTGGAATGAAGATCAAAGAATAATAGAAATGGAGAGACCCCAAGGGCCATCAAGTTCAACCCCATTCTGAAATATAGGAAGACACCATGAAAGCACTTCCAACAGATGGCCATCCAGCCTTTGTTAGGAAACCTCCCAAACCTCCACCACCCTCCAAGGCAGTGTCTTCCACTGTTGAACAGCTTTTACTTTCAGGAAGTTCTTTCTAATGTTGAGGTGGAATCTCTTTTCCTGAGCTTGAATCCATTGCTCCACAACCTAGTCTCTGGAGCAGCAGCCAAAACTGTCAAATCTGGACAAATTAGTCAGCCCCACTTTCTTCTAGGTTTGAGCCCTTGGAGTGTAGTGGAGTCTGTTTCCTTGGAGATCTTTATGCAGAGGATGGATGGCCATCTGTCAGGTATTCTTTGATTGAGAGTTCCTGCATGGCAGAATGGGGTTGGACTGGATGGCCCTTGGGGTCTCTTCCAACTCTATGATTTGATAAAATCCTCACTGGAACCATGTAAGTATCTCAAAATTGTGTTCTCCCTAGGCAAGCAGTTAAAAGAAAATCTGATGGAGAATAGCCATATTCATTTGAAGGCTGTGGAAAGCCTTCAAGTGAATGTGAAGTCGAAGGCTTTCACAGCTGGCATCCATGTTTTTTGTGGGTTTTCAGGCTATGTGGCCATTTTCTGGAAGGGTTTATTCCAGAACATAGCCCAAAAAGCCCACAGAAATCTTCACCTGAATGTCTCCCATCAAGGGCTACTAAACAGGCCGAGTCTCCTGAGTCTCCCTTTTCCAGGATTCTGAAATCTAAAATATTCCAAAATCCAAACTTGTGGCTGAGATAACAACAAACATTGTTCTATGCACAAAATTATTAAAAATACTGTGTATTAAATTACCTTCAGGCTATGTGTATAAGGTATGTAGGAATCAATATATCTCCAATATATCTCATTATGTACACTCAAATATTCAAAATTAAAAAAAAAAAAAACCCAAAATCCAAAACACTTCTGGTCCCAATCATTTTGGATAAGAAAGACTCAATCTATAGACTGTGGAAGGATCTGGATTTGGGCCCTCCTCTGCTGTGGCACCCCAGTTGTGGAATGCCCTCCCTTTGGATGCCCAGTTGGCACCAGTGTTTCATTCCCATGTGCCACATACAGGAACCTGTTAGATCAGAAATCCAGGCTTCAGTAGTGAAAACACAGAAAACTTTTATTCAGAAAACTATAGATGTTCTCCAGAGATGTTTGTTGTCAGAACTAAGCTGCAGGTGTTAGCCAAGCATAGCTAAAGCATACACAGTTTCAAATCTTAGGTGGGCTACTGTCTTGTTTTGTCCTTGGGAGGCTAGCCAGACCCTCAGCCCAGTTCTAGTGTTTCAAGCCCTGGGAGAGAGAAAGGGAGCTTATCTCACCAAATCATTGGTAGCAAAAGCAGTGGTCATATAAGACAGTCCATGTTCACCATCAGGTTTCAGACAGTCCAATAAAGCAGGTTTAAAGGGGAAATCTGAAAGACTAGTCCAGGTCCAAGCAGAGTTCCAGGCAACAGGCAATCTGTCAAGGTTCAAGGCAAAAACAAGTTGTCTCCCAAGCATGATGGATGGTTGTCAACCATGATGGACCATGGGGTATTTATAACCCATCTGGGTCTCGCATGTACTCCCTATTAGCAGCCTGTTTCCTTCTTAACCACAAAGAATGCCATTGTCTCTCTTTTTCTTGGCATATCTCTTTGGGAGTAGGCACTAGTAAGGCTGGCTCAAGTGGAGGGGAACTTTGTTCTTGGGAACTTAGTCCTAGTACCAGCTGCAGGCTTACCTCCAGAGGCTGCCGGAGTGGCTGCCATCCTGGCATGTCCCCTGGGCTCTCAACCTCTTCTTTGGAGTCAGAGGACATGCCTGGTTCTTGGAGGCAGGACATGGCACCTACCTTGTCATTCCTTATTAAAGCAAAACATTATTTTCCTTCCTCTTTCCCATGGGAACTCCTTCTCTCAGCCCAGATGTTCTCAAGAGGCTCACTATAGATCTTCCTGAGGTAGCCTCAGCTCTTTCCATCTACTTGTTAAAGACAAAGGAATGTAGCCAACAGTTCTATCAGTTAATACACAACTATGCATCCCAGTATTCAGCCGCAGTATTGATAACATATTATATGCCAGCAAGTAATAAGCCAGTAAAGCTATACCCTTTTAACTCTGAAGCTACATCTTGACCAAACCATGACAGGCAAGCTGAAAGATTCAGTTTCTGACACAGTGTGAAGACCATTGCAACCCCCTTATCAGCTCCTTTCCTCTACTCCTTTGCAAAGGCTGAAGTCAACTTTGGGCTTAACTTAGTTTTTCCAAAATGCATATGGATATGCCTTTAACTGTTTTAGACTTTCAAGCTGTATTAATTTTGTCTAATAGGTTTCCAGTCTGTTTCCATCTTTTCTATTGTTTTAAATTTGAGATTGTTTTAAACAGTCTCTACTTGTAGGCTACCCTTTAATCCCAAGACACAGGGCAATATATAAACGTTTCCATAAACAAATGAAAGAGAAATAAATACACTTCCAGAGAGGTCTAAGTGATTTCCAAGTGGAAGTGGGATGCAAGAGGAAACTCTCTCCTGGTAATGATCTTTCAGACACTTGTGGCTTTTATTTTTCTTCAACATCTCCCTTGGGTTGAGTTTGCGGTGAAAGAAAAAATTTATCTATCCCTGGTTCAACTCCATGGGAAAGTTTTTCAGAATACATGTAGAAGGAAATGCAATCTTACAAGTAGGTAACCAGGTCATATAGCAAGATTTCACAGGGGAGTTTCACAAACAGACATGTGCTGGAATCTAGAGACTGGATAAGAAAAATCACATTCCAGCCTATCAACCAAGGTCCTACTGAACAGAGTTGAGTGTCAGTTTACAGTCACTCTCATAGTTACATGGTAAGTGTGCATTAGTGAGATTCCACCTGAATTTGCAAGGCAATGTGAAATGCACAATAGAAATGCACAGTACACACCTCCATATGCAATACTCAGTGGAACCACAGCCTTCAACTGAATATGCACTTCCACATTGGGTCCAAATGCCCAACCATTGCTACAGAGGAACCAACACATACATAAACCACTAACAGGATGCCAGTCCTCCTTTCATTTTCCTCATGAATGATATGACTGCTGGAGCAAACAACTAACCAGGAGGCATTGAGCAGATATTCTGTCCTCTTTCCCCCCTTAACAATAAGCAAAAGACATCAAAATTAGCCAAGCCATAGTATTTAAGTATTTCTATGCATAGTTGTGGAAGCTGGATAATGAAGAAAGCTGATATCAACTCATTTGAAATGTGGTGCTGGAGGACAGGTCTACAGATACACCAAAAAACAAATGAATGGATCCCAAAGCAAATCAAACCTGAACTCCTCCTAGAAGCCAAGATGACTAAACTGAGACTATTGTACTTTGACCATATCATGAGAAGACAGGACTCATGAGAAAAGGAAATACTTGGGAAGACTGCATTACAAATAGATAGATCCAATCAAGGAAGTCCTGTCAAGACCTGGGGAGGACTGTTGAGAAGAGGGTGTCTTGGAGAGCTCTCAGTCTTTGGATTGCCCTATCTTGAAGACAATGGCAATTAGCAATAACAACAAAGCAAAATATAGGAACAGATTGTCAAAACAAAACAAAACATGGGAGGATTATTAATTGAGGACAGCATTATCTGAACTTCCATAAAATCCAGTCAATAAGGAAGAGTGATGGCTTATTAAAACTGCTTTACATTTACATGTAAGAAAGTCTGGCTAGAGGGAATAGTGGCATTTATTTATATTGTATGTTTTTATTGTGGTTGTAAGCTGCCTTGATCCTGTTGGAGAGGAAGGATAAAAATAAATTATTATTTTTATTATTATTAAAATCTGGCTGATTACATTAGCTTGTAACCAAGGTCCCAAATCCAAGTCGTACTCCTTACTATAGCAAACCCACTGAGTGAACGGGATTTACATTAGTGTTGATTTACTACTCAGCAGGTGATTCAATGGGTCTATTCTAGTTGGGACTAGTGGTTGGATTTAGACTAAGGAAACCTGCACATGAGAACCACAGCTTGTAGCATGTACCGATAATGCTGGGTGTACTAATGCCTGGAAGAATAAAGTATAGTCCTGCCAGGAAAGGTGGAAGGCAATCGGAAAAAAGGAGGACATCATTACGGGTGGGAAGACTCCATCATGGAAGCCAGTGTTTACAAGAATGTAGATGATTTGGACTCTTTGAAGTGTCTCATTCAAAGTCACATTACAAAACCAAAGACTAAACCTTATCATTGATTTTACTATTTAATGAAGTGTATTTGCATAATTTCTTGGCCTGGGAGGAATCCATGCCATCTCTCATGCCTTTAGCCAGGAGATGTGAGTTAGGGAAGTAGACAACTATTGTTCAGGTTTTACCCTTCTAAAACAAAGCAAAAACCTTGCAGTGGTTAGTAGTTTTTCTGTTTTTGTAATTTGAATCCAATGGTTCACGTTCTAGTTTCTAGAACAGCAGAAAATAAACTGGCTCCATCTTCTACAGGGCATCCCTTCAGATATTTGAAACTGATTGTCAAGTTGCATCTCAGTCTTCTTCAAGCTAAACAAACCCAGCTCCCTAAGTTCTTCCTCATAGGGCCTGTTGGTTTCCAGACCATTTCTCATTCTGGTCGCTCTCCCCTGGACACGCTCCAGCTTCTCAGCATCCCTCTTGAACTGTGGTGCCCAGAAATCAATGCAGGATTCCAGATGAGGTCTGACCAAATCAGAAGAGAGTGGTGGCTGTATTGGCGATTGTCCTAAATCTTATTGTTAGTGCTGACTATAGTAAACCCATTGTGTCACTTGGATTTACCTATGACTTGAATCTACATTCATCAATTGATTTACTGGGCAGTGATGTAAAGTTATGTCTTTATTCTTCCCATCCCTAAAGAGGGTTAGAAAGTGTTATTATTTGTCTTGCTCCTCTGAGGAGAATGAGATATTTCAACTTGGTTGCCCCTCACAGACAACGGGATCATTCCTAACATATTCCTGAAGAATATAGGCTATACATTTAGCTGGCTTTTCCTCCCTAACACTTCATGCAAATAGTGGTGTGAACCATAAAACTCTGTTTGCAGTGTCTAACAAGGAACGGTGGCCTGTGTTTATCTTTAGAATGGAATTCCTTTTCCCCATCCCCTTGAATTGCCTTGATAGAGACTCACACAGTCAAAATGATAAAATTCAAAGATATAGCTGTGTTAGTCTGTGGAATCAGCATTTAAAGAGATCTTGTAGCGTCTTTGAGACTAACTGAAAGAATGAAGTTGGCGGCATGAGCTTTTGCAGACACTGTTACATGTATTATTTTAGTCAAAATCCCCATGTCCTGAACATGGAAGTGCCTGCCCCATTGCTTCTTTTCCAAATGAAGTGTCTGCAAATTCTCACATCTCAGTGAGCAGGTGTCAGATTTCAGGGCTCATAAATACTTGAGCCCATGGAGAAGACCAAAAATCCCGTATGCTTAACAAACAGCAACACACTTTCATCACAGCCTTATCACTGGGTCTACTATACCCGATCCCTTGCCTAAATCCAAATGATGGCTGTTAAATAACTGTGGTCCAAAACACACTGCAGAAATAATCTAGTTTAACTGCCCTGGCTCAGTGCTAGGGAATCATGGGAATTGCAGTTTATTGTGGCACCAGAGCTCTCTGACGGAAAAGGCTAAATGTCTTACAAAACTACATTTCTCAGAATCCCCTAGCATTGAGCCAGGGCAGTTAAAATAGTCTCAAACTGGATTATTTCTGCAGTGTGTTTTGGACCTACATCAGTACATTGAGCCAGTTTGCATCGGAGGTGCAAATTTTGAATCACCCAATGTGCAAAGCATTTCTCCTCTCCGAGTGATCATCACTCTCTGGCTGTCATGTTTCCTCCTTAGCACCAGAGCCAAGCAGAGCTGCATTTTCCAGATGGCCTTCATCCAGGAGGGAGACAATTCTGCCTTGCTGTTTGGGCAGCCCCCAAGTGGTCTCTGTGAGTGTCACTCGCTGGCTTTGTAATTGCATTACCATTTGAAAGGCATCCAAGCTGGAGACTGGGAATTAAGGGATGCTTCGTAAATCATTTCCGCACCACTTAGATTCAAATTCCAGTAGCCTTACCCATAAAAAAAAATCAAAGCAAAACCGGGGAATGCAAACATTCTCACTTCCATGCACTAACTCCATCCTCCTCTCAGCTAATGGAAGTGCCTGGAAATTTTTAACCCACGTCAGTCTTGCAGCCAGTTTGGGATGATTTGTAAATATATGGTCCGAACTTTTGGAACCCAGGAGGTGGATCTAAACTAAAATACCCCGGTCTCCTTGCACAGGCTAGAGGTAAATAATTTGTGGAGCAGAGGCTTATGGGGTCAGTGCCTGGGTTTTTGCACTGGCCCAGAACCATGTCAGTGAGGTGGGGAATCTTCTTTGGATTTTAGTCTAAATGTTAAAGGAACTATTCAGGATGCCAAAACCTATCCCCAAACTTTTCAGCATCTTGGATAGCTTCCTTAAATGTTATTTGTAAATAAAGTAAATAAAAACAAAGATCTGATTTAAGCCCAGAGTGACTTCTGCTGCTTTGCTGACATTAAAACCACAAGCCACAGGGTTCCAAAACGTCCTTCCACCATGTTGGGGAAATTGGCTTCGTCCTCAGAAGCCTGCTTTCACCCTTCATATAGGACTAATATTGATTTATTGCACGATGCAGATTATAATAATGTGGAATATACATTGTCATAACTCCTTAAATAGCTTCTTGATAAGAAGTTACTATCTTCCTGCCTGATGTTCATTCTGGAGAATCATTCTGAGACACTATTCCAGGCAAGTGTCTTAATAAGGAATGAAGGAAGAGGTGTGTGCATGTGCACATATGTCTCTTTTCAGATATGGAAAGCTGCCAAACAGTGAATCCAATGTGGTGGTGGCTGATGGGGTTCACATTGCTTGATAGGTTGAAGGACAGGTTCACCATCAACAGAGATGAGGTCCAACTACTCTTAGATTATTACTGAACCTAGTCTCTTGCAAGCTTTAAGTACACCTCATATCCCTCTGCTGACCGGGAGAGGTGTATTCATAGGATCATAGAACCATAGAGTTGGAAGAGACCACACGGGCCGTCCAGTCCAAACTCCTGCCATGCAGGAACTCACGAACAAGGCACCCCTGACAGATGGCCATCGGCCTCTGTTTAAAAACTTCCAAAGAAGGAGATTCCACCATTTTCCAAGGCAATGTGTTCCAATATCAAGCAGCTCTTATTGTCAGAAAGTTCTTGCTAAGTTGAAGTGGAATCGCTTTTCCTTTACCTTCAATCCATTGTTTCATGTCCTAGTCTCTGGAACAGCAGAAAACAAGCTTGTTCCATCCTCAATATGACATCCCTTCAAATATTTAAACAGGGGTATCGTATCACCCCTTAAGCTTCTCTTCTCCAAGATAAACATACCCAGCTCCCTAACTCTCTCCTCATAGGGCTTTATTTTAGTTGCTCTTCTCTGGACATGCTCCAGCTTCTCAATGTTCTTTCTGAACAGTTGTGGCCAGAATTGGACACAGTATTCCAGGTGAGGCCTGCTCAAAGCAGAACAGAGGGGTACTATTACTTCCCTTGATCTAGATACTATACAGTATGTCTTTTGATTCAGCTTAAAATCACGTTGGCTTTTTTAACACGATGCATCACACTGTTGACTCATGTTCAACTTGTGATCTACTAGGACTCCTAAATCCCTTTCATATGTAGTTTCCTTAAGCCAGATGTCCCTCATCCTATATAAGTGCATTTCATTTTTTTCTACCTAAGTGCAGTACCATACATTTCTCCCTGTTGAAGTTCATTTTGTTTGTTTTGGCCCAGCTTTCTAATCTATTAAGGCCACTGATAATTGAATTTTGATCCTGTCCTCTGGGGTATTAGCTACTCGTCCTAATTTGGTGTCATCTGCAAATTTGATAAGCATGCTCTCTATTCTTTCATCCAAGTCATTGATGAAGATGTTGAATAACCCTGGCCCCAGGACAGAACTCTTTGGGACGCTACTGGTCACTTCTCTCCAGGATGAAGAGGAGCCATTGTTGAGCATCCTTTGGGTTTGGCTGGTCAACTGATTATAAATTCACCTTGCCTAGCCCACATTTTACTAGCTTGTTCGCAAGAATATCATGGGGGACCTTGTCAAAGGCCTTACTGAAATCAAGATAGGCTATATCCATAGCATTCTTTCCATCTATCAAGCTGGTAATTTTATCAAAAAAAGAGATCAGATTAGTCTGGCATGACTTGGTTTTGATAAACCCATGTTGAGTTTTTGTGATTATGGCATTGCTTTCTAGATGTTCACAGACTCTCTGTTTAATGATCTGTTCCAGAATCTTTCCTGGTATTGATGTCAGACTGACTGGACGATAATGTTGGGATCCTCTTTTTCCCCCTTTTTGAAGATGGGGACAACGTTTGCCCTCCTCCAGTCGGCTGGGACTTCTCATGTTCTCCAGGAGTTCTCAAAGGTTATTGCCAATGGCTCTGAGATTACATTTGCCAGTTCTTTTAACACTCTTGGTTGGGGGTCATCTGGTTCTAGAGAATTAGGACTTTATCACACCACCTCCAGGGCCTGACTTACATTTTCCAAATCGGAGCCAAATTCAGATGTTACTCTGATTTTATCGCACAGACTTTCCCCTCAAAACGGCTTCCCATTGCCTCCAGTGTTGAATTCGGGCCCTATAAGTTGCTTTGGCAGCCAGTTTTCCAATTCCAAAGCTTCCGATTTGTACAAAATGGCTACCAAAGCGACATACAGGGCCCACATTCAACACCGGAGGCAACGGGAAGCCGTTTTGATGGGAAAGTCTGTGCGATAAAATTAGTGTAACTTCTGAATTTGGCTCAGATTCGGAAGAGGTAAGTTGGGCACCAGAGGCAGCATGATAAAGTCCTTAAATTCATTTATATTAACCAGGTTTTCTTGTACTACCTCTTTACTCATTCTGCACTTCATTTTCCTGGTTGTGTCCTCTGCTCCATTTTCTCAGTTTGATCACCCTTTTCCTTTTGTGAGAAGACCGTGGCAAAGAAAGCGTTGAGTAATTCTGCCTTTTCTCTGTCCCTGTTAGCATTTTGCCATATTCTCTGCTCAGTGGCCCTACCATTTTCTTTTTCTTACTTTTGCTACAGACACATTGTTCTTAACCTCTCTAGCAAGCCTAAATTCATTCTGTGCTTTAGCTTTTCTGACTTTACCCCTACACGTACTAGCTATTTGTTTGAATTCCTCTTTGGTGATGTCCCCTTTTCCATTTCGTATACATCTCCCATTTAAAACTTAGCATAGGAGCTTGTCGCACACACATTTTCAGCCCAGTCTGGGCACAGGACAGGATCGGGCTGGAACAGGAGAGAACTGAGTTTTATTGCACACGAAATTGCTGTCGTGCTGCCTGCTGATCATCACCTGTCCCCCAGCTTCTCCCTGCGTTTCTCCCCATGAAACTTTCCATACTACCAAAATAGCAATAGCAATAGCAAGTACATTTCTATACCGCTTATCAGTGCACTTAAGCACTTAAATGGGATGGCAGAGTGCAGCCTGGGGATGGGTGATAGTTGAGTGGTAGTGTAGTAGCAATTTTGTGTGCGATAAAACCCGTTCCACCCCTCTCTGCACTCCAGCCTGATTCTGTCTTGTACCTGGATCAGGCTGAAAAGTGAATGCAATAGGTTCTTTAGTTGATAGTTCTTTAGTTATCTGTCCTGGTTTCTTGAGACACCTCCCATTTTCCTCCTCATTGGAAGAGTTTGAAATTTTGCCTTCGGTATCTCCCTTTTGAGAAACTCACATCCGTCCTGAACTCCCTTCTCTTTTAGTGTTCCTGACCATAGGATCAACCTCAGTGTTTCCCTAAGTTGACTGAAATCAGCTCTCCTAAAGTCTAGAATGTGTATCTGATTATGCTTGGCTTCTCCTCTGTACTGTAAAACGAACTCCAGGAGAAGATGATCGCTCCCACCTAAGGACCCCACCACTTGCACCCCATTAACCAGGTCATCCCTGTTGGTTATTCAGGTCTAGGTCTGCTCCAGTAGCAGCAACAATAACAACTTTTTAAACATTTCTTATCCACCTCTCCTCTAGGCTCAAGGCAGGGTACACCATAGATTAAAATACAATATATAACGTAGGACACTTAGCAGACTGTGAGATCAATGATAATAACAACTGCTACAACAACATCATGAGTATAGATATACAGTCAACCCCCTGCATTCTGCATCCACAGATTGAATCATCCACAGCTTGAAAATATTCAGCAACCAACATAACAAGAAAAAAAAAAATCCAAAAAGTAAACTTTGATTTTGCCATTTTATATAAGGAACATCATTCTACTTTGCCAGTTTATATAATGGGACTTAAATATCATGGATTTTGGTACCCACGGAGAGTCCTGGAACCAAACTGCAGCAGATACCAAGGGGCCACCTCACAAGCACAAAGTACAATCCCAGATGACATTTGTTTTTTATTCAGTCTGCTCTCTGTCCCACCCGTATCTTTGTCCTCTCCCCACCTTTAACTAACTTAGAACATTAGCTCACTTAGAACATTAGCTCACTCCCGTCAAGATCTTATTGTTCCCAATTATTCTCCTAATCAAATCAGGCAAACACACCAATAACCCCTTTGTTTTTGCTTGCATGCTTATCACAAGGATCTCTCCTCTACAGGAGGCAATCCAAAGGGCATGATGGAAGAGCTCCATTGTTACATTATTATTTGTGTTAGAGCCACCACCCTTCTCACAACATCAGTCATTGATTTCCTTTTGGCTGGATGTTCCAAGAAGTGGTCAAAGTATTATGCGGTAGCCAAGTTAGATCTACTCCAGAAGAGCCCTTTGCTCTTGTGAGCAAATCTATGGCAACATTTGAGGGCCAGTTCCAAATCAATGCTGTTTTCTTGGACATCTAAGAAAGAGAAGGACATTGCTGAATTGAAAGGCCAATTAGGAAGTTTTTGACTTGGAGCTTGACGTGGCAACTGTGCCCAAAATGTCAGTGGGGCTGTTCAAGAGTGCATGATTTCTGGTCAAACGAAGGCAACAAAAGAAGTGGACCATTTCCCCATAAGAGGAAATCAATACAAGTTCAAATGGAGCAGGAAACAGGAAGGGATATAATTCCATTTTGTGGTATCTTGACCCAGGTACAATTTTTCTCGTTGTCTCATGAGGAACATTTTTTAAAAACGCAGTAAAGTTTGGGTGGATTTTTTAAAAAAATAACAGATTTTATTTGGCAGTTCACAAATGCTTACACTAAACAAAATTGGCCAGTCACGGAAATGTCACAAGATACTTCTTTCTTCCTCCATTATGGATCCTGTCCAACAAACTCTTGGAGTTGGATGTTGCTACAAAGGGCAACATCTGCCATGCAGGGATGCACAACTTTTGGGGCTGCTACGTCACAGTGTTGGCTCATGTTTCACTTGTGGTCTACTAAGATCCCCAAATCAGAGGGACTGCTTTCCAGGCAGGTATCATCCCTCATGTGGATAATCTTGCAATTCTGTGTGACCAGTCAGTGACATGTAGTGGAAATGTGAGCTGTTCTAAGTAAGGCCAGGCCTTACGTAGAAGGTGTGTAAGCTTTCAGTCTTCTTCACAGCAAGTCCTTCAATAATTGCCAAAAGGGAAGAGGTCATTTGATTTTGAAGCAGGCAAAAACATCTTGCAAAAGGCCTCCCATTTCAGCCATGCCCTAGTAAATAGTTGGGGAGGTTCCTCTTTCTTATTCTTTCCCTTTCTCCTGGTTTTGTATGCACATAGCAAAATATGTTATTAGCTGCAGCATACAGTAACTAATTATGCTTATTTTGGATCTTGCACTGCACTTTAATTAGGAATTGCTTGGGTTTTTTTGCCGCCTCCCAGTGCCAGAAGTTTGCTTTCGTAATTAAAAGTAAAATGCAAACGAAGGGGTTTCTTTCCTGTGGCATGTGAATTAAACTCTAATGAAGAGGGAAGGATGGGGCACAAATGGAAACCTCTTGACCTCTGATTTGCTGGTGACCCAAACTGTATCTCATTATACCACAGTCTATTATGTGCTAAAGAGGTGGGCAAGATGACTAACTGATTCCTACTTTCTCTTCATGAACATGCAAACTTACTGCAGCCCAGAAATTATAGCAAAGAAAATCAGTATGTCAAATCAGCGAATATGTCCTGATATCCTACATAGTGCTTGTGTACAGTAGATCTGAGAGCCAGCGTGAGGTAGTGGTTTGAGCCTTGGACTACAACTCTGGAGACCAGGATTCAAATCCCCATTTGGCCATGAAACCCACTGGATGACTTTGGACAAGTCACACTCTCTCAGTCACAGAGAATGACAATGTCAAATCCCCTCTGAAGAAACTTGCCAAGGAAACCCTGTGATAGGGTTGCTATCAGTTGGAAACAACTTGAAGGCACACATCAACAAGAGAATAGAATTATAGAATCATAGAATTGGAAGAGACCACAAAGACCATCTAGTCCAACCCCTTCCATGCAGGAACTCACAATCAAAGCATCACCTTTGGCTGTCCAGCCTCTGTTTAAAGATCTCAAAAGAAAGAGACTTAGTTCCATTCTCACATGGTTGTACTGCTCTGGAGATGGAATTCCTCACTAATCTGCATCTTTGAAAAAAGCAACAAGTAATTTTAGTAATTTTCTCTCCAGTGTCAGAAAGTCTCTGAAAACTGCAGTTTTCAAAGGCTATTCACAGTTCAGGCTTTATTCTGTACAAAATTTCCACTTGGATTTTTGCACACACAAAAACCAACAACATAAAAACACCACCTATTCTGTGTACAAAATTCAATAGTTGGGGACTTGTTTTTTACACTACTTAAGCAATATTTTTGTTAAAAGTGCAAGGAAAATAGAATCATAGACTCATAGGGTTGGAAGAGACCACAAGCGCTATGCAGTGCAACCCCCAGCCATGCAGGAACTCTCAGTCAAAGCATCCTGGCAAATGGCTATCCAGCCTCTGCTTAAAGACCTCCAAAGAAGGAGACCCCAGCCCTCTCCAAGGGAGTGTGATCCACAGTCGAATAGCTCTTGCTGTCAAGAAGTTCCTCCTAATGTTGAAGTGGAAAGTAAAACAGGAAGCTAACAGAACTGCATTATTAATGAAGTGGAATGTGTCTAGAGGAGAGCAGTCAAAATGGTGAAAGCCCTTTGAGGAGCACCTTAGGGAGCTGGATATGTTTAGACTGGGGAAGAAAAGGTTAAAGAGTGACATGATAACCATGTACAAATATCTGAAGGACTAGGACAAGGAGCAATGGATACAAACTACAGGAAAAGAGATTCCTTTCATGATGTCAGTAAGGCCTTTGACAAGATGGAGCGTTTCCAGAGGAGGACAACCAAAATGCTGAAAAGAGTGAAAACCACGAAGCCCTATGAGGAGTGGCTTAGAGAGCTGGTTATGTTTTGCCTGGGGTAGAAAAGGCTGAGGGGTAACATGATAGCCATGTTGAAATACTGAAAGGGACGTCATATTGAAGATGGAGCACTTTTGTTTTCTGCTACTCCAGAGACTAGGATATGGAGCAATGGATGCAGACTACAGGAAAAGAGATCTGCCTAAATATTAGGAAGAACGTCCTGACTGTAAGAGCTGTTGAACAGTGGAATACAGTGCCTTGGAGGGTGGTGGGGGTCTCCTTCTTTGGAGGTTTTGAAACAGAGGCTGGATCTGTGGACCTATCACAGGGAGGACTTTGATAGTCTCTTTCTTTATTGGAGAAGAGGGTTGATAAATAAAGATAAATAAAGATAAATTTATCTTTAAAGATAAAGATAAATAAGGGGGTTGACTGTTGGGGTCTCTTCTAACCCTAGGATTTTGTGAAGGATCAGGGGATGCTTAGCATGGAGAAGAGAAGACTGAGAGGTGGCATGATACCAATTTTTAAATATCTTAAGGAATGTCATGGAGAAGGTGGAGTGAGCTTGTTTTCTGTTGCTCCAGAGAACAGAATAGAATCCAATAGAGTCTAATTACAAGAAAAGAGATTCTTCCTAAACATTAGGAAGAACTTCTTTCCTCTAAGAGGCATTTGGCAGTCAAATAAACTGCCTCAAAGGGTGGTGGACTCTCCATCTTTGGAGGTTTTAAACAGATGTTTGATGGGCATTTTTGAGCAGTGCTTTTACCTGTGTATTCCTGCATGACAAGAGGTTGAACTAGATGGCCCCTGTGGTCCTTTCTATCTCTAGGATTCGCTGATTCTATGAGTTCAGAAAAACAACCAGGTCCTTTCATGATCAGGTTAGCGTCAGATCAAAGTTAGCAGCTGGCTGTTTGACAAGAGCCTCTATGAAGAAAAATCCCATCTCTCCATTTAAAAGCAGCATCCTTCATTAGTAGATCAGAGAGTTTGGAGTCTGTTCTCACCCAAAAGAATAAGAAATCCCTGCCAAACTCAGGATTTGGATGACTAATCCCCCCCCCACTATCAATATTGTTTCTCATTGGATTGTTAGTTGAAATAATGGCTTTGCTGTAGCTGCCACTTCAGATGCCATCACAAAGCTGAAAGAGAATTTCATGCGCACGCAAATGTGCCCCCCTGTCTATGTAAATGTATGTGCATAAAGGTCATCCACAACACAACTCCCCTGTGCAGACTGTCAGGTTGGCTGTGGAGGTATATCCTTGGGGTATTCATCTCTCCATTCCCCATGAAATTAGGCTGGCAGTTCCTGAAAGATGCAGACCTTCACCCATATGCTTCTTGCACAACCAGAGCATAGAACTGACATGCCCTTACAGAAGGACTCAGAGAGACCTTCTCAGGACAACCAAAGAACAGGCCGCTGAACATCAAGGCCTCTCTTCTTGTTTTCTGAAGGCAATGACCTGGATAGTGGTGTGGATGACACAATTTAATCTTGCTCTGCTCTGCTATTCAGTGGTAAGCGCCACCATCCAAAGTGAAGAAGCTGAAGACCCTAATGAGTTCAAAGAATATCAGCTCTTGGTGCACATGCTTAAAAGGGTCTATCAGCTCATTGGAAGAGAGGAGATTCTAGCTAAACTCTAGAAAGAACTTCCTGGCAATAAAGCAAGAGAAAGGACTCAGTCAGAAGATGGACTCTCTTTTATTGGAGATTTTTAAACAAAGGTTGGATGGCCACCTCTTAGACTGCTGTCACATTGCAGAATTAATGCTGTTTGAGACCACTTTAACTGTCATGGCTCCTCCTATGGATTCCTGAGGTGTGATACAGACTGCCCAAAAAGAGAGGCCTGCCGGTGCCTCTCTTTGTTCAGCAGGAGTACCCCAGCAAACAAATTGTGTGGCACTGCTGTGGAGCAAAAAAGGAGCGCCCGGAAGTGGTTCCTTTTTGCGATGCTGCAAAGCGCCAGAGCTGGTGTGGTGGTGTTGCCTCGTCTGGAAGCAGCGCAGCTGCAACATCACCATTATGTGCCCCATCTGGTGGGTGCACCGCAGCTGCAGTGCCCTCATCACGTGTGAGGGTTGCCGGGCGTGTGGGCGCTCCACCCACCAGGCAACCCTTGCATGTGACAAGGGCGCTGCAAAGGCCCATCTGGACTGGGCCCAAGTTTGGTAGTTTGTTGTGTCACAAGAGCTATTCGTTGACAGAGAAGGTTATATGTCTTACAAAACTACAAATCCCAGAATTTCATTTAGCCATGGCTGTTAAAGAGGAGTCACGCTGCATTACAGTGGTACCCCGGGATACAAATTGATCGCGTTACGAAATTTCCGGGATATGAAAAAGTTAGATTGGAAAAAACTGTTCCCTCAACATTAGGCAGAACCTCCTAAGCTGTGGCAGTGGAAGATGTTACTGCCTCAGAGGGTGGTGGACATTCCCTCTAGAGGTTTTCAAACAGCAGCTGGATGCCCATCTGTCACAGGGGCTGCTTGGATTGTGTCCTCCTGCATTGCAGAAGGGGGGGGGGACTGGATGTCCATTGGGGACTCTTCCAGCTCTATGATTATATGATCTTCTAGATGTTTAGCCCAGGGTGGGTGCATTCCTGTGCAAGGACCCGCTTTTCAGGCCCGGGGATTGGGGATAATGGTCCTTGGATAATTTGAGAAGCATCCATTGTTTAAAGGCCCAGTTCTACCATTTGCTGTGAGGGAGCACTTGCTAAAGAGCTGGGATGCTATCCTCTAGTGTACGCTCCCTATTTCATCCCATTACCACTAAAAAGCTGATCTTAAAGCAAGGTCTCAGTACCAAAGTCTTAGGGAGGATTGAATTTGCAGCTGTCTCCAGCTTGGAACAGCAGGGGCTGGATCATAGGACCTTTGGTTTCTCTTCCAACTCTCTGTTTCCATGATTTTATTATCCGCCTTCATTGAACTGGTGTATATTGTGCCTCTATCCCTTCTACTTACCTGTCATTTACACATGATTAGTAATAGCTTCCTTTCCCATTGCCCATTTGATATTGCTGCTTCTGTGTTGTTGTTGCATGCATTCTGATCTCTTCCAACTTATGAGAACCCCGTCTTGGGGGTTTCTTGGAAAGAATTGTTCAAAGAGGGGTTGACTGTGCCTTCCTCTAAGGCCAAGAGGGTATGACTTGCTGAAGTAGCTTTCCATGACACAGTATCTCTAACCATGGTCTTCCTGAGTTCTAGTTGTTGTTTGCTGTTGTTGTGTGCCTTCAAGTCATTTCCAAATTATAGCAACCTTAAGGCCATAGGGTTTTCTTGGAAAGATTTGTTCAGAGGGTGTTTGCCTTTGCCTTCCTCTGAGGCTGAGAGAGTGTGTGACCTGCTGAATATCACCCAGTGAGTTTCCATGACCAAGTGGGGACTCGAATCCTGGTCTCCAGGGTCTGACTGTTACACCATGCTGGCTTAATCCTCTTGGCCATAATTATTGATAGGATGTTTACCATTGGCCCCCTTTCAGGCTGAGAGAGTATGACTTTCCCAAGGCCACCCAATAGGTTTCCACAGCTCTGCTAGGATTCACACTCGGGGCTCCTGTCTGTCACTCAAACCACTACTCCAAGAACAAGAGAGTCAACTGGTTTTGTTCAATGAAAATGAGACTCGCCTTGTTTTTCCTTGCTGCCTACCTGGCCAAGCAAGCAGCCCTCCTGAGTCTGTTTGATCTACACCAACATTTAGAATTCTCTGTGCTCCTTCTTCACTTTTGATGTTTTGCTAAGACTGGTCCTGTTAGCCTTTCCCTTCCTCACTCTCTGACCAAGCCATGGCCTTCTTTCTGATGCTTAAATTGGACTCTGACTCCTCTTTCCCTCTTTCTGCTACTCCCTGCTTGGCCACTTAGTGATTCCTCCATCTATTCCTCCCTCTCTCTTTCCGTCTCACTGGAAAACAAACAAACAAAGAAACCAAGGCTGATTATCTTTGCAGGCACAGTTGCCAAGGCACTTTGCTTCTCCCTCTGCAAAAACAAAGCTGAGAAAGAAAGCTGTCCTTCATTTCTGACACCTTAGAGGAACACATGCTGTTCATCATCCCAGTCATCTCTCACCTAGATGATTGCATTCTTCTTCTCTTTGGGCTTTCTTGGCCTCACTTGGCCTCCCTTTTGCCCATCCAGCATTTGGCTTCTGTAACTCTGTAGCCAATTGGTTTCGCCCTGTGGCCACTGAGTCCAAAAGGAAAGAACTGAATGGAGTCCTTCATCAAAGAGATGGAGCGTGGCTTTATGCTCACAGAGGGTGTATCTACACTGTTGAAATCAAACCATTTGACACCACTTTAAGTTCTGCAGCTCCATCTAATGGGATCCTGGGACTTGCAGTTTTACAGAGTCTTCTGCTCTCTTTGCCAAAGAACACTGGTGCCTCACTAAACGACAAATCCCAGGAATGGTGGATGCTGGTGATTGTTTGCATTCAACAGACAAAAGGAGTTTCCTTCCAGAAATGAATCTCTTTTTGTTTGAAGACATTCACACTGATTGTCCATTTGTTCTTGCATATCTTGTTCCATTCTTCTGTCCTGGAAATGTCATTTAACTCCTGAAACACTGCCCCAGGACCCATTTCTTGCTATAAATATATGTACCTGGACGATAGCAATTTGGTCTAGTTTGAAGCCAGACAGAACCTCTGCTTCTTTTCAGCTGGACACCTCAGTAGCTGGTCACCCCATGTATCACAGGCGGCTACTGAGCCATCCTCATTCCAGTAACCCCGCAATTGGAGATATGCTTCAGGACTGGTATAGCAGTGCCTCATTACAACCCTGTCTTGCTGTCTTTCACTACTTTTGCATTTTTAGTTCTTGCGTGTATGAGAGAGGGGAGATACAGACCAGCATTTTGTGCTTGTCTGTGGGAAAAGTCACGATGGAGTGTCCACACGCTTGATGCCGTGACTCCTCCTCAAGGGCACCACACCACAATGGTATCATTCAGACACTGCATCTACATGATACAGCGCCAAAAGGGCATCATCATGCGGCAGATATGGTGCCCTTTAGAGGATGCAAGAAGGAGCTGTGTTTTGCTGTTCCTTTTTGCATCCTCCAAAGGTTAGATTGGGGCCACAGTGTGTGGTTGCTGCAGCCCCAATCAGGGGCAAAAAAGGGTGGCTTCTAGCTTCCCCTTTGGGCTAATCTGTATAGCCTCATTGTGTGTCACGTGTGCATGTTGATCCCCTTTTTATAAACAAACTAAACTAATTTGGAACTTGGCTTTGGAGTTTTTGGAATTCGGAACAAGTATACAAAGGCTTAAGATCTTGGCTTTATGTTACAGAAGCCCTCTCATTATTTCCTATTGAGCTAAATCAATTCCCCCATCAAATGCAATTTGTGGAAACCCTCTCATGACCTCCTGCAACTTACCCATGTGAACAGTGGTGTGTTGGTACATAGGTAAATCCCATAATGGGTCTCCTCTAGTTAGTAGTAACAATAGGATTTACACCTTCAATGTGGGCAGGTGTGGGATGGCCATGTTGGTGTATGTCTGTGTGGTTTTGACATTTATCTGGCTTTATGAATTGTCTGGGTTTAAACCATGTTGTGGTTTCAGAGATGAGTGACTCTAATTTTGGGAGATACCAGGGTTGCTATGGAAGCCCACTGGGTGATTTTGGGAAGTTCTAACTCTTTGAGGCTGGATCTACACTGCAGAATTAATGCAGCTTGACACTACTTTAACTGCCATAGCTCAGTGCTATGGAACTCTGGGATTTGTAGTATTGTGAGTTTTGGTGCCACAACAAACTACAAATCCCAGGACTATTAAAGTAGTGATAGACTGCATAATTTCTGCAGTGCAAATGCAGCCTCCAAGGAAGGAAAACCCTTTCTGAACAAATCTTGCCAAAGGAACCCTACAATAGGCTTACATGAATCACAATCAACTTGAAGGAATGGAACAAAAACGCAGTTTTGATACCTAGTTTGGAATTTGGGACCTGATTTATAGTTTGGTACCTAATAGTTGTTCATGTAAGACCTGACTTGCAGTTTGGAGTCTGTGGTGTGTAAATAGCCTATGCGTGGTGGTCTGAGTGCTGGACTAGGACTTTGGGGGACCAGGGTTCAAGTCCCTGCTCAGCTGTGTGACCTTGTGGAAGTCACAGTCTCAGCCCAAGAAAACCCCATGATGGGTTCACCTTAGGGTCTCCATCAGTTGGAAATAAATTGAAAGTGCACAACAACAACAACAATAACAATTTATTTAGAAGACAAACCTCACCTGAAGAAATTTTCCCAAGAAAACTTATGATAGGATTACCATAAACTGAAAATCACATGAAGGCACACGACAATAACTACCACAAGTGTTGGTATCTGTTGTTCATCAACTCAGGGGCCCTTGTGGGCAGAGAGGGAATACATAAATGCCTAAAATAAAATCAAATAAACTGCAGCTTTCAGCTGTTGAGACTTGACTGGTTTTGCAAATTCTCTCAACTTCCAGCTTAGAGGATCAGGAGACGTTCGGTCATTTCAGATACTCCAAAGTGGCCCAGATTCTCCCATAAATCTCTGGAAGATGGAGGGGTTTGCTATCAGAGCTGCTTCAGCAGAACATCCATTTTTTATCTTGGTGTAATTGTGAAGGCTCTCGCTGTGCCAAGGTGTCAAAAGACCCCTTTTACAATACTTTATTGGCTATTAAAAACTCGCTAAATGCTGTCTGTTCAAAACGATGGTAGACACCAATGATTCCATGCAGAGCAGTAACTTCCAGAGAACTGTCCTTCTGGGTATTTCTCTTCCAAGCCTTTTCTTGAGCGTGAGAGTTAAATAACAATATGAAGAGAAAAAGAAAAGAGTTTGTGCTACGGGAATCACTTGGTTGAGTGATGGAGGAAAGGCTTCTGGAGCGTGGCTTCAGCGTGAGCCGTAAACACATGGGCAACAAAAGCAGATAACAATCTTCCATTCATCTCAGCGGGAACTTGAATTTAACATGGAAATCCCACTGGCAGTAGGTGGCTCCCATGCGACTGGGAATGATAAATCTGCTCTGGATTTTAGTCCAAACTTTAAAGGAGGTGTCATAAGGGCTGGGCCTAATTTGGGGATAGGGTTCTGCACCCAGTAGATTGTCCCTTTAAAGTTTGGACTCAAACCCAGAGCAGAGTCATGGCTCCTTCTGAGATGGGAGACATCAGACATGACTGATGGATAAGGTTTGCTAATTGTTTGTTAAAGTTTGTAATTTTACTTAAAAATTAAAGTTTTAAATTCATTTTTACTGGCCATGTAAACCCACTGAGTAACCTTGGGCCATTCGCATCCTCTCAGCTTCAGGAGAAAGCAATGGCAAACCTCCTCTGAACAAATCTTCGCACGGAAACCCCATGATAGGTTTGCCTTGGGGTTCCCATAAATTGGAAATGACCTGAAGGCACACAACATGTGCGCATGCACACACACACTTACTTTGTTATTGTGTGCCTTCTAGTCATTTCTGACCTATGGCAACCCCAAGGAACATGC
>NC_056522.1:379759330-379890841 GCF_019175285.1 Sceloporus undulatus
ATCTATCTATCTATCTATCTATCTATCTATCTATCTATCTATCTATCTATCTCTTTTAATATCACCTTTATCTTTTATGAAGGTATCATCTTTACCTTTTATAAGTTAAAAACCGATAAGTACATATATCTACTGTAATGTTTCACTGGATACAATATAATGTATTATGCCACCTTCCAGTCTTCATTCTTTCAAGCTAAACATATCCAACTAAACATACTTTCTTTTACACTAGCAAGAGAGTAGTTGGATATGTTTAGCTTGAAGGAAAGAGGGCTGAGAGGTGCCATGATAGCTATCTTTAAATACCTAAAGGGGTGTCATGGAAAAGATGAAGCAAGCTTGTATTCTGCTGCTCTAGAGACTAGGATCTGGAGCAATGGATGCAAAATGGAAGAATTAGAAAAGAAATTCTGTCTAAACATTAGGAAGAACTTGCTGATGGTAAGAGCTGTTAGACAGTGGAATACATTTCCTTTGGGGGGAGGTCTTCTTTTGGAGAACGAATCCTGCACTTAGCAAGCGCTGCCAGCCCTGTGGTTGTGTCTCTCCAGAATTCAATTACGCCTCTGTCCCAGCACTAGAAACTCCCTTCATGTGTCACTGAAGGCGAACGACATCCCTCCGAATCCCAGCAGATGTATTCCCTAATTGTTGCTTCCTAGCCACCTGACTGCATTATTTCCGATTTGTAAGTGTAAATAAATATGCTTTTCGGGATGATCACATTTCACACCAATTTATTTGAATGACACTAATGAGTTCCTGCCACCTTCATGCAAAGGAGGAGGCTGGGATTTGTTCCCCAGAATTCAGTCGGAGGTGAGATCAGTAGGAGGGAAAGAGTGAAATGAAATGAAGAAAATAAAATACAAGTGAAGGGAGACCTGCCAAAGGAAGATGCCAAGAAGAAGCAAATGTTTGGGTCTTTGTTGATGCTCCGCCTGAACTACAAAACAAAGTGTCACTGTCACATTCTTGGCAAAAATGAGGGAAATCATCTAAATCTGAACAAAACAGATACAAAAGTCACAGCTTCTGGTCTTGTTCTTCAGAAAAGCCAACAGCACTGGGATGGAAAAGAGGGTGTTTTCTCCCATTTCTTTTGAAGTGATGTGGCACAATTCAAGTTGCTCTGATTTATACCTCTCTTAATTGCTGTGATCATACATTAAATCTGGGTGGGAATCATAGCCCTCTTGATGTTATTCAACTGCAACTCCCAGCATCCTGCACCCTTGGCTGTGCCAACAAAGGTTGCTGGGAGTTGTACTCCAGTCACATTGGGAGGGTTGCGTAAATCCTACCCTGGACTAAAGTCAATTGCTAACCCCCTCTCCTCCTCTTCTTTTTTCTTCTTTACTGTCAAGTCAATTTCAATTTATGGTGGCCCTATAATGAGAGACCTTCAAGATCCCTGGTTATCCTTAGCCCTGCTCACGTCTTGCAAACTCAGAGCAGCCTGGGGTTCCTTGATTAAATCAATTTGCCTGTAATGTGATCTTCCTCTTTCCCTACTGCCTTCTTCTTTACTGGTGACATCTGACCCTCAAACTCTGGACAACATTTCCCAGTGGTTTCATATAGATGTTAAATAACATATGGGACAAGACTTAAACCTGAGGGACCCCACAGGCCAATGGCCAAGACATCAATCAGGAATCCCCTAACACCACCTTCTGGGCCTATCCCTCCAAGAAGGATGGGAGCCACAAATAAAACGGTGTCCCTGAGCCCCATCCTAGAGGCATGCCTGAGATGGAGACCATGGTTGATTGTATTAAAAGACTCCGAGAGGTCCAGCAGAACCAACCAGGACACACTCTCCTTGTCCAGGTTATCCACCAAGGCAACCAACAAATGACTTGGATGAAGGACTAGAAGGCCTGCTTCTCCAATTTGCAAATGACATCAAATTAGAAGAAGTAGCTAATACCCTAGAGGAGAGGATGAAAATTCAAAATGACCTTGATTGGTTAGAAAGCTGGGCCAAAACTAATAACATTAATTTCAACAGGTAGAAATGTAAGGTACAGTACTGCGCTTAAGTAGAAAAATTAAAATGCATGGATACAAGATGGGAGACCCTGGTTTGTCAAAAATACATGTGAAAGGGATTAGGAGTCCTAGTAGACCACAAGATGAACATGAGTCAACAGTGTGATGTGGCAGCTAAAAAAACCAATGCAATCCTTGGATCCCACAATAATGAATAACTATCGGCCAGTGTCTAACCTACCATTTCTGGGCAAGGTTCTGGAACATGTGGTGGCTTCCCAACTCCAGGGGTTTCTGGATGAAACGGATTATCTAGATCCATTTCGATCTGGTTTCAAACCTGGCTATGGAACAGAGACAGCCTTGTTCACCTTGGTGGATGACCTACTCAGGGAACTGGACAGAGGGAGTGTGTCCCTGTTGGTTCTTCTGGACCTCACAGCAGCTTTTGATACCATCGATCATGGTATCCTTCTAGACTGCCTCTCTGGGATGGGGCTTGGAGGTATTGTTCTACAGTGGCTCCGTTCCTTCCTGGAGGGGCGAACTCAGAAGGTGGTACTGGGGGACTCCTGTTCGACGCCTTGGCCATTGACCTGTGGGGTCCCTCAAGGTTCTGTGTTGTCCCCTATACTGTTTAACATATACATGAAACCACTGGGAGAGGTTGTCCAGAATTTTGGGGTGCGATGTCATCAATATGCAGATGACACTCAACTCTACTACTCCTTCCCACCTCACTCCAAGGAGGCAGTCCTGGTTCTAAACCAGTGCCTGTCTTCAGTAATGGACTGGATGAGGGCAAACAAGTTGAAACTTAATCCAGACAAGACAGAGGTGCTCCTGGTCAGTCGGAAGGCAGATCAGGGAATAGGGATCCAGCCTGTGTTAGATGGGGTCACACTCCCCCTGAAGACACAGGTTCGCAGTTTGGGGGTAATCTTGGACTTAGCTTTAAACTTGGAGGCCCAGGTCTCTGCTATGACCAGGAGTGTTTTCGCACATTTAAAACTTGTGCACCAACTGCGCCTGTTCCTTGAGAAGCCAGATCTGGCCATGGTGGTACATGCCTTGGTTACATCCTGTTTGGACTAATGTAATGGGCTCTACATAGGACTGCCTTTGAAAAATGTTTGGAAAATTCAACTGGTTCAAAGAGCTGCTGCCAGGCTGTTAACAGGCGCCGATTACAGAGCCCATACAACTCCCCTGTTGAAACAGCTTCATTGGCTGCCAGTTCGTTCCCGGGCACAATTCAAGGTACTGGTTATATCCTGCAAAGCCCTACATGGCTCAGGTCCACATTATTTGGCAGACCGTTTCTCCTGGTATGAACCTGCCCGGACTCTGATATCCTCTGGAGAAGCCCTTCTCTCCATCCCAACACCTTATATATATATATTCTGGCTGCATTAATAGAAGTGTAGTGTTTTGATCCAGGGAAGTAATAGTGCCACTCTATTCTGCTTTAGTCAGGCTTCCCCTAGAATAATCCTGTGTCCAGTTCTGGGCAGCACAGTTCACAAAGGATGTTGACAAGCTGGAGCGTGTCCAGAAGAGGGTGACCAAAATGATGAAGGGTCTGGAAGTCATACCTTATGAGCAGAGACTTAGGGATCCGGGTATGTTTATCCTGGAGAAGAGAAAGTTAAGAAGTGATATGATAGCTCTGTTTAAAAATTTGAAGAGAGGTCATATTAAGGATGGAACAAGTTTGTTTTCTGCTCTTTCACAGAACAGGACCTGGAACAATGGATGCAAGCTACAGGAAAAGAGGCTCCACCTTAACATTAGGAGGAACATCCTGACAGTAAGAGCTGTTCGACAGTGGAACACATTCCCTCGGAGAATGGGGGATTCTCCTTCTTTGGGGGTCCTTAAATGGAGGATGGATGGTCATCTGTCAGGAAAGCTTTGATTGTGTTTTCCTATGTGGCAGAATGGCGTTGGACAAGTTGGCCCTTGAGGTCTCTTCCAACTCTATGATTCTATTATTCTGACTAATGTTATCTCTGTCCCATCACCAGGTCTGAAAGCAGACTGAAATGGATCGAGATAGTCTGTCTCATCCACGAACCCCTGCAGTTGAGAAGTCACTACATGCTCTAGCACCTTGTCCAATAATGGGATGTTGAAGATGGGCCTACATTTATCCAATATAGTAGAATCCAGGGAAGGTTTTTTTTTCTAGAAAAGGTATGTTAGAACTTTCCCTTGCTGCAAAGAATATTAATCATTTGAATACATATAAATACATGGGATACATCAAAAATGGGAATGCAAGAGCCTGGATGACCCTGACTTAGGCATTTAATTATCTGTCTTTACACTTTAGGATCTTATCTAATTCCTTTTATGGCTATCATTCCAAGTCTTAGTCGTCTTTTGATTTCTTGACGATAGTCTCCATTTTGGTTAATGACTGATTTAAGGTACAGGAAATCTTTATCTATTTCAATGTCATAGTTACTCACTTTAAAATTATGTAAATCCCCTCTAGTTATTATTTTTTGACTCCTTAATATTCAGATCTAACCCTGCTAGACTTCACCATTTGAATCAATGAGACTGATACAGGTGTTGACTTACAATTTGGCAAATTTAAATATGCTGCTTCAGAGGGTGGTGGAGTCTCCTTCTTTGGAGGTTTTTAAACAGAGGTTGGAAAGCTATCTATCAGGAGTGCTTTGATTCTGCATTCCTGCATGGCAGAATAGAGTTGGAGTGGATGCCCTTTATGGTCTCTATCTACTCTGCTATTGTATGATTCAATACAACCACTCTTTGGCGTAGCATTAGCAATAGCATTTAGACTTCACTCAATAGTGAACCCAGCACTCCCTAAGCAGTTTACAATGTGTAAGCCAATTGCCGCCGACAAGCTAGATACTCATTTTACTGATCTACGAAAGGATGGCAGGCTGAGTCAGCCTTGAAGCCCTGGGATCGAACTCATAAAACTGTGGCTGCAGCACCAGGATTTAGAACAAGGCTAGGAATCATGTTAACTTTCCACATATTGTTAGAGTGCAGCTCCCAGCATCCTTGCTTATGCTGACTGTTGGAGCTGACAAGCGTTGAATTCAACAACATCTTCAGGCCTGTAAGGTTCCCATTCCTGTCTTAAATGTTACAGTTGACACAGTCTTCCCTTGATACCATTTTCCCACTAACCATTCCAGGACGTTCCTGTCTGTGTTCCTGCTTTAAAGGAATGAAGGAGACCGGGAGATGGCTTTGCTTGGACTAACTTAAGGGCATGAAGGGGGAGTTTGCATTTCTTTAGAATTGCATGTCTTGGTTTCAGGGTTTTTTCCTCCTGAAAAATAAGTTGACAAGGAACGAATTTCACCCAGTATCTCTCTTCCTCCCTGGTATATAAGAACTGAAGGCCTTTTAATAGCAAGGAGTCTGAAAAGTCTGTGTAAGGGCCATTTTGATGCTTAACCTGTGAAGATAATGGTGACATTGGTTCCTGTCTAAGGAGAAAGATGGAAGATAAATCAGAGAAACAAACAAATGGTCAAGAATGTCAGGATAGAAGGTGAAAAATATTTCTCTTTTCATTGACATATAATAATATCAGAAGCAGAGTGGCAGCACGTTCAAAACACTTTCAGGTTGCAAATTTTTCTGACTTCTATCATCCTTCCTGGAGAAATGGGAAATCTCCAAAAGTGTTGTCATTGTTCAAAAACCTACAGGAATGCAGACCTTTTTTGTTGTTTGCCTTAGAAGAAGAATGTGTTTTCTTTCAGAGCAAGCATGGTGTTGTGGTTTGAGCATTGGACTACAACTCTGAAGATCAGGGTTTGATTCCCTGTTCAGCCACAGAAACTCACTGGGTGACCTTCTTGGGTGAGTCACACACTCTCAGCCCCAGAAAAACCTGCGATAGGTTACCCTTAGGGCACTATAAGTTGGACATTATTTATAACAAAAACAATTCTTTAAGTATGAAAAGAATATTTAAAAGAACTCCAAAATGTTCAGAAATCATATTGAGAAACGCTGGTGAGAAGCTCCCTGCACAGCTAAGAATCTTAGCATTTTGGGCTTATTCCCCACAAAATGCATAGAAAACAGCATTTTCTGCATTGAGAACGGCATTTTCTGTGCATAAAATGATATGTCTATGTAGAAATATTATTTCCTCCACAACAAAAGGAGTTTCCTGTGTTGAAAATTTGCATATGGATGATTTGTATAGAAATCAGAATATTTTTTGCACAGAAAACAGATTTATTTTTTTGGTGTGCAGAAAACAGAATGTTACACATAGAAAAGTATATTTTTATGCTGGAACATTATCTCCTTCACAGCAAATGATTACAGATCTGGAAGAGATCCAGAGTTTTAAGGTACCTTGCCCGCCTTCTAAATGTGCTGAGGGTTAAAGTTACAAGTGCCCCATCCAATTGCCAGTCTGGGTACCCTCATGTTCTGTGTCTGTTGGGATATAGAACTGCACAATTGGAAGTGACCCTAAAGGCAATCTCTTCCTGCCTCCTACCCATGAAGGAATCCATAGCTAAAGTATCCTTGCTGAGTGACCATCCAATGCCTTCATGAAAAGCTCCAACGAAGGAGAAGCCATCACCTTCTGAGGTTAAAGGCCCGTGAGGTCCCTTCGAATGTTATGATTTCATGTTCCTCCTCTATTTTTTTTTAAAAGTAAGACTTAAATATATATTTAGGTATAATAGAGAGCCAGAGTGCCATAGTGGTTTGAGTGATGGATTATCACACTGGAGACTAAGGTTCAATCCCCAGCTCAGCCACGTAAACCCACTGGGTGCCCTTGGGCAACTCACACTCTCAGCCTCAGGAGATGTCTATGGCAAACCCCTTCTGAAGAAACCTTCCAAGAAAACCCCATGATAGGGTCATCTTAGGGTTGCCATAAGTTGGAAAAGACATGAAAGCACACAGCAACAGCAAATATGGCCTAAGTACTCTGAAGACACCAAACATATCCTAATCTTGGAAACTAACTCTCAAACAATACTATGTGCTCTAGGCTATGTTCAGAGGAAGGCAATGTCATATGCCCCCGGAATAAAATTTGTCCCCAAAACTCTATGGTAGGGTCTCCATAAGGCAAAGTTGACTTGAAGGTGCATAGCAAAAGAGCAAAGGAACCTTGGACTCAAAAGGTCAAAACAGGGGGATCGTTTGATTAGTGGGATGAGTGGCATCATTTGGTACCTCTTCAAGGTATGGATGACCCCTGCATCCCTTCATTTGGTTCTTTCCCAGAAGCCTTGAATTGTCAAGCGCAAATTTGTTTTCCAAGACTCGTCCTTTCCCTCTAGTTTCCCTCCATTGTTTAGTGAGAGGATTTCCGCCAGACATTGACATCAAAATTCATGTGGAGTCAGCCTGCTCAGCCGAGTGTGTTATCTCCTCCACTTGATATTCAAGGCAGATGAGTGATTCTCCTTCCGTTGGAGTGCTGTCCTGCCACCCATACATTACAAAGAGAGTAAATCACAGAGGACTTGTCAACGCTAACCAGACATTACATGCATGACGGGCTGGGCAGATGCCATTCCTTAACAGGGTTGTTGTTTCAGCCGCTGTGCCAACATTACAGTTATATGCAGCAATTTCGGGCTGCTCGGTTACTCCTGAAATGGACGTTTCCCATGGTGGCTGTGTTAACAGATAGGAAAGAGTCCCCTTGCAGAAATGGTTTGAGCTGGGCTTATGGGCTGCAGCCAGGGTGACAGAAGGAACGCTGCTCCTCTGGAATATATTCCAGAGACAAGAAAGTTACTAGGAAAAGGCTAATGTATTTTGTTGATTATTCATATACTTAAAAACAATTAATTCTATTGCATATAAGAGCCCTGGTGGCACCTGTACTGCACTCATTCACTCTCTCACAAACCACAAAGTTATGCGCTCAGTACCTGCCAGGGGCTCAGGGTCAACTCAGCCTGGCTTCCTTCCAAGGTTGCTAAAATGATGTTGGGGGCAATTGGTTTACACATTGTAAATTGCTAAGGGAGTCCTTAAGTGTACTGATAAGCAGTATAGAATTATACTTGCTATTACTTGCTATTATCCTATTGAAAACTAATATCTGTGATATAGGGGTTCCAGGTAGCATATACATATGATGCCACTCATCCCACTAATCAAAAGACTGGTCTCCGGAACAGCTAAATTGCACCATATAACACTGGTCTTAAAATCTCTTCATCGGCTGCTGATTAGTTCCCAGGCACCGGGAAGAATTTATTAGAGTATCATAAGACCAGGCTAACAACAATTTCCCACAAAGCGTTTCCTGCCGCAGCCCCCAAACTGTGGAACGGCTTGCCGGAAGAGATCCATCTTATAACCACCTTAGATGCCTTTAAGAAGGCACTTTGGAAGAACTTCTTCCGCAGGCTTTTCCACCTGACCTTTTGTAGAAGATCCTAACAAATGTTCCACTCCTGATTATGAATGTAGAAATTTGGATGACTAGTTGATGACCCAGGTATTTTATTGAATCTATAATGATGGTATTTTATTGATTGTATTTTATATACATTGTATTATGTCTGTACTGTATTGTATTTTTTCTTATTGATGTGATCCTGTCTCGATCCGCATATAAATAATAGTAATAGTAATAGTAATAATAATAATAATAATAATTACAGACATACTGATCCAAATCCAATAGTTAGCCCCAGCCAGAGCAGTTTCATTAGACTGGGGTGGGCAGCTGATTAAAGCTAAGGGGCCATATTAGTCCTCCAGCAGACATTGGGGGTGCACCCTCCTATACACACTTTTGCAAACAAACAAACAAACAAACAAACAAATAAATATTTGTGGCCCAAAAGCCTTCTAGAAGAAATTGGACATTTTCATCTTGTTTTAAAATGTTCCTGGGATGTATTAAGCCCATGATAGAGCTTTTTTTAGCAAAAGGAAGTAAGCTGAAGCTGTTTAAAAAAAAGACCTTTTCTAGGTCTAAATTCTGAGTACTATGAATTGGAGCAGGGGCCCTAAAACATGATGAAAATGCTCCACACCCCCTGTTTTTTTTAAGGGCAACTCCCCCCCCCCCAACAAATTGAAAAACAAATTCATCTTTGACCCCTGAGTGGCTGAGGGAACCTCCAAACATAGTGGAAATGGCCTCCACATCCCCCAGAGGTCAAAATGGACCTGGGGGTTGCAAGTGGTCTGTGATCCACCCTTTGACTACACCTGCATTAGATTATGCAGAATGCAATGCACAAATGCAGGATGAGTGGCCCAAAAACAGTTGATGTGCAAAGGATCTAGGAGTTTTAGTAGGCCACAAGCTATGCGTGAGTCAAAAGTGTGATGCGTGGCTAAAATAAAACCAGTGCAATTCTAGGCCAAATCAACAGGCATATATGTCAGAATCTGGCATATTCTGCCAGAAAATGAGTGTTGCTGTTATGCATTATACATAACATGTATAACATGTATTATTAGGCTTTGATGGGCATGATATGAGGTATAGTGGCAGGATAAACAATTAGTGGTGGTTCAAAGAGAAGATTGTTAGCAGGGTTGAGAATGTGCAGATGTCTGGGGGAGGATTTTGCTCAGGGCTTATCACATGGGACATGGAAAATGGAAACAAGACCGAAAAGATACCAAAGGCAAAAATGGTTGAGAGGGCAGGTATGATTTAATTTGTGAACAGATGCAGGTAAAGCCTGCAAAACCCTGGGGCAGGACATTGTTAGTTAGTTTTATGCCAATGTTTGTGGATGGTGGAAGTTTTGTCTGCAAATGTCTTCCCACTAACACCTATAGTTGCTGAAATACAAGTGATTGCTATTTGAATACAGAAGGTTGGTTTACTGGAGTGTGGGGAGAAGGCAGTTCTTGACAGTGTAGTTTCCAGAACATAGTTCCACTTTGCTCAAACCTCACCTGGAAGCCTATGTTCTATACTGGGCAATGCAATTGCAATGTACAGTCGGCCCTTCTTATACATGGATTTTTCATAGATTCAAGAATCCATGGTTTGAAAAAGTTCCAAAAAAGTATAAATTTGAAATATCAAACCTTGATTTTCCATTTTTTATAAGGGACACCATTTTGCTCTGCCATTATATTTAATGGGACTTGAGCACCCACGGATTTTGTTATCCATGGGGGATCTTGGAACCAAACCCCAGAGTATAACAAGGGTCCACTGTATTTTTATTGTATTTTGTAATTTTATCTATGTCGCAATCCCACCTCGATCCACAGGGAGAGGTGGGAAATATAAATAAACCTTATTATTATTATTATTATTATTGGAAGAATATTGAGAAACTGGAATGTGCCCAGAGGATGACCAAACATCTGGAAACCAACCCTTTTGAGGAACAGCTTTTGTTTAACATGGACTGCTGCTACATTGCAGAATTAATGCAGTTTGACACCACTTTAACCGCTATAGCTCCATTCTATGAAACCCTGGGATTTGTAGTTTGTTGTGGCACCAGAGCTCTCTGACAGAGAAGGCTAAATATCTCATAAAACAACAGTTCCCAGAATCCTATCGCATTGAGCCATGGTAGTTAATATCTGAAAGAGCATCATGTGTAGAGGATGGAGCATGCTTGTTTTCTTCTGCTGCAGATACTAGGACACAAATCATTGCATTCAAATTGCAAGGAAAAATAAGATGGACGCCCAAATAGTCAGGGCTGGAGTAGCTTCCTTGGTCAACTGATCATGCATGGAATTGGACTGAATTGCTTTTGGGTTTCTCCTTGCATGAATACATTTGCAGGGACTCCCAAGACTCCCAGAGTGTTCTGTAATCTAGTCAGTGCTTTCTTTAATTGACATCAGAAATTAATTTCCTTCTCTGCCTCCTCCTGGAACATCTTGTACAGGTCAGGAGTAACTAACCCAAAAAATAAAATTCTGTTTCCTTTCTATTCTTCCTGGCAGAGAGATGGACTCTCCCCATCTTGCTTCTTGTCTGTCTATCTCTCCTCTTTGTGGAGAAAGCATTGTCAAGAGACAGACAACAAAATGACCACTGGGAATTTCATTGTAAAGCAAAAATAATGGCCACAGAAGAAATGCATAGAAACAAATACAATCTAGACAAGGAGAAAATCGAAATACTAAAAGAATTCCCATCGCTAGGATCAAACGTTGACCAGAGTGGCAACTGCAGTCAAGAAATAAGAAGACTAGGAATGGATAGGGTAGCTAAGAAATAACTAGATAGAATCCTAACGAGTAAAGTTATTATTATTATTATTATTAGTAGTAGTAGTAGTAGTAAGCTTTATTTATATAGCGCTGTAAATTTATACAAATAAGCATTAAAGTCAGAATCATTCAGGCCGTTGTATTTCCCATCATCATCTACGGATGCAAGAGCTGGACAGTAAAGGAAGCAGACAGAAAGAAAACTCATTTAAAACGTGGTGCTGGAGAAGAGTGCTTAGGATACAGTGGACAGCCAAAAAGACAAACAAATGGGTCCTCGAACAGATCAAGCCTGAAATCTCCCTGGAAGTCAAGCTGATCAAGCTGAGGCTGCGGCACTTTGGCCCCATCATGAGAAAGCATTGGTTGCTAGAAAAAACAGTAATGCTAGGAAAAGGAGAGGGTAGAAGAAGGAGAGGAAGACTGCATGGCAGATGGATGGACTCAGGGGGGTCACAGTCTTGGGTTTGCAGGGCCTGAGGTTTCAAGGTGTCTCATCCACAGGGCTGCCAGGAGTCAGTTGGCTACTCAAGGGTAGCTAACAACAACTAAAGCTTGCACTCCTGGCAAATTTTGTTGGGCTCGGATTCCTGTATCCTGGGAGAAATGGTTTGCCTCTACTCCCATGTCTGTTGAGTTGGCTCAAACTGCAGCGCTTTTGTACCTCTATGCATGGATTAAAGCTATACCTTTCCTATTACACTTCAAGGCCAAGGTGATTCCATTGTGCTTAGCAGAGTTTTTTCCCCACTACCAAAGAAATTTGCACACTGTCAGGGAAATAAAAGGGAGCCTTTGTCTGTCCTGTCAACCGCTGAATAATATGCAACATTGCCCTTGCTGGAACTTACCTGCCTCGAAGTACCAAGGCGACTTTTTAGTCCATTCCTCACTCACTTCAGTGCCAGCAGGAGATTTGTCATTGTGTGTGTGTGTGTGTGTGTGTGTGTGTGTGCGTGCTGACCCTCATAAATCTAATATGCACCATATGCATTTGGATGCTGTCAGGAGCTACGCTGTGCATCTTGCCTGCTGTGATTTTGGTCCAAAGGCAGGGTAATGGGAGGTACTGTGATGGGATATGCAACAAGGTGGTTATTGCAAGGCAGTGTTTATCTCATCTGCAGGTGGTGTGATAACAAAGGATGCAGGCTTGGCTTGAGACTATCCAAGGCCATTCATCTGGAGGGGAAATGGCTGAAGAAACAAGGAGGGGGTTGGCACTGGAAATCGGAGAAACAAGATTGTTTTGCATCTGTAAAAAAATGAGAAAATAGCCCACCAATAATTTGAAATTATGTGTCGTTTAATGAGGCAGTGTAACACTTGCTGCTCAGTTCTGATAATGAAGGTCTCTGGTGTGGACTTATACTTGCTGAATACTAGTTTGCTGAGCCTGAACTATTGAAGCCCAAATTTCTGAAGTGGGTTAACTGCCTGACCTGACAGCTGCTTTGTGAAGTCACAGAGGACCACTGCACACACATTGTGTGACTCAGGCACTTCCTCAAGAAGGCAAAGCCAGTTAAAGAACCAACTGCATGAAGGTTTAAAACAGAACTGGAAATGTGAAGTCAAAGGCTTTCATGGCCAGCATCCATCGTTTTTTGTGGGTTTTTCAGGCTATGTGGCCATATTTCAGAAGAGTTTATTTTTGATGTTTCACCAGCATCTGTGGCTGACATCGTCAGAGAATGCTGGCATGGAGGTGAGTGGGATATATATATATATATATATATATATATATATATATATATATATATAGATAGTGTGGCCCTGGGTTGGAAGAAGTGATTCCGTCAGAAAAATCAGCAGTAGCAGAACATGTTATAAACCATCATCCTGGGCATAAAATGCTGTTTGAAAACAATGAAATTCTAGACCAGGAAAACAACTATCAGGTCAGAATGCACAGGGAAACCATTGAAATCCACAAACACTTGGACAACAGAAAAGAAGAAACCCTTTAAAATTAGCAAAGTTTGGCTACCAGTCCTGAAAAATACTAAAATCAAGACCCAGCAAATGCAAATGAAAACCACCCAGAGTCACGTTTCCCCCAGCAGATAATAGAACTCTAATTAAACAGACATGAATCCTTTTTGCATATCTTCCCATCCTGAGGCCTTGCCATTCAACAACAGAACAATACACAGATTAACATGGAAGTCACTCCTCCCAACCCAGGGTCACCCCACTCACTTCCATGCCAGTATTCTCTGAAGATGCCAGCCACAGATGTTGGCAAAACATCAGGAACAAACTCTTCTAGAACGTGGCCACATAGCCCAAAAAACCCAGAAAAAACTATAGAACTGGAAATGTTGAAGAAAGCCACCTCCTGGGTCCATAAGCATCTTTCCTGCTTAAGATTGCGAAGATGCAGCCTGGAGCTCTTCCTTTGGTTTGGTCAAGGCTACAATCAGTGGGAAAGGCTGCTGCCACTCTTCCCCCTTTCTTCTTTTTTCATGGCAAAAAGTGAGAATGGCTACCCCCAAGGGGAGAGGAAACATGTCCCTGAGGTGCAAACATTCACTGGCATCCTGTTAGTTACTTCCAAATGTGTAAGTAAGTTACAGAGACCCTTGGACATTTTTGTCCAAGGTTGAAAGGCCATGTTCAGTTTGAAGATTGCAGAAGCAGAGTTGTGCTTGTGGTGTCATGATGTATTACATATGTAGGCGTACAATGTGCATTATGCATTGCAATGACAATTTGCACTCCACATGGTAGTTCTGCATTTCAAATTGGCAATTTGAGTTCTGAAGCATTGCACTTCTCTAATGCACCATCATCATGCAACTCCCAGGATTAGGAATGGGAATACACCAAAACCTGTTGCAGAACAGTCTTCCTGGGCATTCCATCTTGGACCTCAGAACCACAGTCCTTGAACAAAAGAATTACAAAGGAAGATTAGAAAGAGAAATAGCTGAATTGGAATATACCCACAAGTTCCATGCCATCAGCAGTGGGTTGAACAGAAACAATGGCTTCCCAGCACATTATTTATAGCCCTGGTTAAAATCCCAGCCCCATGGGGATGCTCTCGGCCAGAGTATCACATCTCCCTTCTGTTTCCCAGCCTGCACAGCTCACATCCCAAAAGTCCCTCCACCATTCATATGGTCATCATGCTGGCCTTAGGCAACATCTTTTCACTTGCCTTTGTCCCTCAACAACCTTCTTTAAAACTAAACCTGTCACCTCATCACCAGACCCACAAGTTTTGCATTTGTATGGCTCTTCATACAGTTCCTTTCTGGACACCAGTTCATTCCATGTATCTCAGGAAACAGACTCAAGTCTCTGAAAGCTTATGCTACAACTTCTTTCTCTCAGACTCAAAGGTGTTACAAGATCCCTTTGCACACTAATATTCCAAACTAACACTGCTATGCCTCTGAATTCTATTTCTCTGATTCATGCAACTCTGTCAGAGTAAAGTTATAAACTTCTGTCCCTTCGCTGCTGGTCATTGTTCTTTTGGAATCCATCTCTCAGAATCCTTCAGCAAACATGGCCATGCTTGAAGGATTCTGGGTACTGCTACCCAAAATTAACTTTTCCAGACTGCTGCCTTACATTAGGAAAGGCAAGGCTGTATTCTCTTGGCTTCTGAGTGAAGATTTCCTGTGCAGAAATTTATTTTCCAGGCACAAAATTCTGGTTTCTGTGCAGAAAACAAGTTTCCTATGCAAAGGTGGTAGTTTCTGTTCAGAAGGTTTTGTCTTCACTTCAGGAAAATTGTTTCCCTCCCAGCTTGCCATAGTGGTGGAGGCTTCCTCATGAGGAGATCTCCTCCACCGCAGCAAAGCAGATGGCCCAGTGCACCATTTTGGCCATCGCAGCCCCCTACCATATGACACCAGGGTGAAGATGCCACTGGTTTCCACCACAATGTGTGTTCATTGAGTTAGATACAGACCGGGCATTACATTGTGAATAGTAATAATAATAATAATAATAATAATAATAATAATAATAATAATAATAATAATAATAATAATAATTATTATTATTATTTCTATTTCCCTTCTCCCCCAAGGATCGAAGCAGGATCACATCATTAAAACTATGGAATAGCCTACTGGAAGAGATCCATCTTATCACTACCTTAGAGGCCTTTAAGAAGGCACTCAAAATGGATCTCTTCCAGCAGGCTTATGATGATTGCTCCACTTTTGACTATGATTGTTGGCTAATTGTTGAATTGCTTTTTTAGAGAACTAATAGGAATGTTGGTGAATTCAGTATTAGTGTTTTATTGATTGTATTTTGTATTATGTATCATTTTAATGATGTAACCCCTCCTCGATCCATGGGAGAGGCAGGAAATATAAATAAACTTTATTATTATTATTAAAACAACACAATACAATTCTAAAAAGACAATCTGTAAAATACTAATACTGAATTACTCATTTCTATTAGTTCCTTAAAATCCAATAATCAGAAAAATTTTCAGTCATACTGTCATAGTCAAGTGGAGCATTAATTATGGTCTCTTATACGGAGTCAGGTGGATATGCATGCCGAAAGAGATCCGTCTTAAGTGTATGGTCCCTTAAATCCAAATCCCCAGACCAAGGGGAAAAATCAGGCCAAATTTTGCCTGAAAACCTCCCATAAGCTCCAACAACTGCCCAAAATGAGATGCTGCGAGCCCCTCAACCTTTTCCTCACAACCCCTCCAAAAGACAAAACAGTGGAAAATAAGCCAAAGTGACAAGCAGAAGTGATGCTGCATCACATTTTGCATGTCAGAAATGTGCCAAGGTGGCCTATTGGGCAGGCACATGGGGGAACGCCTCCCATGCCCTCCATAATTGTTCACCCCTGTATTATTACAACATTTCTCCTCATTGCTTTCCATTGCTGTTCAGTACAAGGGTCACATCAGCATATGAATTCCTTATGTAGAAATTTCGGCTATGCAAACCCAATGTAGGATCTCAGTGTAATCCGAGTCATACAAATTGCTGTCTGCTCAACCGACTGGCACTAGGTTTCTACATTTGCATCTGTGTGTAAAACAAGGAGAAGGTGCTTGGTTTCTTTAAAGAAAACAATTAATGAACAAAAATTATCAATAACCCAATGGTTTTACACCATCTCAGCACCCATGATAACAGTATAATTAGATTTGGGGATGGGGGGGGGGGAATCAAATGAAGGAGATGAAAAAATGCAATTAGTCTGATAAAAACCCGGAATGTTGGAGAGTGCAACGGACTGGATTAAAGGGAGAAGGAAAGGTTAATTGGGAGCAAGAATTGAAGGGAAGCCATTAGCAAGGAACTGGAACTGTTCAAGACAGCACTAGAGTTGGAAGCATGCTTTGTGCAAACACACCTGAAAAAAAATGAAAGAGGATATAACACCAGTGTCCACTGAGAGAACACAGCAGGGATGGTAATATACCCGAACCTCTACGCTTTCCCCCTGTACAAGAACGGGTGCTTAAATGCCAGCCAAGGTGTTTCAGGGTGATGTTGGCATTCCCTGGGCTTATTATTATTGTTGTTGTTACAATTCAAAGACCTAGCTATATGCAAAAGGATCTTGCAGCACCTTTGAGATTAACTAAAAGAAAGAAGTTGGTAGCACAAGCTTTCATAGTCAGAGACAATGTAGCCACACTGCAGAATTAAAGCCGTTCAGAGAATCCTAGAGTTGGAAGAGACCCCAAGGGCCATCCAATCCAACCCCATTTTGCCATTCAGGAATACACAATCAAATCTTCTGCAGGACAGATGGCCATCCAGCCCCTGTTTCAAAACCTCCAAAGGAGATACCACCAGACTCCGAGGAAATGTGTCCCACTCTTGAACAGCCAAATAAGATTGCTGCCCCTCCCCATGATATTTTTGCTTCCATCCCCCAACTTCTGGCATTGCAGCAGCCTAAAACTTCAGTTGCACATTTAGAAAGATAGTTTAGACATCCAAAAGGAGTTTTGGAGACATCCAAAAGCAGCACATTTCCAGTGACCCCATCATTTCATAGTGGCAGGATTCGACATAAAGATTCTGTACTGCAACCACCACTTAACTACATGAGTGTAGATTCATGACTGTGGGGGATATCACACTCAAAGGAAGAGATGGAAGACAAGTTGGCAGTCTCTAGTGACCAATTTTCAGGAAACATTGCAGTTCTGTTCTGACTGTTGATACAGTCTAGTGGAAACAAATTTGGTGTAATTACGAGGGATAGCTTTCCCTCTTGGTCACTTGACAATGTGAACAAGATCTCTGAAGAAGTGAGAGACTGCGTGCATGTGCTAGATCCTTGCCATTCCCATTCCTGGCTTATCAAAAGAGCTGGCAGGGCAGTAGAAGAGCTGAGTGGGTCAAGGCAACTGACTCTGCAACAATAGTGCCTCTGTTGCTTCAGGTGGTGAATCTATGGCGTGTTACAGATGTGCAAAAAGTATGTAGTAGGTGCGTACTAGGGTTAGGAAAGGGCTTCCTTTCCGGACGCCCTAACCCCAGTACGTACCTAGTACGTACAAAATGGCGGTGCCCATTCTACATGGGCACCGCCATTGGGACGTCATGACCGTGCTGCCTCCAAATGGAGCGGCGCGGAAGTGACGTCCTGGTGCTGCACGAGGACACCTGGGGCACCCTTTCTGTGGCGCTGGAAGGAGCTCCGAAACGGAGCTCCATCCAGGTTTGTGTCACTGGGCACAGCCTTTATAAGGCTGCACCAGCGACACAAATGAGAAAGGGGCCGAGTGGCCCCTTTCTCTTCGTCCCCGACGCTGTCGGGGTGTCCTTGGGGGCATGAAGCCCCAAGGACACCCCTTTCCAGCCGTAGGGAAGTGGCCTTTTGCCGCTTCCCCGTGGCCTGGAAAGTGGCAGATCAGGGCCTCAGAGGCTGCCGCTGTGGCAGCTGAGGCCCCAATCTGGCGGGGAAAGAGGCGGGAACAGACCACCCCAAAAGGGCGGTCTGTAAACCGCCTATGATAGGTTATACAATAATTTTATGGCAGCTGTCCAGGATGCTGAACCTAATGTGGGCATAAGAAGAAGTACTGTTTTCTTCTTCTTCCATCCCTTGGAATACTTTGCTCAGAAACCTGTTTGTGTCATACACACCCACATGTTCCCTTATATGTGTGGCTGTACTGGGTTTAGTTCACAGTCATATAAGAGAAGCCCTGAAAGTATAACTGTTGTGCATGCAATTGTGCATTTTTAGAGGGAGCGTGACTGCTCACTAATGCCTTCAATGTACCACCTGTTTCACTGGGATTGTAAAAGCCAGCACTGTGCACAAAGGGAGCATGATCAGGCACATGGGTAGATGCACCATTGGTTGCACAAACCTAGTATTCAGTAGGAGCATGGAAGATAAGGATGGGGGTGATGATGATGATGATGACCTTTAATTATACTCTGTTTTTTTCCTCAAAAACTGGTTCTTAAGGCAGCCACGTGTAGCACAACCACCATACTTTCCACTCCCTAAACCTTACTCCTGTACTTCAGAATGCGCTGTGAGGGAAGGAGTAGGGCACACCAGAGCCACCATAGAACTACATGTGTGTAGATCCATGGCTTAATTTGCAGCTGCTGATAATGTGATTTACAATCCCTGCTAATACAAATCATGGAGGGAGATATATTGCCATCAAGTCAAATGGACATGTGCTCAGGTCTTACAAACTCAGGGCCTCTTGTTTGAATCTGTAGTGTGGTCTCCCTCTTGCCTCCTTTTACCAAACCTAATTTCCTTGCTCAGGTCTTGCAAACTCATAGTCTTGGATATCCCTTGTAAAATCTGCACACCACCACTTGACTATAACTTATTTGATATCTGAATAGGGTGACATGTGCAGCTTGCTCTGTCTGTATGTCTCTCTCTGTGTGTGTCCGTGTGTGTGTATTCTGTGCCTTGCTGTTGTACTAGGGGCAGGGAAAATTGTTGTTCAGAGACCCCTCCAAAACAGTTCACCACCTTCCCCTGTAAATGACGAACTTACTTAGCTATGAAAGGAACCTCTCTGGATTAAGTCGCCTTACCCCCAGCTCTTTCCAAACAGTGCTTTGATATCTGTAATCTATCACAGTCACTCTGCAAATTACACGCCAGAAGGAATATTGCATTGTTCTTTTCCATTTTTTAAAGGCATACTATCAGTGAATTAAATATTCTTCTCTTGATTGTTACATTCTCTCTCTGCCAGACCAAAGAAGCTGTTTGCCCTCCCTCTCCTTCCCTGTGTTATGGATATGGATTCTTTTTCCTCCACTCAGCATTTTGAGGTGGGGGTGAGTTTAGATAGAGGGCAACATTTTAGGACTTAGCCTCCATGTTCAACATTAGCAGCCCCATTTTCTTGCCAATTAGGGAGCTATCGGGAGAGTGCTGAAGCTCACCTCCTGAACTCCTCGTAAAAGTTCTGGAAAGGAGATCTTTGTGCAGACGCTTTAATCCACTGAGGCATTAGCTCAGCTCTAATTTTGCAGAGTGGCTCAAATTCTAGCAGCACAGAGTGTGTGTGTTGGGGTGGGGGATAGATCTCGGCCTAACATCATATCAACTCAAAAGAAATTTGCACAATGTTCCTTCTTCTTCAGACTGGATAGCTCCTTGTTTGTTGTAGTAGTTGTTGTTAGCTGCTCTTGAGTCAGCCTTGACTCCTGGTGACCCTGTGGATGAGACATCCCAAAGATCTCCTGTTCTCCACTGCTCTGCTCAGGTCCTGGAAATTCATGCCCATGAACTATCTGAGTCTATCCATCTGGCCTTTGGTCTTCCTCTTTTTCTGATGCCCTTCATCTTTCCTAGCATTAAAGCTATGCATATTTGCTGCTAGCTACAGTAAATCTGAGACTTACAAAAGAAACAAAACACAACAGAATAAATGGGGTAAACTTCCAAATAAGGAGGTCCACAACTTTTAGGAGTCAGTTTGGTGTAGGGGTTTGAATGTGATGCTGCAGCAAAGAAGGCAAACGCTATTCTAGCCTCCATTAATAAGAGAACAATTTCCAGGGTGAAGGAAGTACCATATGTACTCAACTATAAGTCAACCTCATGTATTTCATCTTATTACAATCCTATCTTGGTGATTTCATTCAGACTGAAAAGGAAAATGGCTCACATTATGTACTGCAGCTACGCATTTGTCATACAGAGTTACAGATCTGGAACTGCTCTGTATTCAGTAAGACTACTGTATATACTCGTGAGTAAGTTGACCCCATGTATAAATCAAGGGCAGGTTTTGGGCCAAAATTATGGATTTTCATATGACCTGTTGATAAGTTGGTCGTAAAATTTAGGGGCCTGCAGCAAAGGATCTAAATGATGAAGCAAAGGAAAACATTGCCAAAGAAATTTTGGCAGGCATAAATGTTTGGCTTACCCTAGGCTGGATGAATGAGCGAATAAAGGGATCAGTGCTTCCAGGACACATTACACTCTTGCCTTTCACCAGGGGATGGTTCCCTTTTTAATAAGAGTTAAAGTACCCTCTTTACATTGACCCATAGATAAGTCGACCCAGGTTTTTGGGGTCACTTTTTTGACTAACATTTCTAGACTTATACATGAATATATACAGTAACCATCCCACTATATTATGTGCTGGTCAGGCTTCACCTGCAGTGCAGGCTTCAGAGGTGAGCATAACCAATTCTGAGCAAGGAGAAAGAGGAACCTTCTTCTTTTCTCTCTTGAGTCCAAAACCACCATCCTCAGCAGCCAAACTCTATATAGGAAACATAAATGAATTTCATGTTTAGACTTGGGTCCCATCTCCAAGATACCTCCTTTTGTCTATGAAAACACTCCAAATTCTGAATAAAAATCCAAACCCCAAAACACTTCTGGTCCCAAACATTCCAGAGAAGGGAGACTCGGCCTGTACATGTAAACCATTTTCTCCCCTAGAGATCAGTCTGGTGCACGCCGATCATTTAAATTTGTATGCCGCCAGGCTTTCCCGAACTGACAAGGCTTGGACATTAAATGCTGTGTTATTCAGATTTTAAGGTCTGTATAGAATTTTTAATACATTTTAAATTTTAATGTGTAATGTTTCCACTTTTAAAATGGCTGATTTTTTTTAAAAAAAACTTTGTATCTACATTATTAATGCTTATGTATTACTTTTAACTTATACTGTTTTAAATGTTTTGTTAGCTGCCTTGAGTCTCTATATGGGGAGGACGGTGGAGGGATGATGATGATGATGATGATGATGATGATGATGATGATGAAACAAGAAACCATCCCTGATTTATATATATATATATATATATATATATATATATATATACTTCTACTTTTAGAGGTGGTATTTAAGCATATTTAAAATGTTTATATCCCGAAGACTGAATTGAAACTTCTTGGGCAAGCTCCTAGTGTGAGGAGACGTCTACTGTGGCTCAGTTCTGTGATTCCCATATTAAGGCTGAAGGAGTTAAGCTGCCGCGGCGCTGTGCCAAAGGCCTTCCTTCTGACTAGAGGGCTCCTCTGGCAAGGCAGAATTGAACAGACATCCCTTGATTGTGACTCCAAGATACAACTCCCAAGCTGTCAAGGCCAATTATCAAGTCTAAGCCTCTTCTCCTCACTGCAAAGTCAGCCAGAGGGGCGGGGGATAGCTACGCAATGGCAGGCCATCAACATGGGTAAGTCACAGGAGGAGGAGCTGTGCTCAGCTAATTCACACTTGCCCTGTCCTTCAGGATCACCCTCCCTGTCTAGGGGTGAGTTTGTTGTTGTTAATTGCCATCAAGTTGTTGTTGCTGTCAACTATCCTCGAGTCAACGTCTACTCATGGTGTCCCTATGGATGAGACATCTCCAAGATCCCCTGTCCTCAATCTGAGATTCTGCGCAGGTCTTGCAGGATCAGGACCATGCCTTCCCAGATTGAGTCTAACTATCTGGTCTTCCTCTCTTTTTGCTGCCTTCCATAGATTTGGAAGAGACCTTAAGGGCTATCCAATCCAAGCCCATTCATGTCATGTAGGAAGACGCCATCCAAGCATTCTCTGTAACAGGTGACCATCTGTTAAGCATCCTCTGCTTAAAAACCTCCAAAGAAGGAGGCTCCACTATGCTATGCTCCAAGGCAGTGTATTCCACTGTCAAACTAATACAGTATTTAGGTGGAATTTTTTTCCTTGTAGCTTGCATCCATTCCTCTGTGTCCTCTGAAGCAGGAGAATACAAGCTTGCACCATCCTCAATAGGACACCCCTTCAAATATTAAAACAAGTCTATCATGTCTCCCCTTAGCCTTCTCTTTTCCAGGCTAAGCAGACCCAGCTCCTTCTGTTGCTCCTCATGATGTGGTTAAAATACGACAGCCTGAATTTGATCATCTTGGCTTCCAGCGAGAGTTCAGACTTCATCTGTTCTATGACCCATTTGTTTGTCTTTCTGGTTGTCCAAGGTATCCTCAGCACTCTTCTCCAACACCACCTCTCAGGATAATTTTCTTCTCATCCACTTTCTTCACTGTCCAGCTCTCACATCCGTACATGGTGCTGGTGCTGGGGAATAGAATGGCTTAGATGATTGTAACTTCAGTGCTCTGTTGTATATCTTTATACTTCAGGATCTTATCCATTTCTTTCACAGCTGCCTTTCCAATTCCCAGCATTAGTCTGATTTCTTGACCACAGGCTCCATTTTGATTAATGAATGAGCCAAGGTAGGGGAGATCTTGAACTATTTCAATGTCTTCATCGTCTGCTTTAAAGACACATAAATTATTTGCAGTTATAATTTTTGTTTTCTTAATGTTCCTAAATGGGGTTATTAGGCCCAGTTAATCTATTTTTGTTCCAGCATTGCATTCACATCCAAACTTTTCTTCCATTGATGTTATGGGCTGGAATCCTGTCGCTGTCTCATGGAAGGAGAAGTACCCTTTTCCAAGCAGATGGGCATTTTACTCCAATGTGCAATGCCTGCATTCAATCCAAATTGCTGATGCAGAGCTGGGCATGCAGTGCCATTGTGCTTCCAGATGTGCGTGTGGATGGGCATTTGGTTGTGCACTGGGTTGTTCATTTAGTTGTGCAATGCTATCATTACACAGAAAGCTTCATAGAAAAATACTCTCAAAGATGTCCTTTATGGGTTTTAAAACTGGTTATGTCATCATCTTGCCATATCAGAACAATGCATTCAGGGGATCCATCATAAAAGATTAAATATGAAAATAAAAATAATTGCAATGACAATATTTAAAAAAAACAACAACCTCAAAACATGTTATACAATAACCAGTCACTTCAGCAGCTTGAGGTTTCTCCTTTGATTTTATATTTGGCTCCATATATATATATAACTCCCACGCAGTACCTGACTATTTTACTGAGGTCTGTCTGCAGTGCAAAAGTCATACACAACAATTATGGCAAATTCCTGAAGGCCAATCCCAGAAAGCAGTAGGGAGGTAAAGAATAGCCACAAATATTCACATCCTCAGTGGAAAAGATTGTCCTAACCAATATATATGAATGTATGTACATCCAGCATGGAGTAGTGGTTTCGGAGGTGGACTATGACTCTGGAGAACAGAATTCAAACCCCCACTTGGGTCTGGAAATCAAGTCTCACTCTCTCAGCCTCAGAGGAAGGCATGGGCAACTCCCCTCTGAACAAATCTTACCAAGAAAATTCTGTGATAGGTTAACCCTAAGGTTGCAGATAAGTCAGAAATGATTTGAAGGGACACATAACATGTTTGTCCAGTCTTGCAACCCTAGCTGATGTAGACTAACATAGCTATATCTCTGAATTGTTGTTGTTGCTGCTGCTGTTATATGCCTTCAAGTTTTTTCTGACTTATGGTGACCCTAAACCAAATCTATTACGGGGTTTTCTTTACAAGATTTGTTCAGAGCAGATTTGTCATTCCTTTCCTCTGAGGCTGAGAGAGTGTGACTTACTCAAGGTCACCCAGTGGGTTTCATGGCTGAACAGAGGCTCCGATCCTGGTCTCCATCATAATAATAAATAATAAAAGTTTATTTCTATCCTGCTTTTTGCCAGGCAATCAAAGTGGCGTATAACAAGTTAAAATACATCCATATATACATAGTGCCCCCCTTAAAACAAGATTAAACAGTATAAGATTAAAAACTACATATTAAAAGCTGACTAATCCAAATAATAATCATCATGGGCAAAGTTCACTAGATGGGAAGTCTTATTCGTGGCTGAGTATTTTATTTCAGGAAGGCCTGCCAAAAGAGATCCGTCTTAATCGCCTTTTAAAAGCTCTCTAGATTGTTAATTTGACGGATCTCGTCCGGCAGCCATTCCATAAATTGGGAGCAGCTGCAGAGAATGTCCTCTGGGAGGTTGCCGTCAACCTGGTCTTTAAGGGCTGTAATAAATTCCTCCCAGAGGACCTGAGTGTATGGGGCGGATGTATGGAAGCAGGCGATTCCTTAGATAGGTGAGGTCCAAGCCATGTAGGGCTTTAAAGGTGATAACCAACATCTTGTATTGTGCCCGGAAACTGATAGGCAGACAGTGGAGTGACTTCATTATTGGTGTGATATGGTCACTCCTTGCTGTTCCTGTGACCAACCTGGCTGCCATATTCTCCAGAGTCAAACCATTATACCATGCTGGGACCACAGATTTAAAATAGTCTGGGATCCCATTGGGAGCTTCTGAAAACTCTTGTTCCAGAGAGTCACAGTATTTCCAGTTTATGACATCCTGTCCCTCATTAGGAAGAATAATGTGACTTCACAGAACGTCCAACTTGGCTAAATCATCGAGTGTCATGCATAGGATTTTTGATCTCATCATTTGGCCCCAAGACCCAAAGTCCACATAACAAAATTGAAATTTACCATTGAAAATCTAAAATTCACAGTTGTGTTGGACTGAATGAAGTGGGTGCAACTTTATTAAATCCAGTGTAACTTTATTAAATCCAATTCCTCAATGAAAAAACGTCAAATGTTGATGAGTACTACTTCATTTTAACTATCATATGTCAAATTTTAATAGCAGCATGTCAAATACTGTCAAACACTGCCTAATGGTGTGTGAAAATTAAGTATGTGCTAGCATTGCATTTTCCAAAAGGGATGAGGCAAAAATATGACAGCCCAATCTGGAAAAGGTAACAGTGGAATCCTGTGGACACACTTAATTGGAAATAAGTCATGTTGAACCCAATGAAGCTTAAATCTGGACAGAGCTGGGTTGGGCTGAACTGCAGTTTCCAAACTCCCCTAGTATTGCTTGTTTATATATCCAGCTCTGTCTGAAATGCTCTGAGGGATGGTCAATGCCAGGCATTGTGAGTAGGCTGATCTGGAAAATCTCCTGTGCCCAGGCCATTTTCCAGATCACTCTGCCTACAACAATGAGATCAAAATGGATGCTGGGATTCAAATCTTCTCCTTTTTTTGTCTTAACGTGATAAGATGAGTAATTTCTGTAGTTTTCTCCCCTGTGTGGGAAAAATGAATCTTTCTGTGCAGTATAGGCAATAGTAAACCTCCTGTGAACAAATCTTGCCAAGGAAACCCCATGATAGGCTCACCTTCTGTTCCAAAGTGACTTGAAGAGACTCAACAATAACAACAACTCTGTCCATATTTGGAGAACTCAAGACTGAGAGGTGACAGACTCCTTTCATTATCCATATGATCAGCCACCCAGCCTTGCCTTTAAATTAAAAAGTAATTAATTTTTTTAATTTAAGTTTTTTTAAACGCCTGTGCCCTCTCCTTTCTCCTCCCACTGAGCTCCCCCCCACCATATCTTCAGCATTTTCATAGATTCATAGAGTTGGAAGAGACCTCCAGGGCCATACAGTCCAATCCCATTGTGTCATGTGGGAAGACACCATCAAAGTGTCCCAGACAGATGGCCACCCAGCCTCTGTTTAGAAACCTCCAAGGAAGGAGACTCCATCACACTCCAAGGCATTAGCTCCTCCTAATGTTGAAGGGAAATCTCTTTTCCTGTAGTTCCAGTTCATTGTTCCAGGTGCTATTCTCTGGAGCATCAGAAAACAAGCTTGCTCCATCCTCAGTATGACATCCTTTCCAATATTTAAACATGGCTATCAGGTCACCCCTTAACCTTCTCTTCTCCAAGCTAAACATATTAATTTCACTAATTACTAATTACCTTTTACTAATTTGGCTGCCCTCCTCTGGACACACTCCAGCTTCTCAATTTTAAAAGGATGCTGGCCAATGCCAGAGCCTGTTTCTGCCCAAAGGCAGATGTTTGGGAAGCTGTAGCGCCACTCTAACTAAAAGTGTCACCTGGTGTGGTCTGCACCCTTTGCACTCTGCTAGTGATGCCCCTGCATTTCAGGAGGGAGAGAGTATGGGCAACAAACAACCATAACTAATCCTTCCTATGTGGGAGGATGAAATACCCCTTCCAATTGCCCTCTTTCTGCCTTCTTTTTCCTGCCATTTTGTTACAGTCACTCAGGCTGCATCCACAATGCAGGAATAATCCAGTATAATCCAAATAATCCAGTTTAATTGCCATGGTTTAATGCTATGGAATGCTAGGAATTGTAGTTTGGTGAGGCATTTACCTTTCTCTGTCTCTATGACTCTGGTGCCACAGCAAGCTACAGTTCTCAGGATTTTATAGCACTGAGCCATGGCAATTAAAATGGTGTTGAACTGGATTATTTCTGCAGTGCAGATGCAGCCTCAGCTCATCCAAATGGATTCCATTACCAACCGGTTTAACTTTGCCAAACGCCTTTGCTAGGCAATAAAGAGATCCTTTCTGCTTTAATGAATGATGGCTGATTGGGGCAGAGATGACAGCCCCGTCAAGCAGGAGACAGCTCCTTTAATCTGCCGCATGCCGTACACTTTCCTTTGGGGTTGCTCTCCCTTTAATATTTCCTGAGATTACAGGAGAGGTGGAACATCTACGTGGCAGTTTTCATTGTTAAGGATCTGTTTTGAATGGTTTGAGGTTTTTTTCTTTAATTGTTCTCCTTTTGTTTCTTCTGCCTTCCTTTTGTTCTTTGGTGTTACCAGCGTTTCCCCCTAAGATGTCAGAACAAAGGCATCACAGAGATTTGCCCCAGCTGCATTGCATTCCTTGTGCCTTTCTCCTGTGAGCATCAATCTAGTAGTAATATTTTACAACGTGATCTCAGGCTTCACATTTGTATACATGACATGAAGCAGAAGAAGTTTTTCTCACAAACAGTCACTCTGGTGCTAATTGTTTCTCTTCCCTTTTCAGATAAATAGACTGAAATCATACATTGGGGTTATGTAAAATACATCTCTGCATAGACTAATAGAATCATAGAGTTGGAAGAGACCCCAAGTACAACCAGTACAACCTCATTCTGCCATGCAGGAATATACAATCAAAGTAACCCTGACAGATGGCCATCCAGCCTCTGTTTGAAAACCTCCAAAGAAGAAGACTCCAACTCGGTGAGGCAGAAGAACCTTCCACTATTGAACAGCTCTTACCATCAGGAAGTTCTTCTCAATGTTGAGATAGGAGCTCTTTTCCTGTAGTTTGCACCCACTGCTCCGTGTTCTATTCTCTGGAACAGCAGAAAACAAGATTGCTCCATTCTCAATATGACATTCCTTTAAATATTTGAACAGGGTTGTCATATCGCCTCTGAACCTTCTCTTCTCCAGGCTAGACATACCAAGTTCCCCAAATCTCGCCTCAAAAGGCATGGTTTCCACACCATTCACAATTTTGGTCAACCTCCTCTGGACATGTTCCAGATTTTCAACTCCTGTTTGAATTGTGGTACCCAGAACTGGACGCATTATTCCAGGTGAGCCCTGACCAAAACAGAATACAGTGGCACTATTAATTCCCGTGATCTAAACACTATACCACTATTGATGCACCCTAGAATTGCATTGGCTTTTTTAGCTGCCACATCACACTGTTGACTCATGTTCAACTTGTGGTCTACTAGGACTCCTAGATCCCTTTCACATGTACTGTTGTCAAGCCAGGTGTCCCCCATCCTATATCTGTGCATTTCATTGTTTTTTTCACTCTCTGTGTGGTACCTTACATTTCTCCCTGTTAAAATTTATTTTGTTAGTTTTGGCTTTCTAATATATTAAAGTCATTTTGAATTTTGATCTTCTCTCCTCTGGGATATTAGCAACTCTTCCTAATCTGATATCATCTGCAAATTTGATAAGCATGCCCTCTATTCCTTCATTCAAGTCATTGATAAAGATGTTGTATAGCCCTGGGTCTAGGACAGAACCCCGGGCACCCCACTGGTCTCTTCTCTCCAAGATTCCTTTCCATGGACACAAAATCCCCTCTTTTGCTCATCATTGGGAGCTCTTTTTCCTGCCCTTCAACACTGAACATAGTTGGGGGTTGCCACCATTCTTTGAGGTCTCTTGCATGGTGTGGACACCCACCAAAGTGCTAATTAATGCAATTAAGTGTGTGCTGTTCACACCAGAGGCAGCTGTTCTATAGCAAAGCAACTGAAAGTTGACCATGTCGCTCTGCATCTATCACTTGCTGGCCCAGCGGCTCTCTTTGCCTGCTACTTGTCAGATGCAGATGCAAGCTGGTGGCCTAAAAGCGTATAGTCCTTCTCAGTGTAGCAACCCCTGGAGCTTTTCTTTTGCCTCCTGAGCACGGCTGCCTGCTTTTATGATCTTGGCTTTCAAGTCTGCAGAGTCTGTCCACAGCAGTGACCTTTGTGATCTGCCCAATCAGGCCATTGACTTAAAAGAATCTTTTGATCAGCTCTGAGAAGATGAGACACCAATCTCACTGGATTATTTTTGTCCATTGTGCTGCTCCAGAAAAAAACAAAGCAAAACAGGGAAACGGGGAGAAAAAAGAGCAACACCACTCTTTTATGTGGCACATTTCATTTGCTTCTTGACACAACCTCCAGTCTCTATACCAGTTTTGATTTCTCAGACCCCAAAGTAAGATTTTAAGTTTGGGAAGGGAAGAATGTCCAGATTCCATGTGAACCTTTTCTTCAGAAGGAATGAACACCCTTCACTTCACCTTGCATGTTTTTAAGAATCCTCTCTAGTCAACTCCAGGGATTTGTTTTCATTTGCTAGACTTGTAAATATAGAATCATAGAGTTGGAAGAGGCCACAAGGGCCATCCAGTCCAACCCCATGCTGCCATGCAGGAACTCACAATCAAAGCATCCCCATTGACAGATGGCCATCCAGCCTCTGTTTCAAAACCTTCAAAAATGGAGACTCCACTACACTCCGAGGAAGGAGTGTGTTCCCCTGTCGGACAGCCCTTACTCTCAAGGAAGTTCTTCCTAATGTTGAGCTGGAATCTCTTTTCCTGGAGCTTGCATCCATTGCTCTGGGTCCTGCTCTCTGGAGCAGCAGAAAACAAGCTTGCTCCCTCCTCAATGTGACACCCCTTCAAATACTTAAACAGGGCTAACACATCACCTCTTAAGCGTATCTTCTCAAGGTTAAACATATCCCTCTACCTAAGTCTCTCCTCATAAGGCATGGCTTCTGTATGAAGCAAACATTTGCTGTGAAGGATTTTGGGAGCTGGAAGGGGGAAAGGAAAAGCTGGTGACTCTAAAGTCAGTGGGGCCATGAATCTGTTCCAAGCTGTGCCCTGATCTTTAGAGCAGACATTGACAGGATGAGATCCTACATCAAGGTGATGATGTGCAATTTTACACTCACAGAATTATGTGATGGTTGTGCACTACTGAATTGCAACATTGCCACTAAATGTGCAAACCAAATACCAAACTCAATGCACATCTGCATGTGCAGTGTGCAATGCACAACGTACAACTGCATAGCAATAGTAATAGTATTTACATTTCTATACTGTTTATCACTGAACTAGCACTCCCTAAGCAGTTTACAGAACCTTAGACTCTTAGAGCTGGGAGGGACCCCAAGGGTGTGTTGTAATGCACAACTAAAGCACTCCTGGAAGATGCCCACTGAAATGTGATATAATTAGGTTGTGTGCCCAAAACTATCACAGGATTTTCTTGGTACATTTCTTCAGAGGAAATTTGCCATTGCCATCTTTTAAGGCTGAGAGAGTGTGACTTGCCCAAGGTAACCTAGTGGGTTTTTCATGGCTGAGCAGGGAATTGAACCCCGCTCTCCAGAGTCATAGTTCAACATATTTTAATACTGGAAGGGCAGGCAGACTTGTAGAAGATGGGGGAATTTTTTTTGGCAACTCCTGAAGGTAGGATCCAAATCAATATGGATTCAGATTAGAAGAAAATAGATTTCTGCTCAACATTAGGCAGAACTTATTGATGATGAAAGCTGGTCAACAGTGGAATAGACCCTTTCAGAAGACGGCAGAGTCTCCTTCTATGGAGGTCTTTGAACAGATGTTGGGTGGCCACTTTTCAGGAACAGACTCCTGAGCAGATGCACATGTGTGGGAGAAGTGTAGATGGCCCTTGAGGTTCCTTCTTTTTCTCTCGTTCTACACTTCGAGACTCATAAATCCAACTAGGGAAAATAATAAATCTCATAAGAATTAGAAGCTGTGCAAAGCCTCTGCATGTACAATTTTCCTGATGGATGTTCAGCTCCACCAAAGGCTTCAGCTCCATGACAGGCACTCAAGACTCACTTTTAATTAGTTTCAGCTGAGCTGCGCCCTGAAAAGTTCTGGCTGAATCACATCACATTGTTGCTCTCCCCATCCCTTCCATTGCACTGGAGCAGAGGACAGCATTGGGGCTGGGGGTGGTCCCCATCCTTGGGTTTTAAGCCGCTTTCCCCAAAGGAAGGAGTTGCTAAAAATATCCTAAAAAGCTTTTCTTTTTCTTCTTACAGTGGTGGTGTGGCGGCAGCCATCATAATTCTCAAGAGCTGCAGTTAATTCAGCTGGCAACCTTGCCATCCCGTTCATACTGATGGGTAGCTTGCTTGAACTCCTCAGGCAATTTGTTGAAGGGTAATTTGATGAAAGGTTATAAAAGATAGGCCTGGGAAGTGTTTTCACTCTCATTGTTTGAGGGGCTCCTTCTGACTGGTCATTTGAAATGGAAGCATGGTCAGTTCTTGACAATAAGGACATTCCCCACCTTGAAAATTATCTTTACTTATTGAAGGAGCGTAGGCAGCATCTGCACTGTGGAAATAATGGAGTTTCACACTGCTTTAACTGCCATTGTTGTTTTTGTTGTGTGCCTTGAAGTTGTTTCCAACATATCATGATCCTAAGGTGAACCTATCATAGGTTTTCTTGGCAAGTTTCTTCTAGGGGAGGGTTGACATTGCCACCCTCTGAGGCTGAGAGAATGGCGGTTTACAGACCACCCTTTTGGGGCGGCCTGTTCCCGCCCCTTTCCCTGCCGGATCAGGGCCTCAGCTGCCACAGCGGCAGCCTCTGAGGCCCCGATCCACCACTTTCCAGGCCACGGGGAAACAGCAAAAGCCGGCTTCCCCACGGCCTGGAAAGGGGTGTCCTTGGGGCTTCATGCCCCAAGGACACCCGATGGCGATGGGGACAAACAGAAAGGGGCCACTTGGCCCCTTTCTGCTTTATGTCACTGGCACAGCCATCTAAACGCTGTGCCCTCACGTGGCGCGAAGACTAGGGTTAGGGTGTCCAGAAGGGACGCCCTTTCCTAACCCTAGTACGTGCCGAGCACGTACTTTTGGCGCATGTGGAATGCGCCATTGTGACTTGCCCAAGGTCACACAGTGGGTTTCCATGGCCAACTGCAGATTCAAACCCTGGTCTCCAGAGTCATATTCCAGTGCTCAAACTACTACACCATGCTAGCATGGCTCCATGCCATGGAGTTCTGGGATTTGTAGTATTGTTAGAGGTATTCAGCCTTCTCTGTCAGAATGATCTGGTGCCTCAACAAACTACAAATCTCAGGATTTCATAAGTTGAAGCCATGACACTTAAAGTGCAGATACAGCTCTTGTCAACCTTCCTGATCCATGGGTTTGTTATCCATGGATTCAACCATCCATGGTTTGAAAATATTAATATATGTGTGTATGTATAAATTCCAAAAAGCATACCTTGCTTTTGCCAATTTATATAAGAGGCACCAGTTTACTATTTCAGTTATCTAATGGGACTTGAGCATCCACAGATTTTGGTATCCATGGCAATGCCTGGAACCAAACCCAGTGGATACCAAGTACATGCTCTTTCTTGCAGTGGCAATTATGCTGGCAAACTGCCTGGTGGACTGTGGCCATCTTGGTCGGAAATTGTACTCCTGCATAAGTTTATCTTCAGAAGCCATTGGATGAACATAGGAAGGGTGTCTGGGGTACTGTGGCTCCCAGAATCCCCCACACTTTTGTGGTCCAAAAAGATTTGAATTTTTTCCAAGTGGAGGTTTCTGCTACATGGCAATCTCCCTGTTTTTATTTCCATAGAATGGCAGAAGCTGTAGAGTTATATCAGTTTAAACTGAAAAGGATGTTGATTGAGACCATGTGAACGAAAGCATTAAAAAAAATCATTACTAAATAATTTAAGCAAAGAGTGATTTAAGAGGCCCCAAATACGGAGGTATTAAAGCCAAAATGGCAGAAAACAAGATGACAATTAAGGCTAGAAAACAAAAGGACATTCTGGAATTATGAGCAAAGCATTAAATCCAACATAAATGTAGAGGAGAGCAGTAAATGCACCATAAGTGAATAAACCGACCACAGATAACAAATTACAGTACAGTAGAAAGCAGCATCTATATATGATCCATCAGATATGAAGGCACTGAAGCAGAGGAACGACTGCAAAATGCGCTGCCATTAAACTCAAACTGAATCTTATGAGCTAACACTAAACTCATACTTGAGTCTATACCTCTTCCTAACCAAGCTGGCCTCACCATTCTTAGCACTGGCTTTGGGAGTTTGTACCTTTTGTTTGGCCAAAAAGATAGCAGGGATACTGCTGGTAATATGATGATGGTGGTGGTGGTGGTGGTGATGATGATGATGATGATGATGATGATGATGATGATGATGATTATTATTTCTTGGCCCCATTCCCGTGGATTGAGGCAGGGAACAATAAACAGACCAATGAATATATAACATCAGTTTAAAAACATCACTTACAAATGCCTATCAACTAAAACAGTGATTCCCAAACTTTGGTCCTCCAGATGTTTTGGACTTTTGCTCCCAGAATCCATGATCTTCATCCACGTTGGCTGGGACTTTTGGGAGCTGATATTCAATAACACCTGGAAGACCAAAGTTTATATGCTTTTCATTGTTGTTTTAATGTATTTTATATATGTTGTTAGTGCCTTGGGTCCCACTTTGGGAGAACGGCAGGATAATAATAATAATAATAATAGTCATAATATTCTCCACAGCATTATGCCACTTTTGCAGGCAAAAACCAAGCTTCCTTTGCAGTTTGCCCAGAAGCATTTGTACTTTACAAAAACTCTTCAGAAATTATGTTGTGTAAAATGGTAGGCTTTGTGTGTGCAAAAAATGTGGTTTTTGTATGGACAACAGCGAGCGAAATCTTAGCATGAGTCCCAAATAGAGGTGACCCATTGATTTTATGGGACTTCACTTACATGTTGACTCGCCACTCAATGAACGATCCACTCAGTCTACTCTAGTTGGAAAAACCACCATGTTTCTGGTTGGAGCTTTTTGCATGAAACATACTTACTCAAGGGAAGGGGAAAATGTACTTTTTCTAGAAGAAGCATGTGCATTTCTGTGCTGAGAGACTTCGCAAAGAAGCTCATGGCTGCAGGATACTTTTTGGCAGGAACAGCCCATGTGTCGGGAAACCAGTGACATTGCCAGGAAATGAAGAGTGATGAATAGTCCTCCTACCCCTGATGCCTATGCCTGTCAAAGGTTTACATTTCTATTTTGGCCACCACGTTTTAGCAGTTATGGGTCAGTCTGAAAGAGGCTGGCTGGAATCAGGGCTGTAATTCTTCACTGACGTTGTCATCAAAGGATGCAAAGAATAACTCCAGCAATTTTCCTACACTTTTTGAAGATTATTCCCAATTCAGGACGTACTCTGTGCAAAACTTTGCAAATCCTTTGCTGCAAAAATACTTTTTCTATGCAGGCAATGATGTTTTATGTGCAAAAAAGTCTGCCATTGGGGACTTACAGATAAAATGTGTACGCAGTCCTTTCGTGTAGAAAATAGCATTTTACGCACAGAAAATAAAAGTTTTGAATACCATTTTCTGTGCAAAAAAGGTGTGAATTTTGTATAGAAAGAGTCCTGAACAGCAAAGCTTCTTGTCAGCCCAGGGTTAGCCTTGTTGAGATTTCTTGACGCTTGAGAAACATGTTTTTTAGCCATATTTCTTGCAAAAGGGAAGCCTGGGTTTCTGTGTCCACTTTGCTTGGGTAAGAGCTTAAAATTTTAAGGTGCGAGCCATTTCTTTTGGTCGTTGGGAGGAGGAGGAGCTAGAAGCCTCGTTCTACAGAGCTGCTGGTAAAAGCTGTGCCTCCTGGCGCACAATTTTTTCTTTTCTTTTCACATTCATGTTTATTTTTATAGTCAAGGAGGGTTTGGAGTACAGAGGAGAAGGTCACCTGGGCACAATGCTGGAGGACATCTCCTTTAATTTTACACTTTTCTGTTCACAACTCCCTTAAGGGGCTTGTGGGGACTACTCAGAAGACGTGAGTCAGACACTTGCCTCTGGAACTAGCTAGAAGCCAGGAAGTCTATACATAACTAGAGTCCCAGTTGAATGAACTTGCTAACAAAGTTTGGGAGAAATCCCAGCCGACTGGCGGAGGGCAAACGTGTTTCCCCATCTTGCAAAAAGCGGGAAAAGAGGATCCCACAATTATCGTCCAGTTAGTCTGACATCAATCCCAGGAAGATTCTGGAGCAGATCATTAAACAGGAGTCTGTTGTGAACATTTAGAAGCAATGCCATAATCACAAAGAGTCAACATGGGTTTCAGAGAAGAAGTCATGCCAGACAACACTAATCTCTTTCTTTGATAAAACACCAGCTTGGTAGATGAAGGGAATGCTGTGGATATAGTATATCTTGATTTCAGTAAGGCCTTTGACAGGTTTCCCATGACATTCTGTGCAAACAGCTGGTAAAATGTGGCTAGACAAGGAACTGTTACATGGATCTGTAATTGGTTGACCGGCCGAATCCAAAGGTGTCTCAACAATGGCTCCTTTTCATCCTGGAGAGAAGTGACCAGTGGGTGTCCAGTGGGGCTTTGTCCTGGGCCCAGTGCTATTCAACATCTTTATCAATGACCTGGATGGACAGAATTGGGAGCATACTTATCAAATTTGCAGATGACACCAAATTAGGAGGAATAGCTAATACCCCAGAAGACAGGATCAAAATTCAAAACAACCCGAATAGACTAGAAAGGCTGGGACTAAGCTAACAAAATGAAATTCACACACGGAGAAATGCAAGGTATGCACTTAGGAATTGAACATGAGTCAACAGTGCAATGGGGCAGCAATCAAGGCCAATGCAATTTTAGGCTGCATCAATGAGAAGTGTCTAGATCAAGGGAAGTGTCTAGATCAAGGGAAGTAATAATACCACTGGTATCTGCTCTGGTCAGGCCCCACCTGGAAATGTGGTCCAGTTCTGGGCACCACAATTCAAAAATGACATTGAGAAACTGCAGCGTGTCCAAAGGAGAGTAACTACAATGGTGAAGGATCTGGAAACCTTGCCCTATGAGGAATGACTTAGGGAGCTGGGGCTGTTTAGCCTGGAGAAAAGAAGGTTAAGAGGTGATATGATAGCCCTGTTTAAATATTGAAGGGATGTCAATTGAGGAGGGAGCAAGCTTGTTTTCTGCTGCTCCAGAGACTAGGACCCAGAGCAATGGAGGCAAGCTCCAGCAAAAGAAGATTCCACCTGACATTAGGAGGACTTCCTGAGATTAAGGGCTGTTCGACAGTGAAACAAACTCCTTCCTTGGAGTGCAGTGGAGTCCTCCTCTTTGGAGGTCTGTCGAACAGAGGCTGGATGGCCTTCTGTCAGGGATGCTTTGACTGAGATTTCTGCATGGCAGAATGGGGTTGGACTGGATGTGGCCCTTGTGGTCTCTTCCAACTCTAGGGTTCTATGATTTTTAATTTTGTTGAAAATTCTTTGCATCCTTAAGCCAGAATGAGTTGTCTTAATACCTAAATTCCACAACGAGTGCAGCTGTATCTTTTTGGTCATTGTGAAATAACCATTGCACAACAGGATGAAAATGGCACCTGGATGGCTACACAGTCAGCTGTATCATGTCAGCATTCAGCAGAATGTGTACTACTGAATACTTTGCAAGCTGGATGTGAGCATCTCAGGTTCAAAACACTGCAGAAATAATCCAGTTTGGGACGGTCTGACTACCCTTGTTTCTGGTGCCACAATACAACTACAATTTTTAGGATCCTAGCACGGGCAAGGGCAATTAAAGCGATCTCAAACTGGATTATTTCTGCAGTGTTTGTTTGGACTACCATGACTGAGTTGGAAAGGGTTATTGCTCCATTTGAACCACAGAAACCCAAAACAAAACCAGTTGCATGGTTAACTTGACTTCCTCTGTAGGAACCATAAAGATACTGTATATATTTTTTCCTATGGGTTTTATAGACGGAGGCAAACTGCCAAATTCCCAAAAATGGGATTTATGTGCAAACAGGATTAAAAAAACCAGGGGGGAAAACCCGCAAAGACACATTGGGGTATGAATTAACACAACATTAACCCAGACAGAAAGTTGACTAAACACACTACTTTTTACTTTGGGGATTTTCCATAAATAAAAAGTAGTGCATTTTGTCAACTTTCCGTCCGGGTTAATGTCACGTTAATGCTCCTTAACCCCAACATTGTCTGAAAACAGCCTGCTTTTTCTAGTTTTTTTTTTTTGGGTTTTAAATCTCGTTCCTGCGGGATTTAACCCACTATTGTGGCCCCCCCTCTATTTTCTGTCCTGTGTAATGGTCCGAGACATCGTCAGAAAATTAATCTGGCTTGCAGGTTTTTTTAGTTTAAATCCGGTTTTTGCATGGGATTCTCTGTGTGATACTCCTATTTGCAGATTGTGAACTCCTGTTTAAATATCAAATAGAATGGTGTTGACATCATTCAAATTCTAGTTGCAAAAATTGCAAGGTCTTATGAATGGCCCTTTCTTCCCTTTCCTCCACCCATGGCAACATTTATCACTTTGTAAACGTTTGGGAGATGCTTTTGAGAATTTTGTTTCCCTTTTGCACATGGAGCAGTCTAGGCTTTTGTCCTGGAATGGAGTTGTCTCCAGCCTCCTAAATGAGATGTAATCAGTAATTACAGAAGCACATTGCCTGCCCATCCCTTCACTTTGTTTTTGGGTTTCATACACAGTCCCATTGCTCTGTCGCCTGCAGCTATGGACAGGAGGTTTGCCCGCTAGAAAAATATCACATTACATCCCCCCCCCCTCGCTCTAATTCCATGCCTAGGCCATTAAAGATTATCTGTGGCTTTTGCAAAAGGACCAAATTTCCAACTGGAATTGCCTCTTTGATCTCCATTAGTAATCTCGCTATTGGGGCTATGCTCTGATTGGCAAAACTGTGTTGCCGGGATGGTTTTTGTCCTGGAGTTATTTTCTTTTCATTATTTTGAGTTTTGAAAAAGACCCTGGCAATGTTAATTTGTTGAAAAAAAAGGAGGGGAGGGATGATGAAAATATGTAAGATGATGCCTTCTGTGAGGTTGGCATTTGAAAGCTGGATAATTTCAGCACAGAGAATGCGCTGCGCTGGAGTTTGCCCGAAGTGGCTCCACAAGGAAGGAGTGCTCTTATTTGCTGAATTCGACTTTTGAGATTAATGCCACTCTCCAGCCAATTAACAAGGGCCTATTTATGTCCCCAAATGGCAATTTCTATGACATCTCTTGAGTTGTTTTATCTTAGTGGGAACAACGGTCATTCTTTCTAATCCACTGCTATCAATAATTTCCCAGGACCCTGGATTTCTGTTTCACCACATGCTGTACCATGATCCTGCACTGAGTAGAAAAAGCAGAGCTTTATGCTCATAGAGTTGTTTCACAATGCCACCTTTTTAGTGAATCAGACTTGATGCAAACAAAGGGCAATAAAAAGGTGAATGTTCATTTGCATGTGCAGAGTGCAATTGTACAATACAGGACACAATGCACAGATATAGGGTGAGTGACACCTGGTTTGACAACCGTATGTGTGAAAGAGATCTAGGAGTCAGTAGAAACACAGCTGACCATGAGCCAAAGGTGTGATGTGGCAGCAAAAAATCCCAAAGCAATTCTAGCTTGCACCAATAGAATAGTCATTTTTAGACAAGAGAAGTAATATAAACCTATTCTGCTTTGTCAGGCTTCACCTGGAATAAGCCTGTGTCCAGTTCTGGGCTGCCACAATTCTAAGAATATGGTGAGAAGTGGGAGTGTATCCAGAGGAGGGCAAAAGGTCTGGAAACCATAAAGCACTATGAGGAGACACTTAAGAGCTGTTTTAGGCCTGGAGAAGCGAAGGTTAAGGGCAATATGATAGCCTGTTTAAATATTTGAAGATGTGCAGCTGAGGGGATGGAAGCAGCTTATTTCCACTGCTTCAGAGACTAGGACATTGAGCAATGGATTCAAACAACAGGAAAAGTGATTCCACCTCAAAATTAGAAGAACTTCCAGAGGGTTAATGCTATTTGAACGTGGAAAATGCTGCTGCCTGTGGGAGTGTCATGGAGTCTCCTCCTTTGGAGGCTTTTAAAGAGAGGCTGGATGGCCACCTCTCACAGGCGTGCTTTGATTGAGAGTTCCTGCATGGCAAAAGGAAGTTGGACTGGATGGCCTTTGACGTCTCTTCCAACTCTATGATTTTTATGTCCTGCCTTTCCCCCAAAAGAGGGACACAAGGCAGCCCTTTGGGACCCTCCAACTTCTACAAATATGCTCCAGATTTCAAAAAGGATGTTTCATGTCCTTCTCAGTCCTCACCTGTCCAGGCAAACACAAGCTCCCTCAGCTGTTCCTCATAAGACTGGGGCTTCCAAAGCATTGATTGTATTGGTTGCTTTCTCTGGACACTTCCAGCTTGTCAAGATCTTTCTTGATAGCCTTAAAAGCCTGGGATTGGCTGGCAGAGTGCCCTCAAACTACATATGAATAAATAGCAAGCCTACTACAAGGTTACTTGGACTGTGGAGGCTATAATATGTCACACAAGCAGGCTTAATTAGGATACCTTCATGTATTATTTCCAACGAGTCCTCATCTGTGTAATTTAATGCATCCAATGAATCTCGGGAGACTTGGAGGTAGACCAGTGTATTTTGACCTCTTCTAATGGAATACTGCTTTTCTGGATCAGACCAAAAAATGTATGCCAGCAACAGCTTGTCATATGCTTCAAAGAAGCTTCTGACAAGCTGGAGCATTCTGAGAGATCCGTCCCTTGTTCTCTTGCCCTCACCATCTGGGGTCTTCTGAGGTATACTGCCTGTGAATACAGGGGCTCTATTGCCACCATAACTATTGCGGTCTGTAGATGCATCCCCATAAATTCTTCTTCTCTGTGTCTCTTTTAAAAAATCTCTTTATGCTAATGGTCATTCTCAGACTCCACTGTACAACGTGCTTATCATGCATTAGAAGAAGTGCTCCCTCCATTAATGAAAGACATCTGTTTGTGCATAGCATGGTGCTTTTCCTCACCAATGTGTTTGAGTAGCTTCCTTTTGCGTTGGTCAATGGAAGGTAAACATGAGCTTAATTTGTAAGTCAGATTCCTAAAACACATCTCCTCCACTCTGGAAGAAAAGTGTGTTCAGTGCAGAAAATCCAAATTACTCTTCATGTCACTTTGATCTTCAGTGCTCACTCCATGGTTAATCACATTTTGGGACACTGGTTAGCCATATAGCCCTTGGGTTTCTAGCATGATTGGCCACATAAAATCATATGATCTTAGATTGGAGGGAACCACAAGGGCTATCTATTCCAACCCTCTGCCATGCAGGAAAACGAAACTAAAGCACTCCTGAAAGGTCATCATCCAACCACAGTTGAAACATCTCCAAAGAAATTGAGTCCACCACTTCGGAGGCTGTATGTTCCACCCAAACAGTTTCTTACAGTCAACAATGCTCTCCCAGTGTTTTGCTGGAACACTTTCTATTGGTTGAAACCATCACCTTCTTTGGAGGTTTCTAAAGAGAGCTTAGATGGCCACCTTGGGTGTGCTTTATTAGGTATTTCTGCATGGCAGGTCTGGATTAGATGGCCCTTGCAGACCCTTCCAGCTCTAAGATTAGAATAATAGAGTTGGAGGAGCCCCCAAGGGCCATCCTGTCCAGTCCCTGCTAACAGGATACAAAACCAAAGCACCACAGACAAATGACCATACAGCCCCAGTTTAAAAATCTCCAAAGAAGGAGGAGGCTACCACTCTCCAAGGCAGCATCTTCCATTGACCACAGCTCTATCCTCAGGAAATGCTTCTTAATGTTGAAGTGGAATCTCTTTCCTGTACTTAGTATCCTTTGCTGTGTCTCAGTCTCTGAGGCTGCAGAAACAAGTTTACAACACCCTGCTATAACATCCCTTCAAATATTAAATATGGCTGTCATGTCACCCACCTTTTCTTGTCCAGGCTAAACATACCCAGTTTCCTAAGCTCCTCCTCATAGGGCTTGGAGGTTTCCAGACCCCTCACCATTTTGGTCACATCCTGGACACGCTCCAGCTTCTCAACATCCTTCTTAAACTGAGGTGCCCAGAACTGGACACATATTCCAGGGTGAGGTCCAACCAAATCAGAAAGAGTGGCACTACTATCCCTTGATCTAGACCAGGGGTTCCCACCTGGGGTCATGCCCTTTCTCAGGGGTCACCAGGTTGGGATTCCACCCTGCCTCCCCCTCCTCCCTTCTCCCTGCGGGTACCAGCACTAGCACCAGAACCGTGTGGGGATGGGACAGGGACAGGGACGAGACTTCCTCCCCCTCCTTCTCTTCTCCCTGCAGGTGTCGGCACGACACCAAAAACAGCACGGGGATGGTGATGAGGCTTCCTTCCCCTTTCCCGTGTGGTGCTGGCGCGGGCTCCGGAACGCGCAGGGAGGGGCTTCCCCCCCTCCTCCCCTTTCCCTGTGGGTGCCAGCGCTGGCTCCGGAACCAACACAGGACGGGGACAAACGTACTCCCCCCTCCCTTCTCCTGGGGGTGCTGGCGATAGCATCAGAACCACGTGGGGATGGGGCGGCAGGCCAGAGCAGGCTGGCTGGCATGGAGGAGGAGGAGGAGGAAGAAGAGGAGGAGGGGTGAGGAGAGGAGGCGGAGGGGGCTCCAGCAGCCTTGCAGCGGAAGTCCGCCCCTTCTCTGGCCGGTGGCCCCTAATGGTTGGGAGGCTGGGAAGGGGCGGGACTTCTGTCCACAAATGTCACGGGCTTTGTAGGTGGCCAGAGGACCCACCCTTTCCTGGCCCCCAACCAATCAGGGGAGGCCACTGAGTGGGACTTTCGCCGCAATGGGGGTCGCGGCCCAACAAGGGTGGGCCGCTAGACACTGTACTCTATTGATGAGCCTAGAATTGCATTGGCTTAAGCGCTGCGCAGATCCACTTATTACTTCCTGGAGGCTTTTCAAGAGGACATAAGATGGAACCTTTCCGGTGGGCAACCGCCCAACCCATATCAGAGAACTGCCGCCCCCCCATGACTAGATGATTGTTTGGAATTCTTATTACTGTTATTATTAATGATGGAGTGGGTTTTTAAACTAAAATACTATTGTTGCATGTTTTTTAGTGACTGTTTTCTGGATGTAGTTTAGTTGTTGTAAATGACCTCGATCCAACTAGGGAGAGGCGGGGAAATAAATAAACTATTATTTTATTATTATTATTATTACACATTGCTGATTGAAGGTTTCAGCCGGTGTCTACGAACACCAAATCCCTTTCACATGTATGTTGACAATCCAGGTGCCCACAACTTTATCGGTGCATCATGGAAGCAGGGAACCATAGTACCATAGGGTTTGTAAGAGAACACAAGGACCATCCAGTCTGAATCCCTGCCATGCAGGAAACAGGATCAAATCCACCTGCCAGATGCCCATTCAGTCCTTTAAGACCCCCATTTAAAGACCACCAAAGAAGGAAACTCCTCCACTACACTCCGAGGAAGGAGAGTTGCCACTGCCAACAGCCCTTACTGTCAGGAAGTTCGCTCAAGTGTTGAGCTGGAATCTCGTTTTCCTGGAGCTTGCATCCATGTGCCGGCTCCGGTGCTCGGGCAGCAAAAAACAAGTTGCTGTATCCTCAAAATGACATCCCTTCAAATATAACAAGGCTGTGAATCACCTCTTAACAGTCCTTCTTCAGACGGCAAACAACCCAGTTCCTTAAGGTTCTCTCAAAGAGCATATTTTCCAGACTTTCATCCATCATTTAGTACGCCCTCCTTTGGACACACTAAAGGCTCCAACTCCCCCTGTGAATTGTGGTGTCCAGAAATGGATGCATAATGTATAATGGGGGGGGTTGGAGGGCGATGTGTTTTTCTTGTTGTTGATATTTTCTGGTACAAAACCGCTTATGCTCCAAGGAAGTGGTAAAAATAAATTAAATAATAATAAGAATAATAATAATAATAAATAATAATAATAAAATAAAATGCAGTATTATTCCAGGAGAGGCTGGCCAAAGCCAGAAAAAAGGTGGGAAGCTATTATTCCCCTTGACTGAGACACTATGCTTCTATTGATGGAGCCAAAATTTCATTGGCTTTTAAAGCGGCTGTTGACCAGGTTCAGCTTGTGGTCTACTAAGGCACCCGATCCACTCACATGTGCTGTTGTCAAGCCGGTTTCCCCATCCTATATAGGTGCATTTCATTTTACTGTTACCCTACATTTCTCCAGGTAAAATCTAAAATATTAATAAAGGAATGTACTGGTTCTCAGCCTTAAACTGAATAGTGGTCATGTCGGCATTTGAAGGTCCAGCACAATCCAGGGGGGAACTTAAGACAACACCTTAAGACACAAACAAGTTTTTCGTGTAGCAAAACTCAGGGAGACTTGGTGAAGCCTTATTCACAAGCCACCTAAACGCCAGAGCAAAGAGGTCTAACTTTGTTTGTGTTGAAAAATAAGTGAATCGGATCTTTTTGTCTTCCCTGCTAGACAAACATCTTCTTACATCTTTTCAAAGAGCCATATTTGCTATATGTTCCCTAATGGGGAATTCTGGCACAATCATTAATGCTATCAAGCATACGTCTTGATTTAATATGACTTGAAAAGCAGCTTAGTTTATTGATATCCTCTCTTTTTCATTTTGGCAGATGAAAGGGGACCCTTTTGTTGTGTGTTCCGGGGAATATTTGCAACATAAAAGTTAATGTGGGAAGAGATTATTCAATATCCTACAGCAAGACTGGGAGCAAACAATACCTAATAGTTAAACACTGAGTGGAGAGGATGCTGGGCGTGCACTGATACTGCTTGTCTCCTTCATTCCCCCCCCCCGTGATGGCTACATCTTTCGGTCTATAAAAATGGAGCTTATGAATCTTTGGGTTTTTTTGCCACGTTGAGCAACAGCCCATAAATTTTAAGTGTAAACGGTTTCCTCCTGATTGAAAAGCCAGTGTAATGTCTGTTTAACAGTTTAGTCAAATGGATGTGCATCTAGGGGAAAATAAAGGAAGGTCCTCAAGTGCGCTGAGTCCTCATGAGATGTGACACTCTAGGGCAGCACAGAGGGCTGCACTCGGAAGGGATCCCTAATGAGGTGGTACCAATGGAGGAAGATTTCTAAAAGGAGGGCACAAACACCGTCCGCTTGGGGTGATGGAGAGATCTGAGCACGATGGGAGCTCTTTTATAAGTGACTTGGAGTCAAGGTTTCCAGAGATATCAGGGTCCCCACCCTTTTCTCTCTGGCCTCAAACAGAGGAAGATTCTCAGGGGAGGAGTCTTAGCATGAGAAACTGCAGGTTGAAAGCCTTGTCCAAAAAGTTGGGGTCCAGAAGTGCTTGGATTTGGGATCTTTCAGATTTTGGAATAACTGTATTTGCATTGAGTGTTCGACGATGACTCTGGAGACCAGGGTGTCGGATGCTTAGCTGAGCCATGAAAACAACTAGGTGATCTTGGGCAAGTCACACACACTACCAGGATAGGTTCACCTTAATGCACCATAAGTTGGAAATGACTTGAAGGCACACAACAACAACAATACACAATGCACAATATGAGTAGGTGCAGTAAAGTACTGTATTTACAAGACTGGAGAAAGATGGAGAAAAGTGAGGCTGGAGAGAGATTGAGGATGCAGTTTAGTGCTCTGCACAAATTCACACTACCCTCACCATGTGCAGAGATCTCATGTCTCTCTTCAGCTTTTGTCTCATTCATTTGCTACCTGTGTTGTGTGCATGAAATGTGAGGTTGGAGAGAGATTGCGGAGCTGAGAGATAATGAGCAGGAATGCTGCTGCCCTCAGATGGGAAGTGAGATAGGATAATGGAAAACCTTTTTTGTTGTTGTTGAGATTTTGGGGTTTTTGAATTTCTCTGGATTAGGGATCCTCAACCTGTACCTTGTCAAATATACCATGCTACTGGTCCCCACTGTCATATTTTGCTTGGGAGCAGCTACTAAAGGATTTGGATGTGTAATGGATCGTGTTGGAATGACATCACCACTTGGTCATCATGGTGTTATCAACAGGGGCCATCCTTGTCGGGGCTCTGGGCTTGGGCCCCGAAGGGATGCTGCTGCTGCTGCTGCTTCCTCTTCCTCTCCCTGCTGATGGAAGCACAGCAAGGAAAGGAACCATTCTGGCCCCTCTAGAATAGGAGTTCTAGAGCTCAGGAGCTGCCATTGAGAAGAATATCTCTTTCTTGATTTCTTATCTTCTCTTGTGGAAGACATTATAGCAGCATGGATGTTGAGTGTTCGTCTGGATGACCGTGAGCTAGTCATATTCTCTTTTCCATCTCAGAGAAGGACAATGGCAAAACCCATACTGAACAAATCTTGCCAAGTAAACCATGTGATAGATTTGCCTCAGAGTCACCATAAGCCGGGGGGGGGGGGGAGAGGGAAGGAATAACCATAGAATCTTAGACATGGAAGAGACCCCAAGGGCCATCCATTCTACTATGAGGAAGATACCACCAAAGCACACCCTCTGCATGATCATGGCCATCCAGCCTCTGTTAAAACAGCCTCCAAAGAAGGAGATTCCACACACACTCTGAGGCAACAAGCATCTTCCACGCTTGAACAGCTCTTTCCATCAAGAAGTTCTTCCTAATATTGAGCTGGAATCTCTTTTCTGTAGCTTGAATTCATTGGCGGGTTACAGACCACCAAAAACTCGGCGGTCTGCTTGCCACCACCAGTTGCAACATCTGGAGAACGTGCAGCAGCCAAATGGCGCAGTTCCTGGACGCTGTCAAAGAAGGGACGCGAAAATCGGTGCTCCTTTCTGCAATCCCGGAAGAGACGTCGCAAGTGCAAACCAAAGCGCGCATCATTTCCCGGGTGGACGTGCGGATGCAGCGTGTACACGTACGTCAAGATGGGGGCGGCCGTGTGGGAACGGCCGCTGCCATTTTGTACGGACTCAGTCCGTACTAGGGGTTAGGGGCGTCTGGAAGAGACGCCCCTTTCTAACCCTAGTACGTGCTGAGCAGTACTTTCCTGCCTGGTTTTGTAACGGGCCATTGCTTCATGTCTAGTCTTTTGGAGCAGCAGAAAACAAGCTGTGCGTCCATCCTCCAGACAGCTCTGTCAAATATTTCAACATAGTTGGTTGTATCACCTCTTAACTTTAACTTCTCCAGGTTAAACATACCCAGCGTCCTCTGCTGGCTGCCCTCAGTGGACTGTGTGTATTTTCACCAGTTCTCCCCTTCTTCCGGACACACTCTGTCATGAGTAAGGAGAAGGAGAATGCTGATTGAGACTAACCCACAGGATTCCAGCCAGCCAAGTCGTGTATTTCTTGGATGGCGCATAACTAATCACCAGTGGCCTTTAAAGCCAGGTTTATTCATGGGGGGTTGCAGAAACATACATTACACACTTCCATTTCTGTACTTTCACAATAAGCAGACACACTTGTCAATACAACATGGTGTAATACACAACTCTAGCTATAGCGTGTGCAATCACAGTGTAGCGTCGGGAAGCACTTATGTTTCTTAGTAGGTTCAACAACTTACCCCCCAGAATTCCTCTCGCGTCTTTAAACCGTGGACTAACCGCCCTGACATTTCCAGAATGAGCCAGCAGAAATCTCTAATTAGCATTGGAACGAAAATGGATATGTAGTAGCAGAAAAGTACCCCTCCTACTTTCCAGTTTCTTTCTCCGTCTGGCACAGATGTCAATAGTGTTTTGCCAATTACTCTGTTAGTTCTCTTCTGGCTGGATAGATCACATCGCTGAGGACAGGGACACCAACGAGAGGAATAAGTCAGAACAAAAGATGTGAACAACCCACAAAAGGGCACCAGAAGATCACCCCCAAAGAGAGACAGGGAGGGAGACCTTTCCGACAGTTCAAAAACCCTTCCCCCAGGGTAGTTTTAATTCCTTAAACCTAGCTGGAACTTGATTTCTTAACATAAGCGCCCCGACCAAGGTCTTTCCCACCACCAAGAATAACAGAGCTTCAATGGGATGCATTTCTTAATTGAAATGTTTGATTTATGTTATGTATCTGCCCCCTCTTCCACCTCACTCCACAATTTTAGCACATGAGGGATTATTATTCTGATTTACGTGAGTATGATTTTCCAACTATTTTTGTAATAATGATTTTGCCGCCAGGAAGCTTGTACAAATTGGCAGAGGGGCAAAGATGGCAAATCCCTCCGATCAAGGGGAGGCCACGGTGAGATTGACAGAGTCGGTGCTCACTTAGTGTACACAGGATACAGAAATGTCACTTTATCTACATTCCTGGGCTCTTGTCCGAATTAAGCAAACTCCACTTCCAACAGATTCTCACTTCTCGTCCTCTGGAATTAAGGTGCACCTGGAGAGGCCTGCTGTTTTTTAAGCAACATGTTGATGTAGATGCCAGAGGGAGAGAGCTGGTGATGTCCCGCTGGTTCTTCTTCTAGTCTTGGCCAAGCTAATGCTTTCAATAAAAAATATACCCACAAAAAAGGGGGGGACAGGTTACAGAGGGATGACTCAAACCAGTCCTAATGTGAGAGCACCCACCCATCTTCTTAATCTGACTTTTTAATTGTATATGCACTCTTTTAAAGTGCATTTTAATGATTTTATAGTATTTTAACTGTTGGTTTGTGTGTGGTTTTAATGTGTGTTTGTATTTTAGTAGCTATACCCTCCTAAGGAGCTCTGGTGGAGCAGTGCTAAATGCCAGTACTGAAGCCACAAGGTTGTGGAGTTGGATCCCAGGGGTTCTAAGGTCCACTCAGCCTTCTATCCTTTTGTAGTTTGGTAAAATAGTATCCAGCTTGTTGGGGGCAATTGGCTTACAGATTGTAAACCTCTGAGAGAGTTTGCTGTTAGTTTTGCTGATAAGTGGTATAAAGATGTCAATGCTATTGCTATTGCTAGTGGAGTATGCACCAGTTGACAACCCTGAAGAGTCTTGCAGCCCCAGGACAGGTGTTGACGTCCTTGACTGAGCAAACCATCTGCAGCCGTCTGACTCTAGATATTGGGTTTTCAGGGATGTGATTTTTAAAAAAAATGTTCCTGAGGGAGTGGCCTTCTTTGAGTCCTCGAGGGACAAGAACTAGCATATTTGTAAATGTGTTTCATAGAGTCTTGAAAACCTTGGTGAGAATGCCAACCAAAAGAATCTTCACATTTCAGGACTTTTCTTCTCTCCCAAAATTTACACGTGTGTTTTCTTAAACGCATTCTCTGAAATGCAAATATATTTTTATAAAAATGCAATTTTTCCGCACACAAATATTAGCTTTTGCACGAAAAATGGCAGGCAATGCTGTTTTCCGAGCAATTCCTTCCCCCCCCCCCAAAAAAAAGCTTATTTGCAGTTTGTGCAGAATAAGTTCTGCATTGTGAATAGTCTACAAAAACAACAATTTTCTTTCTCTTGAGGCAGGCAGAATGTGCTAAAATGTACTAATTGCTTTTCCTTTAAGAGTGAAATTAATAAAGAGTTTACATCCCCACATCTTTGTCTGGTGAAGATGACAGAGAGCTTAAGAAGGGCAAAATGCATTTCATGTCACTTCTTGCTGGCCTAATAAAGGTTATCCTCTGGACTGCTCCAGCTAGTCATCACCAGCATTTTTGAATCGTGTCCAGAATCAGACCAACATCCAGTGGAAGTGTTGCAAGAAGGAAATGTGTGTTCACTCCTGCAACCATCCCCAGTTAGCAATCTAGATGCAGCTGTTTTGGATGCAACTGAAGTTTCTGAGCACTTTTCAAAGGCAAGCCCCACCTTGTTTGTGTGTGTTGTGTGGTTCAAAGTTGTTTCCAACTTGTGACCACTCTAACCAGAACCTATCAATGGTTTGTGTTGGCCAGATTTGCTCTGAGGGAGGTCTGCATTGATGGCTGAGGCTAAGAGTGTCAGTATGACTTCGCCCAAGCTCACCCCCAGTGGATTTCATGGCAGAGTCACCAAACAGACACAACACAAAAGGGAACAACAGGAATCCAACAGCGACACCAAAGAGTCACAAGCCAACACAATCAAAAAAATCAAACAAATTGCAGCAAAACCACTGCTTTGCACAGGGGCAGGCAGCACACTCGAAAAAACCACTGCAGCAACACAGAGCACAAGCAAGCAAAACAAACCAACGTGCAATCGCAAACAGACCACTGCACGGCAACGCACTTCACACACTCAACCACTGCAAGAAAAGCCGCAAGGGCTTCCCTTCCCTTTTTTTTTTTCAGCAGCACAAAGCAATGGCAGCAGGGCTTTTTTCCCCAAACTTTGATCCTGTCAATTCAAATTGTTTTCCAATTCAGCTCCCAGAACCCCAGCCGGCTTCCTTTGGTCAACTAGGCCAGAACTGCTGGGAGGTGAAGTCACAAAACATCCGGAAGACCAACAGTCGTCTGGGAATCCATTGGACTACAGTAATTCAAACAAGATGGTAACCAAGGGATGTGTCAACGGGTGTGACCGCAAAGAAAAGCATGCTTGGTCCTCGTTTTAACCTGTGAGTTTTTCGCTTTTGCTTTGCAATAGCCCTCTCAACTGGTGCAACTCCTCGCACAGCTGGCCTGCCACGATATGCTGAGTCTGCAGCCAGCCCTTACCGAATCATTTTTGTTCTGCTTTGTTTGGGTCACCTGGGATCTTCCCATCTGCAGATGCTAACCTGAAGGCAAGAAGAAGTAGACGGAAGAATTTTATTTTATTTTAATTTTATTTTTTTGCTCAGGTTCCAAACAATTTGCAGCTATGGAGGAAAAAAACACATTTCCTCTGGGTCTAACAATCCATTTTTTCCTTGAGCATCAACAGCATTTTAATTTGTCGGGTGATGAGGACCCTTTGAAGGCAGCAGAGCCGAGGAGGTCAAAAGGCAATTAAAAACAAGGGGAGCTCTGCCTTCTTCTCTTCTGGGTAAAGGGGAGGGGGAGGGGAGGACTTGTTAATTAGCCCAAACCAGAACGGAGCAGCAGGCCTTTCATTTAGAAACCCTACACTGCGCCTGCTATCAAACAAATTGATTAGCTGCCGAATCATCATTGGAATGCTTGGATAAGGCGTTAATTGGTGGAATCAATTAACGGCGGTATTTGACAATCCCCCAGTTGCCTCTTGAGTGGGGCTAATTTATGGCTGTGCAGTTTTGGAGATAAAAGATGCTGGATTAGGTCTTTGGAGCCTAATCTCAGGTGGCCAAAGTCTGCACAGCTCCATCTTTTCATGCCAAAGTTTGTTGGGAACTGTTGGAATCTTCCTTCCTTGTGCTGTTGTTCCTTTTTTCTTTTTTGCTGTCAGAATTTATTTGCAATTGGGAACAAATTATTCCAGTATAAATTTATTAAAAGCTTTGTGCTTGGTTGCTTGACTCAAGGGAACATGCAGTAGTAATAACTTCTTTCCTCTGGGGTACACAAGTATTTTGCAGGAGAATACAATTATAAATGACAATGGGTGGGGGATGGATGGAGGAGAGGAAGTGTCAGCTAAAAGTTCCTGAAAAACTATTCTGTTGCTGCTGGGCGGGCAAGAAAATTGCAGGATTGGCCCCCAACACAAGGGATCCCTGCCCCAAGTGGATTCACTCACCATCATACAAAAGAAAGCATTTTCTAACCTAAAAACATTATGCCTGAGAGCCTTTATCAGGGTTGAGTAACATCTCCATACATAGAGGTACATGATGGATGAGATCCTACACGAAGGAGTCAGAGCATAACACTTTTGGTTGCATCTGCACTGCAGAAATAAGGCAGTTTGACACCACTTTAACTGTCAGGGCCCAATGGTATGGAACTGTGGGATTTGTAGTTTTGTGAGATATTTAGCCTTCTCTGTCAGAGATACCATGACAAACTACAAATCCCTAGACTCCATAGCCTTCAACCATAACAGTTAAAGTGGTGTCAAACTACATTAATTTTGCAATGTGGCAGCAGTCATATTTAGTGAATTGTGATATTTTACAGTGCAGGCAGAATGCACAAAGTGTAGGCTGTATACACAATATGCAATGCACAGTGAATGTGTGAAATAGCACTACATGCACAAGTCCACAAGCTTCAATTCAATGTGGATATTTTGCTCTGGATAAAAAATGCCCAGCTACTTCCATAAGAGAACCTACATATATCTAATATCCTAGTAGAATTGAGACTATTAATTGTGATACACAACTCTTATGCTGAATGGCAGGCAATGTTACATATCTGAACTAATGCACGCAATGGACAACTAAATGAAGAACCAAACTGCACACACAATCATGATCAAACCACATGAGGATCCATGTGCTATATGTGTGGCACTGTACATAGCACAGTACATAGCAATAGCAATAGCAAGTACATTTCTATACCACTTATCACTTGTGCACTTAAGCACTCCCTAAGTGGCTTACAATGTGTAAGCTAATTGCTCCCAACAAGCTGGGTACTCATTTTAGTGACTTCAGAAAGATGCAAGCCTGAGTCAAGCCTGGGCCCCTGGCTAGTATTGATTTAGGGTTTGTGAGTGAGTGACTGCAGTACAGGCATTTAGCCATTGCACCATCAGGGTCATACTGTGTCACCAGGGCTCTGTACATGAAACTCCACTTCCACAAATAAACTCATTGCATCTATTTCACATCAAATGAAAATGTCCAAATACTTCCACAGGGGAACCTATATATGTACAAGACACTAGAGATGGAACAGAAATTCATGAATTTTCCAACTATGCTCGAATTTGAAGTCACCAACCCCAGGAGAAGCTTGTGCAAGAAGAAAAATGACATGTTGGAAGTTTCCAAAGTTTGGTGGGAACTTTTATTTTGTGATGTCCTATCACAACATCAATTGTAATATGATCACTCCTGGCTGTCCCAGTAACCAATCTGGCTATCATGTTCTGAATTAATTGAAGTTTCAGAACTTCATACAGAGTTAGTCCAATGTCGAGCTCATTGGAGATGTCCAGTCTTGAGGTTGCCAACATGTGCACCAACAGATTGAAGACAGGCCAAGGGCTATCCAGTCTAACCTCTTTCGGTCATGCAGGAAGACACCATTCAACCCCTTCCAGTGACAGAAGGCCTCCAGCGTCTGCTTAGAAACCTCCAACGAAGGAGACCCCACTACTCTCCAGGGCAGCATCTTCCACTGCCAAATAGTTCTGGCCATCAGAAGTTCCTCCTAATGTTGAGGTGGAAGCTCTTTTCCTGGAGTTTGAATCCATCATTCTAGGTCCTATTCTCTGGAGCAGCAGAAAACAAACTTGCTCCATCTTCAATATGACAATCCTTTGAATATTTAAACAGGGCTATTGTATCACGTCTTAATATTTTCTTATCCAGGCTAAGCGTATTTGTTTCTCATAGAGCTTGGTGGTTTCCAGAGCATCCACCATTTTGGTTGTCTTCCTCTAGACACACTCTAGCTTGTCCACATTCTTTTTGGATTGTGGTGCCCAGAACTGGACACAGTATTCCAGATGAGGCTTGACCAAAGCAGAACACAGTGGGACTATTACTTCCCATGATTTGGACACAATACCCCTATTGATGCAGCCTAGAATCGCATTGGCTTTTTTAGCTGCTGCATCACACTGTCTTCCAATCTCAGGAAGGGATGTAGCAGCCAAAGCTGATTATAAGCATTCCTGACCATGCAGAATTTGAGAATATTACTTTCTATGGACTGTTTCCAGTGGTTGGGAATTCTGGGAGGTGCAGTCCAAAACATACAGTTACCATGGTCCAGAATCTACCACATGAAAGACAGGCACAGTGACTGACTCAAAAGACTACCAGAGAAACTCATCCTCACGCAAGCTCTTCTCTCTGTGAAGTTTTGACTCCGCTCGTAATTAGTTCATTGTCAACAAGAGTTCCTTTCTCAGCGACTTCACACATTATTTATTGCAGCATTTATAATCTACCTTTCAATACCACTTATTGAAGGTGACTTACAGAAGGAAAGAAAAAAAAGAGACATAAAATGGACAGGCTACAAGGGAAAAAAAAGAGTCAACAAAGGACAACAATAAAGCTATGTCATAAAATACACGAGCAAAGAACAGATAAAGCAACAGTTTGGCTTCTTTAATTAAAATGGGGAGAAGTCCTCCTAGAATTAAATAGCCTTCCAGGGCTTTTGAAAAGAGCTCAAATAAAAGCCCAGTCAAGGTTCAAACACACACACACACTTCATTGGTTTATTCATACCATCTAAAGAAAAAGACTGGCACAGTACAGACCACTGAGAAATGGTGGCCTGCCGGCACCTGTTTTTACTCCAGAAGTACAGTGCAGCCCCCAAACCGTGCGCCGTGACTCCAGAGTAAAAAGAACCCAGAAAAACTGGATTCTTTTTGTGCCGCCATAGTTATGTCATGAGTGCGCCAATGGTTATGTCATAATGGTGGCACCCGTGTACACGGGACGCCATTATTAATGCGTCGCTGGCACATTTTAGAGTTAGGGATCATGCAGTCCCTAACCCTAAAATAGGCCCCAGCATGGTGCTTTTGCTTGGTCTGTACCGCACCAATTCCTCAGCTGAGAAAGGAGGGCTTTGCTCTGAAAAGGAAAATAGTCTTGGCTTCAATCAGTTGATGACTGCAGCTAAGAACTTTTCCAGGATGGAAGAGCAAGGATGGGGCAGATCTGAAGGCTCTAACCCAGGTGTGTGTGTGTTTGTGTGTTTGTGTGTGTGTGTGTGTGTGTGTGTTGCATGCCTTCAAGTAGTTTCTGACTCATGACAACCCAAAGGTGAAGCTATCACGGGGTTTTCTTGGCAAGATTTTTTCAGAGGAAGTTTGCCATTGCCTTCCCCTGAGGCTAAGGCAGTGCAACTTGCCCAAAGTCACCCAGTGAGTTTCATGGCCATGCCGAGAATAATTTCCTGGTCTCCAGGGTCATAGTCCAAGCCACTAACCACACTGGTTCAGGGGCATCTTGTGCTCCAAGCAGTTTCAAATAAATGTTCCTCTGCTCAGACCATAGGCTGCTGGAAGCTATGGCTCAGTACATACCTTTAGCAATGTTTGCGCTGGCAGCAGCCTATTTCCCTCCAGAGGGAAGCCACAGCTGCCAAACCATGTGGCTTCCCTCCAGAGTCAAAAGAACCCAGTGTTTCCAGGTTCTTTTTAAGGTGCCGGAGTGATGTATGTGATGCGTGGTGACTTGCGGATGCTGCGCATCGCTTATGTCACACTGGCAGTGCCTGTGTACATGGGATGCCACCATTCGTCCGCTGCCACTCTGTACTAGGGTTAGGGACCATGCAGTTGGTGTGCGGTCCCTAACCTTAGTCTTGCCGCTGCCTCGCCCCTTTCAGCCCGACTGTCTCGGGCCTAAATTGAACTCAAAAGCCAGATGTTCCTTATGCCTGTTGTTTGTTTAATATAGGTTTTCTGAAGAGTTTGCCAAGGATGCATTTACACTGTTGATATCACTTTGAGTGTTTTAGCTCCAGTGTATAGAATTCTGGGATTTGTAGTTTTGCAAGGTCTTTTGCCTTCTCTGCCAACAAGTGCTGGTGCCCCACAAAACTGAAAATCCCAGGATTCTGTAGTATGTGTCAAACTGCATTATTTCTACAGCGCAGATGCACCCTAGAAAGATTTCAAGCAACCCCACAATACTAGGTATCCCACACATCATGACAAGGAAACCTTTGTAGAACCAGAGTAACCAAAAGCACCTGAAATTTCCATCTGAGCAAGGGATCTAACTAACCAAGCAATTGGCCATCTGTTTATGATGTTGGATATCTCTCTCTGGTATAGTTTTGTGCTCACCTGATTATTTTCAGTCTTTTTAATTTTGTAAAGAAAAAAACCCCTCTTATCTTCCTTTTTGGGGATTATTTAGGCCTTTAAAACAAGTCATCTGTTCAATGGAGTTCCACCTTGGGATCACAAATTCTCCAGACTGCGAGGACTTTCTTCTGATCCAGATCTTGGAAAAAGTTACCCCAAGAGCAAGGCTGCTGATCCTTAGTCTGGAAGATTCTGGGAATTGTGGTGAGAAAAGAAGTTTCGTTTAGCTCTGCTCTGATCCATCACAGTAATCTTCAATTAGGGGCAGGCTTTCTGGGAAGAAAAAGGTGGTACATTTTAAAATCTTGGGATCTGCAGTTTAGGAAGGAGCACTTAAAATTCTCAGACAAAAAGCTCTAGTGCCTCACCAAACAACAGATCCCAGAATTCTGTAGGATATAGTCACAGCCCTTAAAGTGGTGTAAGTGGCTTTATTTCTGCAATGTGGCACACTCTTTGTTTCTCAAGTATGGTCATGTTCACCGGCTGCCACTAGACTGTGGAATGACCTGCCAGGTGAATTTACACCAGTATCAAAGACCTATAAAGTGTGGATTTTAAACTGGGACATTTTTATTTTATGCTGGATGATTTTGATGTATCCTATATTTATGTGTTTTAACTTAATGTGTTTAAATGGTTTCATGTCTTTTAATCTATGTTGTACCCTGCCTTGAGCCTTGGGGAGGGGCATTTAACAAATCATCATCATCATCATCATCATCATCATCAAATGAAAGTTTAGGTTACTACAATTTGGAAGCTGAAGGAAAATTCAGTTTGGGTGTTTGTGTGTGCAGAATTTTTATTTGAATCATAGGCTCATAGAGTTGGAAGAGACCCCAAGAGCCATCCAGTTAAAACCCCTTTCTGTCATGCAGGAAGACACCATTCAAGTCCTCCCTTTGACAGATGGCCATCCAGCCTCTGTTTGAATGCTACAGAGAAGGAGACTCCACCACACGCCAAGGCAGCATCTTCCACTGTCAAACAGCTCCTGAAATTTAGGTGGAATCTCTTTTCCTGTAGCTTGAATCCATTGCTCCATGTCCTCATCTCTGGAGCAGCAGAAAACAAGCTTGATCCATCCTCAATATGACACCCCTTCAAATATTTAAACAGGACTAAGGTGGAGGGAAGCATAAATTGAGGAAGGCCGCATTTTAGATGGATAGACTCTATTAGGGTGGTCATGGGTATAAGTTTACAGAAAAAAGCAGAGCAGTGGAGGACAGGGAGTCTTGGTGATGTCTTATCCACAGGGTCGCCATGGACTGAAAGTGACTCATGGGTAGTTAACCACCACAACAAATCATATCACCTCCTAACCTTCTTTTCTTCAGGCTAAACATAGCCAACTCCCTAAGCCACTCCTCATAGGGCTTGTTGGTTTCCAGACCCTTCACCATTTTGGTCACCCTCCTCTGGACACGCTTCAGCTTCTCAACATTTGTTTTGAATTCTGCTGCCCAGAACTTGGCAGAGTATTGTTCCAGGTGAGGCCTGACCAAAGCAGAATAGAGTAGGCTTCCCTTGATCTAGACACTGTACTTCTGTTGATGCAGCCTAGATTCGCATTGGCTTTCTTTAGCTGCTGCATCACACCTTTGACTCATGTTCAACTTGTGCTCTACTAAGACTCCTTTCACAAGTGGTTCTGTCAAACCAGTGTTAGGAAAGATCGAATTAGGGGAATTTTAATTAGCTCAAATATTGCTGAGAGGTGGCCCTAATAATGCCACGTGCCAGGATCGTGTCCCAAAGTGTATACCAGAGATCACCAGTACAGTACATCCCAAGAGAAAGAGACTCTGATACAATTAAACTAGTAGCATTTATTAAAGCACAAGGAAAACCACACAGCAAAAGGGGAACATACACACACACACACACATTCAATGCTATAGCAGGGGAGGGGTGAGTTCAGGGAGATAGGTTTGAGAAAGAGAGGCACCACTAGGGAATACTACCTTAGAAGTCTTCTCTGGGAAGTCTGATGCAGCTTAGATGGACAGTGATTCACGGCCGCGGAAGCGAAGGGAAGAGGGCCTTGGGAGCTCGGAGCAAGGTTACAACTGGTATAGGCCAATTTGCAGCCTGGTGACAGTGGCCTGTTACAGACTGCCAAAATAAAGCTGCTTCGGGTCTCTTTGGAGGTATGCTGTTTAAATGTTGCATGCATCTTAAGAATCCAGAAGCTGCACCAAAGCAGCACTCCAGTGCTTAGGAATGGAGTGTGGCTTTGGCGCGACCTCCGGACTCTTAGGACCCATGCATCATTTAAACAGCATGCCACCAAAGAGATCCGAAGCAGCTTTATTTTGGCAGTCTGTGATCTCAGCTCTAGCTTAGAGTTTAGCTCAGCTCAAAGCTCTACTCTGAAAGCTCAAAACGCTCCAAAACTTCAGAGAGGGTCTGAAAACCCAGGGTTTATATAGGGGGAAACGTATCCCAAGGCTATGAGACTTGCTAGACAAAGGCGTTAATTGCATGGGCTTTGTTAAGCTGAGAGCAAGCAATGTGTTGCACAATGCATTAGGTCCGGACACAATTTGGAAGGGCAGCCGACTTGATTGCTGAGCCATTAAGCTGATCACTGGCTCATTAAGTGAGAAGCCAAGTCTATTGTCTTCCTTGGGCAAGCAGAGGCAATTCTGGTTTGGCGACTCCCAAACTTCCTATGGAAAATGTCTAAGTCCATCTCTTTCTAGGGCTCTGCCTGGGTCAGGTGAGCTGCCTGCATGGTCTCCTCGCCTTTGGGTTAATGGTGGGTCCTTTCTGGGGTCAGTCAGGGGTCATAGCACAGACCGCATGTACCCAAAATTTTATTAAATCCAAACTTGGTAACACCAGGTGTCCTCCATCCTATATCTGTGCAGTTCATTTTTTCTTCCTAAGTCTAGTACCTTTCGTTTCTCCCTATGACAGGATAGTGGCCTCATTTTTCCCACTCCTCTAACACATTTGAAGTAGTAGTAGTAGTAGTAGTAGTAGTAGTAGTTCAATGCATCTGCATTTCCCTGGGGGAAACTCAGGGGAATGGAATCTCCTTACTGTGTGGCTCCATTTCAACAGCCTCTGGCAACCTCTTCCATTCCGGCTTTCCCTTCTGCCTGCTTTTCTGCTACCTCTTAACTTTCTGTCATCACCTTCTCTGGCTGGTGGCTCATCTTTTCTCCCCAATTAACCTTACGTCATTTCATTCTCAGGGGGTCCAAAATCTTGTACAGCTACAAAATCTCATGCCTGGCACAGTTCTTTCCTAGTAATACGTATGCACTCTATTAGGCTTCTATTCCCATTTTTATAGACACAACAATCTCATGTTGTAAATTAAACAGGCAGGCCATAAAGAAACCCTATAAAACTCTAATAATGTTTTTATGCATCCAGCTTAATTCTTATTGATTTTCCAAGCTGCATATGGCTGTAAGCAAAAGTCAGCTGGCCTGTTTTTAATGAGTTTCTTCCTTCCGTTGTTGCACAGCAATAATGTCCCAGGTCTATGGAGCTGAATAGAAAGGAACGGGCTTATTTTTTATAACCAAATTTTCCTCGCAAATTATATTTTAATGCATTACAGTCTTTTAATGAATCCTTGAAGTTGAATTTCAGCTGTCTCGAGAGGGAGGCAGCATAACCATGGAACCATTGCAGTTCTTGCTCATCCAAAAGCTAGACCCAGGAGGGACTTGAAGGCATAATTCCACTACGAGGAGGACATTTTCCATCGCCGCCCCGGCCCTTTGGAACACACTGTCCACAAAGCTCCGCTCGACCACCTCCCTGGCCCAATTCAGAAAGGATCTGAAAACCTTTCTATTCCATCTTGCATTCCCCGACTAAAGTCCAGTGGGCCTCCCTTCCTCTTCTGTGGCAAAGAGGATTGGCTAACGGGGGTTTTATTCTGTTGTTGTTTTAAAATTGTATTGTATTATATTTTTATTATGTTGTTAACCGCCCTGATCTGTGGAAGGGCGGTATAAAAATAAAATTTTTATTTTATTATTTTTATAATTCTCCCTGAGGCCGCAAACTTCTGCCTGAGTTGATAGAATGTAGAATCGTGGAGTGGACAGGCTCAAGTCCAATTTCCACCTATGTGGGAATCCACAACAGGGCATCTCTGAGAGGTAGCCATCTGACCAGTGCTTACAAGCCTCCAATGAAGGCTAGTCTACCCCTACTCTGGATGAAATATCTCCAAGAGAGCCCCTGTCCTCCACTGCTCTGCTCAGGTGCTGCAGACTGAGGCCTGTGACTCCTTAACTGAGTCTATCCATCCGGTGTGTGGTCTTCCCCTCTTTCTGTTCCCCTCTACTTTTCCTAGTCTTCTTGTGTTTTCTAATGAGTCCTGCCTTCTCATGATGTGTCCAAGGTACAACAGCCTTGATTTAGTCATTTTGCCTTCCAGGAAGAGTTCAGGCTGGATCGATTCAAGGAGACAATTTGTTTGTCTTTTTGGCTGTCCACAGTATCCTCAGCACTGTTTTCCAGAACCTTATCTCAAATGCATTGATATTCTTCTTATCTACTTTCTTCACTGTCTAGGTCTCCTACCCATACATGGTGATGGGAAATACAATGGCTTGTATGATTCTGAATTTAGTATTTAGTTCTATATCTTTACTTCTTAGGATCTTCTTTAGTTCCTTCGTGGCTGCCCTTCCCATTGCTCTCCTTCTTCTTATCACTTGATTGCAATCTCCAAGCTGATCAATGTTTCATCCAATTGTTAAAATTATTGGTTGATTACTCTGGGAGCAGCCTGGAGTCTTCTGGCCCCAAAGCTTCACTAATATCACCCTGTTACCTGGTACTCCCGAGTGTTTCCAGGTAGCTGCTCGCATGTGTGTCCCAACCGCCTTCACTGTCGCAAGTGCAGGTGACTCCCTCTGAGACCAAATCCAAGGTGCCCAGCATTGGTCATATGGCTGGATATTTTCTGCTGATCTCAGAGGGAAGAACTCATGCTATTGCTGCCACCAACAGGTGGCTCAGGGGACACATTGTAAACAGCCTCCCAGCATCGTTCCGTAGATCTTTTGAGAAGGTCCAGAGAAAATGATGACTTTTTAAAAATCCGTTTTAAGGATGGTGTATTGTAGGGATGATGCTGAACGGACAGTAAATGATCTTGACAGTTTGCACTAGGATGGAGATTGAGGGCTGCATTTTCTAGACTGATTGCCATGTGTCCAGGAAAGCTGCCAGGAGCCGATAGCAATGGATACACAGAGTCTTTGGTTACAAGATAAAAACCAGGTAAGGAGCAACAAGAACAGAGTGTCTGAAACAATTCAAAGTCCAGAATATCAGAAGGCAAAGAAATCAGAGCATACCAAAAGTTCAGAATAGTAAAAAGCAGGGCTGTCAGGCAGTCCAAGAGTCTGGGGTTTCAGCAAGCAGAATCATCAGGCAAAGGTCCACTGGTCCAGTCCAGAGTGGCAAGCAACACAAGAAGGAGTTCAAGGCAAGGGTGCATTTGACAGGGATATCAGATATCTAAAAATGTCCTGGCATTCTTCCGAGGCATTTCTCTCCAGCTCTCACTTATGCAGCTGTTCTTTGATTGCTTGGCATTTTGCATAAATTCTTTGGGTGCAAGGCACATTCTCCCTTTCTGGCCTCCACTGGCTCAAAGAAAGCACAGGTAGGTTTTGCCTCCTCATTCTCCTCAGTGCCCAAGCTGGCAGGACCCTGGCACCAGTGCAGCAGAGGCACCAGGTTCCTGCCTGTCTTCATTGGCAGCAGCCTCTTCTGGCACTGGCACAGAGGAACTGGGGTCAGGCTCAAGGCTGAGTTCCTCTGCTTCCTCCTCTCAGTCTCCAGCTTCTATACAGGACATAACACCATGAGGATGAGGAGAAGATATGTTATTTAACCTTTGTGGACACGAGCTCTGTGAACATTTGTTGTTGTTGTTGTTGTTGTTGTTGTTGTTGTGTGTTTTCATAGAATCATAGAATCATAGAGTTGGAAGAGACCACTAGGGCCATCCAGTCCAACCCCATTCTGCCATGCATGAAATCCAATCAAAGCATCCCCAACAGATGGCCATCTAGCCTCTGTGTAAAGACCTCCAAGGAGGGAGACTCCACTACACTCCGAGGAAGTTTGTTCCACTGTCAAACAGCCCTTACTGTCTGGAAGTTCCTCCTAATGTTGAGAGGAATCTCTTTTCCTGGAACTTGCATCCATTGTTCCGGGTCCTGTTCTCTGGAGCAGCAGAAAACAAGCTTGCTCCCTCCTCAATATGACATCCTTTCAAATATTTAAACAGGGCTATCATATCACCTCTTAACCTTCTCTTCTCCAGGGTAAACATCCCCAGCTGTCTAAGTCGTTCCTCATAGAGCTTCATGGTTTCCAGACCTTTCACCATTTTAGTCGCCCTTCTTTGGACACGCTCCAGTTTCTCAATGTCCTTTTTGAATTGTGGTGCCCAGAACTGGACACAATATTCCAGGTGGGGCTTTATCAAAGCAGAATACAGTGGCACTAATACTTCTCTTGATCTAGACACTATACTTCTATTGATGCAGCCTAAAATCGCATTGTTCTTTTTAGCTGCTGCATCGCACTGTTGACTCATGTTCAACTTGTGGTCTACTTGGACTCCTAGATCCCTTTCACACGTAGTTTCATTCAGCCAGGTGTCACCCATCCTATATCTGTGCATTTCATTTTTCTGCCCTAAGTGCAGTACCTTACATTTCTCCCTGTTGAATTTCATTTTGTTAGCTTTGGCCCAGCTTTCTAGTCTATTCAGGTCATTTTGAATGTTGATCCTGTCCTCTGGAGTATTAGCTATTCCTCCTAATTTGGTGTCATCTGCAAATTTGATAAGTATGCTCCAAATTCTGTCATCCAGGTCATTGATAAAGATGTTGAATAGCACTGGGCCCAGGACAGAGCCCTGTGGGACCCCACTGGTCACTTCTCTCCAGGATGAAAAGGAGCCATTGCTGAGCACCCTTTGGCTTCGGACGGTCAACCGATTACAAATCCATGTAACAGTTGCCTTGTCTAGTCCACATTTTACAAGCTTCTTTGCAAGAATATCATGGGGAACTTTGTCAAAGGCCTTACTGAAATCAAGATATACTATATCCACAGCATTCCCTTCATCTACCAAGTTGGTAATTTTATCAAAGAAAGAGATCAGATTTGTCTGGCATGACTTGTTTCTCTGAAACCCATGTTGACTCTTTGTGATTATGGAATTGCTTTCTAGATGTTCACAGACTCTCTGTTTAATGATCTGCTCCAGAATCTTTCCTGAGATTGATGTCAGAGTAACTGGACGATAATTGTTGGGATCCTCTTTTTTCCCCTTTTTGAAGATGGGGACAACGTTTGCCCTCCGCCAGTCTGCTGGGATCTCTCCTGTTTTCCAGGAGTTTTCAAAGATTATTGCCAATGGCTCTGATATTACATTTGCCAGTTCTTTTAGTACCCTTGGATGTAGTTCATCTGGTCCTGGAGATTTAAATTCATTTAGATTAACAAGGTATTCCTCAAATCATTTCCAGTTTATGGTGACCCTAAGGTGAACCTATCATGGGTTTTTCTTGGCAAGATTTGTTCAGAGGAGGTTTGGCATTGCCATCCTCTGAGGCTGAGAGCATGTGACTTGCCCAAAATGATCCAGTGGGTTTCATGGCTAAGCTGGGAATCCAACGCTGGTCTCCAGAGTCATCGTCCAATGCTCAAACCACTATGCCAATCTGGTGTGAAGAAAATTACTACCCCTATTAAAGACCTCCAACTAAAGAGATGGCCCCAGATGAGGGAATCTGTTGCAGGGTTGAATAACCCTTCTGAAGGTTTAGCTGCAGCTTCTTTTGATGATATTCTTCGTGCACATTTCAAGGTACCAATTTACACAGGTGTATGCTACCAACAGGATTCAAGCCTACAGCTTATTTCCTTCAGTTTGGACTGTTGCCTAGCGAAGGGCCTGGAGCAACTCCCCCAGTAGAACCATTGGTAACCCAGCTCTGCTTCCTCCATTCACCCCACCATGTCCATGGCAGATTTCAATAGAGAACTGTGTGCCTTTCTTTTCTTTATGCTATGCTAAGCTTTTCAGGGCAGGCAGTTGCTGCTGTTTTCCTCCCTGCCTGGTAAATTTTTTAGCAAGACCACCCAGGCAGGGAGCAAGCTTGCCAACTTTTTTGCAATTTTATCACTAGTCTCATGAGATTCATTGTATTATTAATGGCCTCCAAAAATCACAAGGCTTGCAAGAAGAAAATCATGATGGCATCAGCTTTCATGGTTTGAAAGAGAAGAGATTTCTTATTATTTTAGCCCCCTTTTCAAGGAGGAGATACAATAAAACTGTTAAAGGAGTCCAGCCTTCAGGTTCTAGGAGCTTGGCAGAATTCAAATTCAAAGGCTGGCTGCTATATTTAAAGGCTGGGTCCTGATGTGTGACCAAGGTGCAGAATTTAAGGTGGGGATGTCTTTATGACCAAGGTGCGGAATTTAAGGTGGGGGTATCTTTTGCACATGCAAAAATAGAGGAGGGTTTTTTTAAACACCTTGTTCAATCTATAAAAATAAAAGCTGAAATTTTGGTAGGAAGATATTATGTTTTGTCTTGCTTTTAACCTTAGATTAGTCTTTAATGTCTGTATTGTTCAATGATGTCTGTTTTTTCTCTTTGTGTATGTATGTAATTTTAATATGTAATAAAAAAATAAAAGCTTTCCAATCCTCAAATAGTCTGAATAGACTCCTTGTAATAAGGGAACTTGGCAACCCTCGTAAGAGGTGAAGCCTGGATGCTGATGACAATGGTGGTGGTGGGGATGATGATGATGATGATTGTGCTTGCTATTATTGTTGATAGTGTGACATGCTCCAGGTAGCACCACTTTTTGTAATTGTGCTTGATCAGCTCATAGCAGCACAGTTACAGAAAGTGACACTGTGTGGAATATGCCACCATTGATACACCTCATGGGTGCCTAGTTTCTTGGACAGCATCCAAATGAATAATGATTACATATTTTAGTCATAAGGATGGTGCCTGCAGGATAGTGGCAAAACATGTTATAACCTAAGGAGGAAAAGGGCTGCCTGACCTGGAGGAGAGTATGATGTGGCTGCCACATGAGGAATTTTTTGGAGAGCCTATGCTTAGCAGAGCGAGTCGCCCAGCAAATATTAGGATAATTGAAGTCCCTCATAAGCCCCAGTTCTTACTTCTTGGAGATTTCTGAGATCTGTTTCAGAAAAGCATCATTTACCATCTCATCTTGGTTTGGTGGCTTGCAGTAAACTCCTTTCATAATGTTGTTTCTTTCTCCATTTCTTTTTACTCAATGCCTTCCACCGGTCCAGTTGGGTCATTTGCATGGAATTCTGTACAAGTGAATTTGTCTTTACATATATTGCTGCTCCTCCTCTTATCCACATTTATTCTTTTCGGAACAAATTATCTTTCTCTGTTGTTATATCCCAATCACGGGAGTCATACTACCAATAATCTGTTAAACTTCTAAATTCATATTTACCTTCCTGTACTAAGACTTCATGCTCATCCTGCTTGTTTCCCAAACTCTGTACATTGGTGTATAAATATCCGCAGCATTGTTTGTTCTTATCTTTTTCCTACTTTGAGTTTTCTTGTGGTTTCCATCATCTTGCTCAGCTTTTAATCTAGAATTCACATCCTTGTTCTTTGGATCTTGCTTTTGGACAGATGTTTAAGCTATCACCTCTCCCCACTGAAGGATTTCGTCTAAAGCCCCCTTGTTTAGATTCACCTTGATTTTGCCAAAGACATTGTTTCTGGCCTACATGAGGTGCAGCCCATCTGCAGCCAGTAGTTCTTCATCTTAAAATTGAAGGCAATGATCCCTGTCTATGTAGCCAGTTGCTTACCTGCAGTATCCTCCTGTCCCTGTGTTGTCCTCTTTCTGAATGTGTGAAACAAAATCACACTGTGTTTGAAATGGCACCACATGCACAAATTTGCTTCTGCAATTTTTAACTGAATATAGATTTCTATATTGGACAGCAATGCCTGACACATTCAGTAAGAAGATTTACACACGCATAAGTCAGTAATGGGATGCCAACTAATGATCCCAAATTCTAGTAGGCATTACCTTTGATTTTGGAAGTAGCAGATAGCCATCCTGCCAGGTAGCTTTGGCAAAAGAAAAGGAGGGAAGAGAAGGGAGAGGCAGCTGGATATAACCTCAGTCAAGTCATATTGAGATCTCCAGGTTGCATCTTGGCAAAGTGTAGAAAACAAACACATTATCTTGCAGTGATTGACCATTTTCTCAGTATGTGTATTCTTGAATCACAATTCAGACATATTTTCTATTATTTATTTGCTCTATTTTCTAAAAGCACAGCTCACCCGTCCTGGTTAATAGAGCATTAAGCAGGCCTAGGCTGCTAGATGGCATTGTACTGCAGCTTCCTTGTTTCCTTACCACTGGCTCTGCTAGCTATGGTTAATGGAAATTGCAGTTTAGCATTGAACCATAGAATCTAAGATTTAGAAGTGACCTCAAAGGCCTACTTCTTCCCATGCAGGAGGACACAACTAAAGTGCCACTGAAAGATATCCATCCAACTCCAATCCCTGTTTAAAGGCCTTCAAGGCTGCATCTGCACTGCAGAAATAATGCAGCCTGACACCACTTTACTATGGCTCAATGCTCTGGAATTCTGTGATATGTAGTTTTGTGAGATATTTAGCCTTCTTCATCAGAGAGCTCTGGAACCTCACCAAACTACAAATCCTAACATTGGAAGTGATGCCAAACTGCTTTATTTCTGCAGTTCAGATGCAGCGTAAGAAGGAGTGCCCACTACTCTCCAAGGCAGCCCAGTTCACCATGAACCACTTCATAGAGATAAGGTGATTATTATTATTATTATTAACCTTTATTTATAAAGCGCTGTAAATTATATAAATTTACATAAAATTATGTAAATTATATATATAAATGATATAATAGCCCTGTTTAAATACTTGAAGGGATGTCATACTGAAGAGGAAAGAAGCTTGTTTTCAGCTGCTCCAGAGACTAGAACCTGGAACAATGGATGCAAGTTATAGGAAAACAGATTCCACCTCAAGATTAGGAGGAACTTCCTGACAGTAAGCATTGTTTGATTCATTGGAGGTTTATAAACAGAAGCTGGATGGCCATCTGTTGGGGTACTTTGATTGTGAGTTCCTGCATGGCAGAATGGGGTTGGACTGGATGGCTCTTGGTGTCTTTTCCAACTCTATGATGCTATGATTTACATGACATCATTTTGGATATATAAAGATGGCTGACATGTCTGCAGTTGGTCTTCTCAAGTTAAATCTACCAAACTCTCTCAATCATTCTTCATAAGACTTGGTTCCTATGCGTTTCGTCATCTTGGTTGCCCTTCTCTCAAAACATCCCAGTGTGTTGATAGCTTGAAATTGTTGTGCCCAGTACTGGACACAGGTTTCCAGATGTGGTCATGTTCTGCACATCTGATGAATAGCCATTCCAGAAATACCTACCAGGACCTTTTTGCTCTAAATGATAGTAGGGGAAAATAATTTCAGTCCTTTCAAAATAAGGGGAGACATTTCTGAGGCATGCTGGAATGGGGATGAATGACTGCCCAAGGTATCCATAAATCCATGTGTTCTTTTAACTTAAACATGATTTTAGTCCCAGCTAGAGTAGGCCAGTGTTAGAAAAGAATATGGAGAAACAGAATGGTTCTCAATTGGCAAAGGGTTCAGGCAAGGCTGCATTTTACCACCCTATCTGTCCAAGTTATATGCAGAAAATATTGTTCAAAGAGCAGGCATGGACAAAGAAGGAGGAGGAGGAGTGAAAATAGGCGGAAGGAATAGCAACAACCTAAGATACGCAGATAACACTTTGCAACTAGCAGAAAATATCACAGACCTGGAACAACTACTAAGGAAGGTCAAGGAAGAAAGTGCAAAGGCAGGCTTCCTTGAAAACAAAAACAATGACTATAGAGGATCAACACAAATTCAACCTAGACAATAAGGAAAAAGAAATAGTTAAAGAGTACCCATACCTTGGATCAGACATTAACCAGAACAAAGACTGCAGTCAAGAAATCAGAAGAAGACTAAGAATGTGGAGGGCAGATATGAAAGAACTAGTAAAGATTCTAAAGAGCAAAGACATACAACTAAGGATTTTTGTGGGTTTTTCGGGCTCTGTGGCCATGTTCTAGAAAATTTTCTTTCTGACATTTCGCCAGCTTCTGTGGCTTTGGCATCTTCAGAGAATGCTGCCTGGAAAAAGTTGGGTGTATATATACTGTGTGAGCCTGGGAATGCAGGAGTGATTTGCATGTTTATTGTTCTGTGTTGATGGCTGGCCTCAGGCTGGAGGCTAATGCAAAAGAGGATTAATGTCTGCTAATTGGTGATCATTATCTGCTGGGAAAGCCCCTGACTCTGAATGGTTTCCCATTTGCATTTGCTGAGCCCTAATTTTGCTATTTTTCAGGACTGGTAGCCAATTTTTTTTCACTTTAAGGGTTTCTTCTTTCCGGTTGAAATTGTCCAGGTGTTTGTGGATCTCAATGTCTCCCCTGTGCATCCTGACATGGAAGTGGTCGGCATGGTCCAGAACCTCAGTGTTTTCAAACAGTATTTTATGCCCAGGATGGTTTGTGGCATGTTCTGCTACTGCTGATTTTTCTGGCTGGCCCAGTCTGCAGTGCCTCTCGTGTTCCTTGATTCTGGTTTGCACGCTGCGTTTGGTGGTCCCTATGGAGACTTTTCCACAGCTGCATGGTATGTGGTAAACTCCTGCGGTAAAATAAGGACTCAGCAAATGCAAATGGGAAACCATTCAGAGACAGGGGCTTTCCCAGCAGATAATGATCACCAATTAGCAGGCATTACTCTTCTTTTGCATTAGCCTCCCAGCCTGAGACCTGCCATCAGCACAGAACAAGACACATGCAAATCACTCCTGCATTCCCAGGTTCACACAATATATATAGACCCACTTTTTCCAGGCAAAGCATTCTCTGAAGATGCCAGCCACAGATGCTGGTGAAACGTCAGGAAGAAACTTTTCTGGAACATGGCCACATAGCCCGAAAAACCCACAAAAAACCATGAATGCCGGCCATGAAAGCCTTTGACTTAACATACAACTAAGCATGAAAGTTAGAATTGTACAAGCCATTGCCTTCCCTATTACCATGTATTGATGTGAGAGTTGGATAGTGAAGAAAATGGATAAGAAGAACATCAGCAAATTTGAGATATGGTTCTGGAGAAGAGTGCTGAGGATACTGTGGATGGCCAAAAAGACAAACAAATGAGTCCTTGAACAAATCAAGCTGGAAATCTCCCTGGAAGCCAAGATAATCAAATTGAGGCTGCTGTACTTTGGCCACATCATGAGAAGACAATAAAAGACAATGATACCAGGAAAGGTGGAGAGATGTAGAAAGAGAGGAAGGCCACACACCAGATGGATGGCCTCTGTTAAGGAGGCCACAGGTATGAATTTACAGGAACTGAGCAGAGCACTGGGGGACAGGAGTCTTGGCGATGTCTCATCCACAGGTTTGCCATGGGTCGAGATCAACTCAAAGGCAGTTAACAACAGCAGGTCCACTGAATCTATACAACGTGCATATGTCTTGGCGTATTCTTGAAGGAAGCTAAGGCTTTGGTTCCTCCTTCACTCAGGCCTCTTCTCTTTCTCCATGAATCCTGCATCCTCTCTCTCTCTCTCTCTCTCTGTGTGTGTGTGTGTTTGTGTATAGCATCTCTGTGTACAGTTCCACTTCTCTAAGGAAATTTGAATGCATTCTCCTTTTGGACACTCACTCTCCCAAGTTTTGGGAGTCAGAAACAGGCTTGAATGGTTTATGCAGTCATGAAATAAATGAATCAAATGAATGACAAATAATACTGCGTTTCACGTCTATCGAAATCTATCTCTGTTGCTGAGTTAAAAATGGTAAAACTTCTGCACATTCCTGGATAACTTTCCTGTCCACACAGATGGCAGGAGGCAGAAATGTGAGCCAAATATTTTACAGTGACTGCTAGGGTAGACAAAATGAAATGAAATAAAATAAAGGCACATCCATCATCTTAAGTGATGCGAAAGCACACAAAATGAGAGGGCTGCTCATTTGACAGATTGTAGCTGACTGTAACATATGCTTATGTTTCAAAGAACATTGCTTTGTTGGCCACCAACATGTCAAATGTCCCACATAAGCCCACAAACGCATTCGCTAGCCCACCTGTCTACAGGATTTTAACCAAATTATATCTTTTTTTCTCTCTTAAAATAAAAAGACCTGGAGAAAAAAAAAGAAAAACCACAACATGAATTTGCCTTCCATTTTCTGAGAGCTTGCCTAACCAGAGGCCACAAAAACAAGTGGCACCAAGTTCCTACATCAAGGAGGTGGAATGTGACTTTATGTTGTTATTGCTTCTGTTGTTATTATTGTTGCTGTGTGCCTTCAAGTTATTTCTAACTTATGTTAATAATAATGGTTAATATGCCCCTTTTCCCCCAGAACGGCAGCCAAGGCAGATCACATGCCAAACTTCCTTATCACTCATGGTGTCCAACATGGGAGTTCCATCTTCAGTTAAAGGTGGCAAAGGCAGAGTGTTGCATGTGGTGCCATTGTTCATTGAGCATGCATATGCACATTGATCACTGCCCATGTCAATGTGTGTTGTGCACTGCAATTGTACATTCCACAATTGTTGGCACACATAGTGTTACAATTCCTTTTTATACAATCATTACATAAGCCCAGAGCTGGCGTCCTGTTAGTGAGATATTCATGCACAAATCATATGCTCACACGAGATCTGGTGAATTATTTGCTATGGCACAACAGACATATTCTGCTGGCAATGGCAGAAGTAGAGTTTCTCATCCAGCAATCTTGGAATCATAGGCGGGTTACAGACCGCCGCTTTGCGGCGCTCTGCCGCCGCCGCCGGTTAGTCCGCGGGGGAGCCGGAGCCTCCAAAATGGAGCTTCTTTTAGAGTCGCGTTTGCAACGTAGCGAGGCGCCAGGGGCGCACTCGCTACGTCACAAAGGACGCGACGCGTACGGACGCTCAGCATCTGATACGCAAAGATGGCGCCGGCCATGTAGAAGGGCCTGCGCCACCTTGTACGGACGGAGTCCGTATTAGGCCCAGGGGCGTCCAGAAGAGACGCCCCTTTTTTAAAATGGGACGTCCTCCGGACGTCCCAAATGCCGGTTTGTAACCGGCCATAGAATCATAGAGCTGGAAGAGACAAAGGTCATCCAGTCAACCTCCTTTTGTCATGCAGGAAGATACAATCCAAGGCCTCCCTATGAAAAATGCCCACCCAGCCTCTGTTTGAAAACCTCCTAAGAAGGAGACTCCTCTTCACTCCGAGGAAGTGTGTTCCACTGTCCAACAACTCATACTGTCAGGAAGTTCTTCCTAATGTTTAGGTGGAATCTCTTTTCCTGTAGTTGGAATCCATTGCTCCAAGTCCTATTTTCTGGAGCAGTAGAAAACAAGCTTGCTCCATCCTCAATATGACATGCCTTCAAATATTTAAACATGGCTGTCATGTCACCTCTTCATCTCCTCTTCCTCAAGCTAAACATACCTAACTCCCTAAGTCGTTCTTCTGGGGGCCTGAGGGGTTCCAGCCCCCATTTTAGTTACCCTCCTCTGGATACACTCCATGCTTGTCCACATCCATTTTGAATTCAGGTGCCCAGAACTAGACACAGTATTCCAGGTAGGGTTGCCATAACCCGGTGGGGGGCGTGAATTTCCCGTTTTTGGACCGTTCTGCACAGTCACGCCACGGTTTGGCATTTCTCCCGGGTCTGCCCCCACCCCCGGGCTTTGTTACCGTGCCTTGGCTGCTCTTGCCTTGGCTGCTCTTTGGTACCGTGCCTTGGCTGCCTAGGGCTCTGTCGGAGGCTGGAGCTCCTCCTATTGGCTGGCAGGCTGGCCAATAGCGGAACAGTCCTTTCCCTGCTTCAGGAGTCTGTGACTGCTGGGAGGGAGCGAGGCTGTTCCAGCTCTCTGACCCCATTGGCCACCCAGCTGAAAGAGGAGGAGCTCTCCTCTGTTTACTTCCTGCGGCCACATGGGATGGCGAGGGACTGAGGCGGCGGGCAGCAGCTGCTGAAGCAGCAGCAACAAAAGCAGCAGCAGAAGCAGCAACAGCGGCAGACCGAGGCAGCAGAGGAGAGTACCAAAGGGGCCGGGGAAGGGGAGGGGAGGGGAGGGGAGGGGGGAATGTTTTCGGCTTCCCTCAGTGTGAGTCAGTTTGCAAAGGGACCTTCCATGATTATCAATATTATTATTATTATTAGCATGCAAAGAGCTAGCTGTGTGAGTCAGTTTGCAAATGCCCAAATGTGCTTCATGTGTGTTTTGGAATGAAGGGGGGGGGGGGGTTGGCCAGAAAGGGAATTACATTTTTGTCATCTGTCTAGGAATAATGCCAAAATGTCCTCCATTTTGATCATGCCTAAGAAACATGCATTTATATTAATATTTTTTAAAAATCATCAATTTTTTCACATGTCCTCCATTTTTAAAAAACGTGTTGTACATTTGAAAATATTGTCCTACATTTGTCCCGGTTTGGAGGTCCTGACTTATGGCAACCCTAATTCCAGGTGAGGCCTGACCGAAGCAGAATACAGTGGCACTAGTACTCCCCATGTTCTAGACACTATACTTCTGTTAATACATTGTGCATCAATCTTGTGCATTGCAGTTGTGTGTCTTAAACAGAGGCTGGATGGCCATCTGTTTTTTGATTATGAGTTCTTCTATAGCAGGAGGTTGGATTAGATGGCCCTTGTGGTTTCTTGCAACTCTAAGATTCTATGTGGTTGTACATTGCAGTTTTTCATTTTGCATTGTGATTTCACATTGAGCAATAGACCCCCTCCCCAAAGTTACTGATGTCTGTTGCACAATGTTGCTATTCAGCATGGGGGTTTATGTCGTCAATATCAGTGGTTTGAGATCTTTCATTCCATTTAGTCATATACGATGTCCAGTTGATGTATGAATTTTGGTATCTGTGGTATTCCACATGACCCCAGATGGACCCTGTCATACAGTCCGCCATAATCCCCAGAGTGGAGGGACATGTACACACTACACTCAGGTGAGGTCAGCTCAATGGGACCTTTTGGGAACAATACCCCTAGGACTAGCCCCGCAGGTAGTTTGGGAGTTGCAAATAGGATCACCACCACCACCATAATCAGAAGAATGGGCGATAATTGCCTAGAGGTCTCACCTGATGAGCCGGCTAGCGACTTAACTCCCTTCCCATTTCCCTTGACTGTTGCCAGACCAGATTACCTCACCCCATACAACCAAACACCTTTGCCCTAAGGCTAGTTTTAGCCCTTAAAAACCTCTGGAAATCTTCCCTCGATGTGCTAGTTTGGAGTTCATGGGGACACTTTGTCACTAAACTCTCTGAATTAGTTCTGTCCCGGTCTTCCACTCAATGACCAACTCAACCAATTGGATCCTGAAGCAAGTCTTGGTTTGTGTAAGTATGGGGCTCTCCAGACCGGCACTTTGTGCCGGCCTGTAGGCATGGTGAGGGCTGAGCATCTGGATGCTCTAAGCCAGTGATGGTGAACCTTTTAGAGGCTGAGTGCCCAAACTGCAACCCAAAACCCACTTACTTATTGCAAAGTGCCATGTCCCTCTGGCTTTCTATTAACAAACTCTGGCAAACTGTGCTGAGGTGATGGCACATGTGCCCACAGAGAGGGCTCTGAGTGCCACCTCTGGCACACGTGCCATAGGTTTGCCATCACTGCTCTAAGCGCTCACTGCACCATCTGGGTGCCATTCTTATGTGCGTCCATTTATGCGGTGCATGCCATAATGATACTCATCATGCACAGCAACCGTCACCATGGCACACGAGCGCGCCTATGGCACCCCTTCCGGGATGCAAAAAACCCTCACCCAGAAGTGGGTTATTTTTGGTCCCTCCAGAGGCTGTGGTGTATGGTTGCCACAGCATCCTTCTGGGGCAAAAACAGGTGGCATTTAGCCACCCATCTGCATCTCCTCCCTTATTTCCAGAGCCTTGTATGAATCCCTCTGTGTTAGTGATTTGCTGTGTGATACCCCCCTTAATGAAAATAATACTTTGATTGGAGGCTTCTGCCTCTGCATCATTTCTTGGATCCATAGGCCCTTTGCTATACAGATGGGAAATGGTTTCGTAGGGTCCTTGTAGCTGACTCCCTCTCAATTTGAGCTAAGTAAAATTCCCCTACATAGATTTTGGCTACACAGGTCATAGTATGGCTGGGGAGAACCTGGTTTAAACAGCTTGTGTAGACATGCCCAATATGGTGAGACATTTCAGTTCAGTGGTTAAAAAGGCTGTCACAATGGTCTGTCTTCACTGACTTAGGCTGGCGTGCATGACTTGTGTTGCTTCTCCTCTGAGACATTTTGGATCCAGATGGAAATCATTCCAGGGTCTGCAAATGAGAGGCCTTGAGAATCCTCTGTCCTCCTGCTCTCTTTTGCTGAGGTGTTTGTGGGGTATTCAATAATCTTTGGCCAAGAAGGCTGCTGTCAGCCGTGGCTTCCAGGGACTCTAATACCAGCTTCGGTCATCATTAACAATGAAGCCAGAAGGCCGAACGGAGCTGAGAAGGGAGCCTTGTCAGCAGTTAATTAGGCTGCATCATTCCAGACTCAGACAGGCTCCCATTAGCTCCTGCCTGGAGCTTCCCTTATCACTGAAGCCTTTCCTTGCCAGGAGAAATCGATGCTGAGAGAACTCCTGGCTGAGAAGCCCACGGACCTTGGTTAGAGGCACAGAGCAAAACGCTGCCAGTCCAGGACTCTCTCCATGGGTAAAGCAAAACAACCATCAGTGGGGAACAGGAGGCTCCAGGGCCCTGCCCCAAGTTTAGGAAACACTGGTTCAGTATACTGGGAGAAAATGTGAAGCCAGTAAGAGGAACCAGTCTGGAAATATCAAGCCAATAGAATAGAATGGAAAAATGTATGCTTGTCTCTGCCTGCCCTTTGCTATACAGTAGTTCTTCAAGGAATAACAAGCAACCCTGGTAGAATCATAGAATCACAGAATCATAGAATTGGAAGAGACCCCAAGGGCCATCCAGTCCAACTCCCTTCCATGCAGGAACTCTCAATCAAAGTGCTCCCAACAGATGGCCATCCAGCCTCTGTTTAAAGATCTCTAAGGAAGGAGAGTCCACTACACTCCGAGGAAGGAGTGTGTTCCACTGTCAAACAGCCCTTACTGTCAGGAAGTTCCTCCTAATGTTGAGCTGGAATCTCTTTTCCTGTAGCTTGCATCCATTGTTCCGGGTCCTATTCTCTGGAGCAACATAAAATATGCTTGCTCCATCCTCAGTGTGACACCCCTTCAAATATTTAAATAAGGCTATTATATCACCTCTTAAGCATCTCTTCTCCAGGCTAACTTACCCAGCTGCCTAAATCTCTCCTCATAAGGCATGGTTTCCAGAAACTTTACCATTTTGGTGGCCCTCGTCTGGACACGCTGCAACTTCTCAATACCCCTTTTTGAATTGTGGTGCCTGGAACTGGACACAGGATAATGTCAGCTTGAGAAGCAGAGAATCGAATGCAGCAAGAGATGAGAGAGACAAAACTAGGAGGCCTAATGTAAACACAGCTTATAAAGGGGCACTTAGCTCTGCCTAGATGTGGCTGGTGCCTGCACAGCATGGATGCTTTCTGTGGTCATACAGAGTTCCTGAACTTTGGTGCTTTATTGATGTCACAAGACCTAAAACACACCTCTCTGACAAAAGGTACCCTCTTCAACTTCTGAGTTGCTAGGCAGTGCAGGATCATTATGGGATAGTAGTATGTATGGTCTAGAAATGAGACCTGCAAATTAGTGACTTATGGCTACATAGAGATAGTATGCTGTGGGATTATCATATGGAAACCTATATATGTCTGTTTCTTTCCTTAGTGTCAGTCTTCTGGGCCATGAGACCATTGATATGTATTCACTGCAGCAAATAAAACTAAAAATGCTCCTTCCTCCTGTGTGGACATTGGCTTACTCGCATTGGGGCAGAAAACTCAGAATTTTATGGATATCAGCATCTCATGTGCAAGCCATGCAAATGTATCTTTCCTTAAAATAAAATAGAAATATTTGTCACAGGGATAGCAAATAGCATTTTCTCTAAATGATGGGAGCTGCAGTCCAAGACCTTCTGGAAAGCTGCATGATTCCCAATCCTGGTATAGAAATGAGGATGAAGTGGAGATACTTTTTGAAGACAAGACTAAGTTGGAGTTCCTCTCCTCCTCTTTGTTGTGTAAGAGTTTTAAGCAGAAGACTACACAAAATATTTGTAACACATTTTCCCACCAAGTGGGATCAAGGGGTGCAGTTGTGTTTGTACCTTGCTGATGGGCTCTCCATTTGGGTATCACCCCAAAGAATAAAATAGAGAGACCTCCTTTGGCCAGATCTCTCCCCCCCCCCCCCCCGGGCTCCTTGGATGTTTTTACATTCGAAAAGGATATAGCTTTGGGCTCCTTGGGTCATGGCAGAGAGGAACGACTCCTCCTTTCTCTTCTCCATTCCTATTTTAGTCCACTTTTGTTTGTGCGTGTGCATGTGTGTGCGCATTAGATCTCACCACTATTTATAAGAGAAAGGCTACCCACTGAGCAGAAGAAAGCACAGCTCTTGACCAGTACCAGAGGGTTACATGCTCCTCATTCTAAAAGGGCAAGGATGAAAGTAGTCCAGAAATAGCCAGGCTGGTTGAGAAAGCAAAGGTCCAAAGAGTCTCAGAAGAGACCTGCTGGATCATGACCTGTCCAAGAGTAGGCAGCCAGGCAAGCTCAGAAATAGGGCATGGTAATGACAATATCAATTTCTCTCAGCCACCTTTTACTCCCAGCTTATTTCTTTGCCACTCTGCCTCCATTGGCTGGATTGGGATTAGGGTGGCTGACCATGATTTCATCAGTGGAAGTGCTGCTCTAGGTGTTAATAAGGAGCGATTGTGGACTTTACACACTACCTTTTCTGCAGCTCTATCATGCCAGGGCACAGCTCTGTCCTGACAACTGGCCATGCAGATACATCCAAACACTCTCTGGCTGCCATTTTCCAGCGGAGTAAGAAAGTGTAGCCATCATGTCCCACACCTGTCACATAAACATGTTTTCATTGTTTTCGCATGCCTTCAAGTTGTTTCTGGCCTATGATGACACTATCATGGCACTTTCTTGGAAATATTTGTTCAGAGGAGGCTTGGCATTGCCTTCCCCTGAGGCTGAGAGAGTGTGACCTGCCCAGGGTCACCCAGTGGGTTCCATGGCTGAGCATGTCACCTTAACCTTCTCTTCTCCATGCTAAACATACCCAGATCCCTAAGCCATCTCTCATCGGACTTGGTGGTTTCCAGACCTTTTACTGTTTACCATTTAGGAAGAACTTCTTAGCATTTGATAGTGTAAGATGCTGCTGCCTAATAGAGCAGTGGAGTCTCTTTCTTTGGAGGTTTTTAAGTGGCAGCTTGATGGCCATTTATCTTTTTTTTAAAATCTGTTTATTTAATTTTGCACATAAATGATTATCTAAAAAAATTTCTAATATTCAATTTACCTCTTTTCTATCAAACACACTTGCACATAGAACATTCCTATATTGACAAACAACCTAACAATCATAGCAAACTCGTTCCTTCCTTGAACTGCCTGTTCTAAGGTGTTATATCTTGTTTTATTGCAAAGTCTGTCTCCTCTGTGTCTTCTATTCTGTTCATTCTACAATTCTATGTATAATTTTGCCATCATATTTTTGTCAGTAGAGTTTTGATGATGTCTTCTTGCATAGCAGAAGGGAATGAGACAGGATGGCCCTGGGGGTCTCTTCCAACTCTGGGATCCTATTATTCTATGTAGTGATGATGGACATAGTCAGATGCCAAGTTATACACACTGAAGCCTTAGCATCAGAAGTAGCTTCAGGGGTTTCTGAGAGAAAGAAGCTAAGAAAGTTACCATAACAGGCCAAGAAGGTTAGCATAATTGGATGATTTTTCCATGTCAACTGAATCCTATCTCTTACAAAACTTCCTTCTTCTTTTTAATGACAGCTGTGCAAACTTAATATAGGCTGTCAGCCTCAGTGCTACACTCTCCAGCCACTTACAGATGTGGAGCCTAAATACCCCAAAGGCACCAGATACCACCGAATCTTGGAAGCTAAGCAAGGTCAGCAGTGGTTAGTACTTGGATGGGAGACTGCCAATGCTCACCTGCAAGTACTAACCAGTGCTGACTTCACTTGGCTTCCAAAATCAGATGGGATCTGGTTCCTTTGCTTAGCTATATTTTACAGGAAGGAGCTTGCAAAACCACCTCTGAGCATTCCTTGCTTAGCCAAGAAAAACTCTATGAAATCCGTGGGATTGCCATAAGCCAACAGGTGTGCGTACACACACACAAACGTACACAAACACACACCTGATTCAGAGGCAATACAGTGGGCCCTTGGTATCCACTGGGGTTTGGTTCCAGGACCCCCTGTGGATACTAAAATCCATGGATGTTCAAGTTCCATTAAATACAATGAATAGTAAATTGGTGACCCTTATAAAAAATGGCAAAATCAAGGTTTGCTTTTGGTAATTTATATATATTTAAAATATTTTCAAGCCATGGATGCTTGAATCTGTGGATAAAAAAAATCAGTGGATATACAGATTGCTGACTGTATATAGCCATCCTGACTAGTAGCCATTGCTGGCGCAAATCTCTGTGGATCTATCCAATTCCCTTTTAAAACCATCCAAGTTGGCAGCCATCACTGTATCTTGTGGCAGTGAGTTTCACAGTTTAACCAAACAGGGCATGGAGAAATCTTTCCTTTTATCTGCCTCGACCAATTGAGCTCCCAGTCTCATGCCCTCCAGCAACTGATACACTTAGCAGCACACAATCTAAACTCTATATACTGGAGGGAGCATCCATGCGCTCTGTAACTAGAAGCCATTGATAGCCCCACCTGCTGTCAAATGGCCCCATCCCCATTTAAAGCTGTGCAAAGGCTTCCCCTTCCATGGTCTCAGAGGAGGAAATGTCTTTCCTATTGCTCCCAGGGAAATATTACAAGAACCATAGTAAATTAACATATTAATTGTTAACTCATTAATAACTAGTTTTGTGGTGCATGGGAAGAAGACAATGGAAAGCCAAAGCTAATAAGGAATAAAGCTTTCTGGGGCAAAATCAATCATTTTTAGGCAGAAATTGCTACATCAGCTGCTGAGAATAATGCAACTGAAATGCACTATGCCTGAAAGTTAATAAAAAGGATGAAGGTGAAATCTTGGTACAATGGAGAGGAACACATACAGCCCACAGGTGCCTGTCACTGGCGCTCAGTGATATGATCTCTCTAGTAAGTGAAGGTTTTAGTTTGGATGTCCTTTGGGGCTGAGACTTCTCTTCCTGTAAAGTTGGTAGTGCTATATAAACTAAACAGGAAGGAGCACATGATCACAGGCCTGCAGTGCATGGTTAGGCTGAAGTGAAGAAGGTACAATGAATAGAGTTCAAAAATGAAAATCGGAGCCTCTTGCTCCATCTAGTGCTGTAATGCCAACTCTGACTGGCAGTTGGGGTTCAAGCAGGATTCTTTGATAGAATCAGAGAAACAAAGAATGGGAAGAGACCCCAAGGACCATCCAGTCCAATCCACTTCTGCCATGCAGGAAAACACCATCAAAGCACTCCCTGTGACAGATAACCATCCAGCCTCTGTTTAAAACCTTCAAAGAGAGAGACTCCACCACTCTCCAAGGCAGCATATTCTCCTATCAAACAGCAGTTGTTGTTAGGAAGTTAGTGTTTAGGTTGAATCCCTTTTTTGTGATCTGATTTATTGGTTCATTTTCCACTCTCCAGAGAAGTGGAAAACAAGCTTGCTCTATCCTCAATAGAACAATCTTTCCAATACCATGTCTATCATGTCATCCCTTGACCTTCTCTTCCTTAGGCTAAGCCTAAGTCACTCCTCAGAGGACTTGGTGGCTTCAAGACTTTTCACCATTTTGGTTATCCTTCTCTGGACATGCTCCAGCTTGTCAATATACCTCTTGAATTTTGACGCCCCATGTTGGAGATTCTGAGGGAAGGAAATGAGACCTTCTTCATAGGAATACTGGAATCTGATTAAACCAGTGTAATACACCACCCCTTCCCAAAAAAGCCAATCCAATTCTCGGCTGCATCAAAAGGATTGTGTGTCCAGAGCAATGAAGGTAACCGTACCCAGTCTGTTCTGCTATGGTCAGATTATTCATCAGACACAGAGAACATGAACACATCTGTAATCTTGTGTACATTTCTGGACATTTCAGTTCAAGAAAGGTATTGATAAGATCCAAAGCATCCAGACAAGGGCAACCGAGATGACCCAAAGTCTGGAAAACAAGTCTTATGAGGAATGACTCACGAAGCTGGATATGTTTATCTTGGAGAAGACAAGATAGAGGTGGCATGATTCATTGGAAAGGTTCTTCTGAAAGGATGGACTCATGGACAAGATGGAGCCAGATTCTTTCCTGCTTCTCTAGAGACTAGAATGAAAAACAGCAAATCCAAATTACAAGAAAAGAGGTTCTACTCCTAACAGTAATGAAATACTTTGTTGTTGAAAGAGCTGTTTGATAGTTGAATGAGTTTCCTTGGAGGGTGGTGGAATCTCCATCTTTGGAGGTCTTTAAACAGAGATTGGATGGCCAATTTTCAGGGATGCTTTAGTTGTACAATCCTATACAGCAGAGGGTTGAACTCGATAGCCTTTAGAGTCCCTTCCAGCTCTAAGATTCTATGATTTTGGGGGTTCCTGGATTCATCTGCCCCAGTATTGGCAACTCTGATTGGCGGCAGCAGTTCCCCAGGGTTTCAGATCTTTCCCCTGAAGATGCTGGGGATGGAAACCAAGACTTTATGCTCTCACAGGATGTGCTCAACCACTAAACTACAATCCCTCTCCATGGAGAAGAGCCAGCTCAGATCACAGATGGAATAAGTCTGGTCTAGGTTTGAAGGGATCCTGGACAATGTAGGAAGTCCCCTTTCTGGTGAGAATGCTGGGAGAATCTGGGAGTTGTGGTCCAAAAAATAACTCCCATAAAAATAAATTTCATTCATTCATTCATTCATACTCCTCATGATTTGTGTGAATGCTGCTTCTCTCATTGGTTTCCCAAAGTTACTGGAGCATGAGCAGTAGATGAAAGTGCTCCTAGTGGTGAGGGTGACATTGTTCAGTCATTGGTTCATATGAGTCATGGCTTTGTCCTAAAACAAGGTATTGGTTCATCCAGACCAGTATGGTTAACATGGATTGGCAATGGTTCTCCAGAGATTCAGGTAAGATGATTTCATAGTGTTTTCAACTTTAGTTTATGGTGACTGTGTGAATGAGAGACCTCAAGGCTTGTCTATTGTCAGCTGCACTGCTCAGGTCTCCCAAACTCAGGGCACATAGCTTCCTTGACTGAGTAATGCTTTACCAAGCTTTGTTGTATTTTCTAATGTCATGTCTTCTCACAATATGTCCAAAGTACGACAGGCTCAGTTTAGTCATTTTAACTTCTAGGGAAAGTTCAGTCTTCATTTGCTCTTGGAATCATTTATTTGTCTTTTTTGTAGTCCATCATTCTCCAGCAGCACATTTCAGAGGTGTTTATTTTCTTCCTGTCTGCCTTCTTCAATGCCCAACTTTCACAACCTTACATAGAAAATGGAAATATAGCACGGACAATCCTAACTTTAGTATTCAATGACATATCTTTACACTTCAGGATTTTGTCCAGTTCCTTCATAGCTGCCCTTCCAAGCCCTAGTCTTCTTTTGACTTCTTGATTGTAGTCTCCAATTTGATGTACGACTCAACTAAGCTATAGAAAAGCCTTAATTGTTCAAATGTCTTCATTGTATACTTGAAAGTTATGTAGTCAGTAATGTGATCATTATTTCTGTTTCCTTAATGTTCAGCTGCAGTCCAACATTTCCACTTTTGTACTTCCTGGATTTTCCTCAATAGGTGTTCCAAGACTTTGCTATTTTCTGCTAGTGGTATGATGTTAAATTGTCTTAAACTGGTGAGGTTCCTCCCACCAGTTTTCACTCCTGGTGATCTCTCATCTAAGCACTAACCGGGCCATACTCTGTTTAACTTTAGGAGTTAGATTAGATTCAGTGCATTCATGCTGACATGATGGTAAACTTTGGTATCAGCACCTATAAGCTGAAATGACTGCTAAAAGTTTGATCCTCTAAAGCGGTGACATGAAATCCTAGAAGAGACTGGTCAGAACCCTTTTGGTGTAGTTTCCCTATAGATGGGATTGAACATTTCTTGAATGGCTGCATTCATTTCAAGGTTGTGAAGCAGAGTTGTGCATGCAGTGCCACTGCACATAGATTCAGCTTTTGCATGCATACTGAATGGACTCATTCCAATGGAAGGCTGTGGAAACAGAGCCGTGCATACAGTGGATGCACATTTTGCATTATGCATATACATGCATGTGCATTGGGCTGCATACATTTGGTTGTACATTTGCAATTAATTTCAGTTGCTCAATGCAGCCATTCATCACAACCCATGTGTAACACTGTGTACGGAGATTTAAACTATGTGATCCTACTTTAAAATCTTAACTGTCATTTTTAATGAAAGAAAAATATATAAAAGGGCCCAAACCTCTGTGAATTTGAGCATTTCAGGAGGGGAGCATATTCAATATGTAACTTGATTTTCAATACACACAAACACACACACACACACACACACACACACTAAAGGCAATTAGTATTAAAAGAAAAGGTTATGAAGAGCAGGCAAGAGCACGACAAGCATGGAAGCTGCTAATGAAATGTATCCCAGCTTAGTCTCTCTTAAGTAGCGTGAAGCTTATCCATGAGACAAAGAATATCTTTAATCTACAAAGGACTACTCTTATGAATACAGAAGGAAATATATCCCCCTCCTCCCTGCCAGCACATTATCTTTGGCTTTCTTTTTGGGATGGCAAGCCTGTGATCGAAAGAGTGTAGTTCATGCTGTTCTGCTATGCTGAGTTCTCTCTGATGAGGCCTGGATCCAGGGTGAGAGGCAGCGTGGTACAGTGAGCAGAGCTGTGCATGGTTTCGAACACAGAGGCTTCCGTCTTTTTAGTCTGAACTAGTATGATCTTGTTACCCCATGGACTAACCCTCCTCCACCCCTAGCTGAACTTTGATATCAATTTAATATGAAAAGGGATGTTTGGTCACATAGCCACTGAAGGCACCCCAATAGCCTGCCCAAATAAGGGGATCCAGTGGGTTTGCTTGGAAGTGCTAGTGCACATAGACAGGATAGGTCCTTTGAGACTGGAATCTGCACAATCCCTTGACACAGGAGTGTGATGGAGGGCAATGCACTGGATAGTGGCCAGAATGTTGAAAATCAAAGAGCATGGCCAACTAGAGATGACACCTCTTTCTGTAGGATGTTTGCGTTTCATTGTCTGGTCATTTTCACATACAGAATCATTGAATTGGAAGAGACCATAAGGCCCATCCAGTCTGACCCCTTGCCATGCAAGAACACACAACCAAAGGTCTCCCTGTGACAGATGCCCATCCAGCCTCTGTTTAAAAAAACCCAAAGAAGGAGACTCCAGCACCCTCTGAGGCAGCATCTTCCACTATCAAACATCTCTTATTGTAAGGAAGTTCTTCCTAATGTTGAGGTGGAATCTCTTTTCCTGTAATTTGAATCATTTGCTCCAAGTCCTATTCTCTGGAGCTGTAGAAAAAAAGCTTGTGCCATCCTCGTAGAATGATAGAATCCTAGAGTTGGAAGAGACCCCAAGGACCATCCAGTCCAACCCCCTGCCATGCAGAAACTTACAATCAAAACATCCCTGACAGATGGCCATCCAATATGACACCCTTTCAAATATTTAAACAGGGCTTTCATGTTGCCTTTTAACCTTCTCTTCTCCAGGCTAAGCATACCCGGCTCCCTAAGTCACTCCTATAGTGAATGGTTTCCAGACCCTTCACCATTTTGGTGGTCCTCCTCTGGATACACTCCAACTTCTCAACATGTCTGGCCATTCTTCCTCCTGGAAAAATTCATGAAAGGTCCTGAGAAGCTGCATCAAGACACGCTTTCTCTACAATATACCATTGGGGGAGACCCAATTGTCTCTGTTGAGTTCAGACAGCCACTCCGTCTGGTCTGTTTCTCCTTGACTCCTGGCAGGTCCAGGCTGTGTGCTGAGACAGACTCTTCCATTGCAATCCTAGTCGGAGCTACATTCCTGAATCTGGGAAAGCATTGCTTGCTGCCAAACCCCATGAAATTGCTATCAGTGATACCTTTACATCGTGGTGTGTGTCTTTGAGAGAAAGCTGATTCCCTTTGCTTTTATAAATAACACTAAATTAGTTTTTGGTTGGAACTGCTATGCATAGGCTAAATCCAGCTTTTGCATGATCCTAAGACCTCTCTCAGCTCCCATTGAGCTAAATTACTTCCTTTATTAAATACAATTGTGAGAGCCCTTTGGGCCCCTTGAACTTTTGATAAAAACCTACAATGTTACACATGTGAAAATTGGATAGATGTGGACAAGTGGGCAAAATTTACCATGAGTAAAATACACACTATGAGAGGCTACAACCGTTTACATTTGCCTTAGCTGACTGTGAAGGAAAAGTTTCTGGCCTCTGGTCTCCTCTTTCCTCTGCTGAATTAATTAATCAGAAAGTGGGAGTAGGATAGAAAGCTGGGACAGTGGGATGGCAGAGCATTAATTAATTAATAAATAATAATAAATAAAACTTATTTTTGTGCTGCTTTCTGTAACTAGACAATCAAAGCAGCTCCAAACATATTAAAATCACATTTACAACAATTGTGTCCCAAATCCCCCCCCTTAAAACAGGTATAACATGTTACAATTAAAATATCTATTAATGCTATCTAAGCTGGCATTTGACGGATCTTGTCCAGCCGGCCGGCCGGCGCCGTTCCATAGTCTGGGAGCCATTGCAGAAAGGCCCTCTGGGAGGAGCAGTTAGTCTTGTTTTCAAAGGCTGCAATAGATTCCTCCCAGGGACCTGAGGGTGGGGGGACTATATGGAAGTAGGCGATCCCTCAAATAGGTTGGACCCAAGCCTGTGGGCTTTAAAGGTTATAACCAACCCTTGTTCTGTGCCCGAAAACTAATAGGCAGCCAGTGAAGAGATTTTAAGATGGGTGTTATTCGGTCACTCCTAGTTTTTCCGGCTACCAGCCTGGCTGCCCTATTTTGCACTAGTTTCCGGACTAGGCACAGGGTAGCCCCATGTAGAGCACGTTACAGAATCAGTCATGAGTTACCAGTGGATGTACAACCATTCTAGGTCCTTTACTTCCAGGAAAGGGCTCAGCTGGCGCATCCGGAGCTGATAACAGGCGCTCCTGATCGTCCATTCACCTGATTTCTCATGTGAAGCTACAGATCTAGGAGCACCCCCCGACTGCGAACACAGTCCTTTGTGGAGAGCGTGACCCCATCTAGGACTGAGGTTGCAACCTGTACCTAGTTTGGGGCCCTACTGTAAGTACCTCCGTTTGTTCTGGACAGCCTGAGTTTGTTTTTCCTCATCCAGCCCATTACCGCTTCAAGACACTGATGGAGGGGAGAAATATGCCATCTGTTGTCATAGCTGCTGATCGGGACATGGAGAAATATATTTGGGTGTGATCAGTGTACTTGATAACACCTGCCCATGTCTGCAAATGATTTCCCCCAGCGGCTTCATATCAATGTTGAATAGCATCGGGGACAGGATGGTGCCTTGAGGGACGCCACATTTAAGCTCCGTTTCAAGGAGTGACTGTCCCCGAGCATCACCCTCCGGAATCTAACCGAGAGGAAAGACCAGAAACCACTGGAGTGCAGTGCCACCGATTCCTAACTCTCCCAGGCATTCCAAGAGGATGTCATGATCTATTGTGTCGAAGGCCTCTGAGAGGTCTAGAAGCACCAACAGGGTCATGCTTCCTCTGTCGATGCCTAGATGAGGGTCATCAGCCAGAGCAACCATGGCAGTCTCCACCCCATATCCTGTCCTGAAGCCGGTTTGCAATGGGTCTAGTAATCAGTTTCATCCAAGATAACTTGGAGTTGAAGGGCAACAGCCCTCTCAATCACCTGCTCAAAAATGGCAGATGGGATCAGGCGCGTAGTTTTCATATCCAGGGGATCCAGGGAAAGTTTTTTCAGGAGCGGTCTAACAACTGCCTCCTTTAGGCAGTTGGAACACAACCTTCCTAAGGGTGCATTGATGACATCTCTAAGAAATGCCCTCAAGGCATCAGCCCCCTGGCCGGCCAGCCATGATGGTCAAGGATCGGGGGACATGTGTCTTCTTCACCTTTCCACGGATCTTGTCCACCGTCATCAGTACTCATGAACTCAAACGATCCAGTTTAACCTCAACAACGGGTTCACTGGACACCTCTCGTCAATTTCTGCTACAATCTCGGCATCCAAGTCGGCTCTTATTGAGATATTTATCTGTGAAGTAGTTGTTAAAAGATCACAGCAGGCGTTGTCAGGTTAAGCCAAGGATTCTGCACAGGTGGAACCTGAGTCAGTTCCCTTACCACCCTAAAACAGCTCTGCTGGACAGGTCTCCGCAGACGCGATACGTGGAGAGGAGAAGATCTCTGCGCTGCCTGTATCGCCTTCTATAGGTATGAAGAATTCCTATGATGAGTTCTGTCAGATAAGAGTCGAGTGTCATGCCATCGCGCTCTAGTCGTTGTGGACTGACCCTATCAGATCAGAACAGTTGGAGGTTGTGAATAGAGTCAGTCTACTGAAGGTACATCTACATGTAGAAAAGTTTGATACCACTTTAAGTGCCATGGCTCCATTCTACAGAATCCCCGGATTTGAAGTTTTGTGAGGGACGAGCACTCTTTGGCAGAATAAGGCTATAAGACCTGTAAAGCTACCAACTCCCAGGATGACATAGGATGGAGCACACAACACTTAAAGTGGTGCCAAACTGCACCATTTCTTACAGTGTGGATGCACCCCAATCAGTTGCTGAATGATGAGTCAACACATTTATGTGAATCTCACTGACTGGATAGCCAGGCATGACTTAGGACCTTATCGCACACCGAAACGTTAAACGTTCTAGGACGGGAGGAGGACTCTCGGTCGCGCGCGTGACCTCCCAAAAACGGCTTTATCGCACACGCAAAAGTCTCAAGAGACCATGTTCCGTCCCCCGTCGCGACCCCGTTCGCGTCCAGTCCTGACAAGCGCCATTTTTTGCCGACGGAAGGTAATCCGTCAGGCAAAAATTCACGCCTCGTTCAGGACTGGACGCGGCACGGGTCTCGTGCCGCGGGGACGGAACCTGGTCTCTTGGAGGACTTTGCGTTGGTGCGATAAAATCTGTTTTTGGGAGGCTCGCGCGCGCACGAGAGTCCTCCTCCCGTCCCTAGAAACGTTTACGTTTCTGTGTGCGATACGGTCCTTAGAGGACTCAGGTCACACTGTTGGGAGTGAGGTTTCTGGGTTGTTGGTTTTAAGTCAAACTTGTGGGTGCCTGTGGGATTGGAGGCATTTCTGAAGAGGATGGAGGAAGTTGCTGTAACCAGCATGATTCCTCTCTAAATCATGGGTGAGAAAAGTGTGGGCACATGCAGCCCTGAGAGCCCCCACTTTTCATGGCTCAATGCTATGGAATTCTGGGATTTCTAGTGTGGCAGACGAGACATTTAACAACATTTCTGTCAGAGGGCTCTGGTGCCACAACAAACTGTAAATCCCAGGAAGCCCATAGGATGGCAGCCATAGCAGTTAAAGTGGTATCAAACTGCATTAATTCTGGGTTGTAGATGCAAGCCTGTCCATGAAAGCTGCATCTGCACTGCATTAAGTATCCAATTGACACCACTTTAACTTGCCATGGCTCCGTACTATGGATTTCGGGAACTGTAATGTGTGAGGCACTTATCCTTCTCTGTTAGAAAAGCTCTGGTTCCAAAACAAACTAAAATCCCCAGAATTCCATTCATCATAGCCATGGCAGTTAAAGTGGATCAAGCTGGAATTTTCTGCCGTGTGGATGCAGCCACAGGTTGGTTTCTCAACCAAGGCGCCCCCTTGGGCCCTGAGGTTCTGTGATAGATTGCTTTGGTTCTCTGAAAATAAAATTTGTAACTGAAAAATAAAACTTTAAAATTAGGTTAATTGAAACTTTATTATATTAGAACCAAGGGTGATACAACACAAAAAAAGATGAAGGTGGGGGGGGGGGGAGGAGGTTTGGGGGGGGAGATGCTACTTTATACCACAACTTATTACCTTGAATTTACTTATACCTACAAACACTAATACACGCATACTAAACAATACAAATAAGCGTATGAAGAGTAAACCAGATTTAGACCTTTCTTCTGCCCCACGTCCTAAACTCAGCCTTCCTTATTTCCTCTTATCAGATGAGGCTAGGCAGTTCGGACAAATCTTGCTTATTTGTCTATCCACAAGTGTGACCTTAGCTTTCAACAATCACACAGCTTCTTCCCGTGTCTATTTTATATAAATAATAAATATAAAATTTTTATTTTTATCCCGCCCTTCCAAGGGATCAGGGCGGCTAAACACGGATTAAAATCATGCAATACAGAAAAAGTTAAAAAACATAAACACAATAACAGATAAAAAGCCCTATGCCACACCTCATGCACGAAGAAGGGAGGGAGGCCCACGGAGATATTTATTCGGGGAATGCCTGCTGAGATAGGAAGGTTTTGAGATCCTTCCTAAATTGGGCCAAGGGTGGAAGATGAGCGGAGCTCAGTGGGCCAGCTTATTCCAAAGGGTGGGGCACTGTGGAAAAAGTCCCTCCCGAGGTGGAGGCTAAATCTGGCCCCAGGCACCTTCAGTGTGCTGCCCAGACGATCTGAGGGTGCGAGGCGGATGTACGGGGGAGACGGTTCCGTTAGTATCCTGGGCCCAAGCCATTTAGGGCTTTATAGGTTATAACCAACACCTTATATTGAGCTCAGAAGCGAATGGGCAGCCAATGGAGTCCCTAAGAACCGGTGTTATTGTATATGCTGGTCCTGGGAGCACCAGTGACCAAGCCGGGCCGCCATATTCTGCCACCATTTGTAGCTTCCGAGTTGGTTGGTATAAGGTTTCCCCATGTAGAGTGCGTTGCAAGAATCCAATCTCGAGGTTACCCGAGCATGTACAAACAGTTCTAGGTCCCTCTGGGCCAGATATGGGCGCAGCTGGCGGATCAGCCGAAGCTGATAACAGGTGCTCTTGACCGTCGCATCTTCACCTGAGCAGTCAGGTGAAGCGACGAGTCAAGAAGCACCCCCAGACTGCGCACGGAGTCCTTCACCGGGAGCGTGGACCCCGTTCAGACAGGTGGAACCACCGCCATTCCTGGACGGGGGAACCTATCACTAGTCACTCCGTTTTCTCTGGATTCAATTTGAGTCGGTTTTTCCTCATCAGCCCCTTACTGACTCCCGACAGGGCCACGAGGAGAAGAGACGCCATCCCCAGTCACTGCATCAGTCGGAGACATAGAGAAAATGATTTGGGTGTCACTCAGCGTACTGATAAACCCCGCGCCCCATCATGTCTCCGGTATGATCTCTCCCAGCGGGTTTCATGTAAATGTTAAATACGCATGGGAGGACAGAATGGCCCATTGAGGGACCCCAGTTTTAAGGGGCCTCTCGTCAGAGCACACGGTCTCCCAGCTGCACCATCTGGGACCTCCCGGAGAGGTAGGAACGGAACCACTGGAGCGCCCGTGCCCCCGATCCCACCTCTACCAGGCGGCCCCCAGAAAGGATACCATGGTCTATGGTATCGAAAGCCGCTGAGATGTCCAAGAGGCACCAGCAGGGACACGCTTCCCCTGTCGACGCTCAGACGGAGATCATCGACCAAGGCGACCATGGCCGTCTCAACCCCGTAACCCGCCCGGAAGCCAGTTTGAAATGGGTCCAGATACATCCGTTTCATCCAAGACCGCCTGAAGCTGGATCGCAACCGCTCTCTCGATCACCTTTCCAAAAAATGGTAGCAGCGAGACTGGCCGAATATTTTATGTACCAGGGGGTCGATGGAGGGCTTTTTTAGATCGGTGTTTACAATGGCCAATTTAAGATCCGACTGGAATCGCCCATCCCTGAAAGATGTGTTATTAATTATCCGGCGTACACAAACGTGTCACCCGCCGGTCCCCCCTGGCCGCTACACCACGAGGGCAGGGATCAAGAGAGCAGGTCGTTTTCCGAACACTTCCGAGGAATCTTTCCACATCCTCGGTACTCACCAACTCAAAACTGATCCAGTTTTTAAACCTAGTCCGCGTGAGCGGCTCTGGACACTTCTACCCTAGGTTCTGCAGTAATGTCAGCGTTCAGACCTTCGCTTATACGAGGGTTTTATCCGCAAAAAGAGTCTTTAAAACAAGTCACAGGCAGGCCGATTAGAGTTCAAGGATCTGGTTCCAGAGCGGGATGGAGCTGAGTTAGCTCCCTGACCACCCTGAACAACTCTGCCGGACGCGGAATCCGCGGACGCAATACGAGCACCATAGGAACGAATTCTTTGTTGCTCGTATTGCCTCTCCGTAGTCCTTTAACAACTCGGTCTAGGAGAGTCTTGTCGTGTAAGCAAAAGGTGTTTCCGCCAACGGTACTCTATCCGTCGCAGAACCCGCTTCCTTGCCCGGAGATTCTTCCTTGTACCAGGGCTACGTTTGGAAGCGGGCCGAGAGGGCGCTTGGGAGCGATCCTGTGTATACCCCGAAGAAAACCGTATTCCAGATCCGGTCGAGGGCATCAAACGAGTCGCCGTTCATTTCCAACCGCAAGCCCCTCTAAGGCTTCTTGGAAACCTCTCAGGTTTCCATCAGCCTCGCGGGTGGACCATCCTAACAGGTCCACACCCCCGGGGGGGATCTGGGTAGAAGCCTTGATTTTCGCCTGTACCAGGAAATGATCCGTCCTGACAAGGGGGAAATATTGGCTATTTCCACCCACGGATTTTCCGCATCCGAGCAGAAGACCATATCGAGAGTGTTACCCGCACAATGCGTGGGACCCTGTATCAGCTGGGACAGGGCCCATGGCCGCCATGGTATCCATGAATTCCGAGCCGCACCGGATGGAACATAGCTGCCGTGAGGGAGATGTGAAGTCACCCAGGACAAGAAGCCTGGGCGTCTCCAACATCAGCTCAGCGACCAGCTGTGTCAGCTCGTTAAGGGAGTCCGCTAATGCACGGGGTGGCCGATACACTAACAGAATCCCTAGACTGTCCCTAGCCTTTAGGGTTCAGGTAAATCACTCAATATAGGTAGTCTGTCGGATGTGGTTCCTGGTGGGGATACGGTGTTCCTTTGTACCAAGGCCACACCCCCCCCCGCCCACCTAACCTGCGCTGGTCCTTCACCGAGTTACCCAGCGGGCAGGGCCTGAGCCCACACGCATCCCCTTCAGGCCCCAGCCAGGTCTCGGTAATGCAAGCCAGGTCACACTTCGAGTCCTCCAGTAGGTTCCTGGAGGATGTGGGTCTTGTTATTGATCGACCCCTGGCATTGCACAGGACGCAGCGACAGGGTTTGTGCACGGTTGGAGTGACCCTCAGGTCCTTCAGGATGGGAGAGGGGCAGGAAGGTGAGATAGATTAACGCATCGATCCCGCCTTCCCCTGGAACGCAAGCCCCTTCTCCCACCGCCATACCTCCCCCTGCCCCCACACCAACCTCAAATGGGAGCTCCGCCCTCAAGATGTCATCCCCGGCCCAGGCATCCCCCGTATCCCTAACCTCCCCCCAACCCTCTATGGCGGCTAAGGGAGCAGAGGGCAGCCACTACAGGCATCCTCATGCTCCCAGGCTAACCCAGGCCTCCCGTGCCCGACGGGAACTGCGCAACTGCGCAGTTCCGCAACTGCGGTGTTCCCCAAGTCCGTGGGGCAGCACTCCCGGGGCGGTGCAGTCCTGTCGGCGGCCGTGGCGGCGTGCCAGCGCGGCTGGTGTCCCGGCGTGGAGGCCGAATGGGGCGTTGTCGGAGGGTCCGGTTCCCCGGCTTTTAACCCCGCCGCTCTCACCTGGCGGGGCTCCTCCCAAAACTTCCCCCTAGATGGTCCTTAAAGGGCCTCACGCTCCCACTGGCCGCAAGCGCCAAGGCCAGGAGAGTCCAGGTCCCAACGGGGTCCCAACAGGGGTCCCCAAGTCCGTGGGCAGAGCACTCCCGGGGCGGTGCGCAGAGATGCGCACCTCCGAAACCCCGGGAGGAGGCCGCCCGGCGAAGGGGTTGCAGTCCTGTCGGCGGCGGCGGCGGCGGCGGGCAGCGGCGCGGTTTGTCCCGGCGTGGAGGCCGAAGGGGGCGTGTCGGGAGGGTCCGGTTCCCCGGCTTTTAACCCCGCCGCTCTCACCTGGCGGGGCTCCTCCCAAACTTCCCCCTAGATGGTCCTTAAAGGGCCCTCACGCTCACACTGGCGCCAAGCGCCAAGGCCAGAGAGTTCCAGGTCCCAACGGGGGTCCCAACAGGGGTTCCCCAAGTCCGTGGGCAGCACTCCCGGGGCGGTGCGCAGATGCGCACCTCCGAAATCCCGGGAGGAGGCCGCCCGGCGAAGGGGTGCAGTCCTGTCGGTGGCGGCGGCGGCAGCAGCGGCGGCGGTTCCCGGCGTGGCGGCCGAAGGGGGCGTGTCGGGAGGGTCCGGTTCCCGGCTTTTAACCCCGCCGCTCTCACCTGGCGGGCTCCTCCCAAACTTCCCCTAGATGGTCCTTAAAGGGCCCTCACGCCACATGGCGCCAAGCGCCAAAGGCCAGGAGAGTCCAGGTCCCAACGGGGTCCCAACAGGGGTTCCCCAAGTCCGTGGGCAGCCATCCCGGGGCGGTGCGCAGATGCGCACCTCCGAAACCCCGGGAGGGGCCGCCCGGGAAGGGGTGCAGTCATTTAACGTCATTTACTAAAAACCTATGGCCATTGTATCCCTCTTCCTCTGTTGTACATATTCTATAAATAACTTGCACTCTTTCAAGAAACCATTTATAGGTTTTCTCTAAACAGATGCCTCCAGTTCTCCATCTACAAAAATTTCCATCGTTATTCCCCACCATTCATCATATCGTTGAATCTGGGGGACTAATCCAATACTTTGCATGGACTAATCTAGCTGCCAATATCATAAATCAGACAATCTTTCCATGCTTTTTCTGTTTTTGAGTTTTCATCAAAATAGTCCTAACAGAAAAATTTCCTAACAGGGAAATTACTTATATATTTTTATGATTTTTGAGCTGAACCTCTCACAGGGTTTCTTGACAAAATTTGTTCAGAGGGGTTTGCCCTTGCCTTCCTCTGAGGCTGAGCTGAGACTGTGTGTGACTTGCCCAAAGTCACGTGGGCTGCATCTACACTACAGAATTAATGCCATTTGACACCATACTGGCTTTCTCCATTTAAAGACCTTCAGTGAAAAAGAGGTCATCATCTTCGGAGGGACTTTATTTGGGGGTTGAATGTCTTCCATCTACCTGAAACCACTTGAGATCAGTGTGGTGTCACTATGGTTTGGTGTCCACCTGTGTTGTTGGCAAACTCATGTGTGTCATATGCCCCAATGACCTGCTCCCATTCCACAACATGCAGAATCTGTAGGGATGTTTTTTGCACAATAGCTGCTCATAAATTGTAATCTTATTATATGCCATTGAATGTAATGCTAATAGTTTGTGATGTAAATTCGAACAGTAATTGAAAATTATTCCAGCTTCCCCTGAGTAAAAAAAAAAAAATGCATAAGCTGAGCCCCATTGGAGTAATGGGGCTCATGCCTGCTGCTCAACCACTACAGTTGTGTGCACCCCATTACTTCTTCTGGGGCACGCGAGGCTTATTTCTGGCACTGCTTCCAGCATATGCTGGATGCTGCTATGTGCTCACCCGCGTATGATGTGGACACACTGTATCATATGCAAAACTTAAACTATTTACAAATACATAGTGAAGATTTGGTTAAAATATGATTTTTAAAAGAATTTAAAAATAATATATACTTTTTTAAAAATGAAATTTGAAATTTCAATTTTAAAAAAATTCTGGGGCCTCCCCTTTCTCCCTCCTTTGAGCTGCACCACACTTCCCACCATCTCTTAAAGTATTTTAAAGGGAAACCCAGATGAATGCCCACAACCAAAAGGTAGGTGTTTAAGGAGGACTGGTGTCACCCCCCTTCAAGGTGTCACCTGGTGCAGTCCACACCACCCGCACCTCCCCGGCAACACAACTGATTGAGATTTTAGAAGACAGTTGTATCATTTACTTCCTAGTTGTCTGTTCTCCATGCTGAAGATACCATTCCTGACAGGGCTTGGATTCCCAAGCCTTGATCATGGGTTCCTCTAGATGACCTCTGGAGTCCCCCTGGCCTCCATCCCCAACTCCGAGCCCTGAGCCCATTCTGACTTCTCTTCCACATCCAGTCCAGTGGAAGCAACCTGCTGCCTTTGAGTTTTTCCGGGATTGTTAAGAAGGGAGAAAGAGTACTTCTTTATCTCCCGACTGCTACAAACTCTGGTTATTGATAGAGACACCCCATAATATATTAGAATTAACTCATCTCTGAAAACAGAGAAAATGAGTGCCAATATTAACACTGCTGAACGCTGGATTCCCAGAGGGAATAGCTGGCGGTTTGAAAATGGAAAGGAAAGAAAAAATCACAGTACTAAAATTTCCATTCCGCTGCTTTTGAGGGTGGTTGATATTTCTAATTCCATAGATACTGCATATATAAAAGGGGAGAGAGGGGGGGAACGAGAAAGAGGGAGAGAGATTAGTTCTCTCCTTTCAAGAAACTGTATTTTGAATGCAAACTGTATAGAATAAAGGACCCTGAGAGATAGCATTGTCAGAAAGAAGTAGAGCTTGGAAAATTACTTATTGGGACTCGAGCTCCCAGATCCCTCAGCCAGCATCACCATTGGTCATGGAGGTTGGGGTTCTAGATTTTCTAAATCTCCAAAGTAACTGTTCCAAAGTTTGGGGAGAACAGATATGTGTATGCATGTGCCTTCAGGCCACCTGTTGATTTATGGTGACCCTAATACTTTCACATGGTTTTTATAAACAGGACACACAGAGGTGATATGCCAGTTCCTTCCTCTCAATATGTGCCTTCAAGACCTGATATTCATAGAATCATAAAAATCATAGCGTTGGAGAGATCTCCAGTCCAACCCCATTCTGCCATCCTGGAAAACACTATTTAAACACCCCCGACAGATGGCCATCCAGCCGCTGTTTGGAAATCTCCAATAAAGAAACTCCAACACACCCAAGGCAGCAATATCTTCCACAGTCAAATAGTTCTTACTGTCAGGAACTTCTTCTAAGGTTTTGTGTGGAAACCCTTGCAGTTTGTATCCATTAGTCTATGTACTATTCTCAGAAAACAACAAGCTTGCTCTGTCCTCAGTATGACAATCCCTTCAAAAGGTAGCATCATTTGTGGGGTTGTGGGGAATGCGGGCTCAACATCCAGCCAGTCCCCTGACCCCTGTGGGTTCTCACTGCAGCCATGGGCCTGGCTTACAAGGCTCCCTGCGGCCATGGGTCTGGTCCATGGGGTTCGCTGTTGGCCTGGGTTACAGGGTTCCCCACAGCTACGGCCCTGGTCTATAGGGTCCCTGTAGCTGTGGGCTTGGCTTATGGGGTCCCTGCAGCTGCAGGCTTCCTCTCTGGGAGTGTGCGGGGCATTTCCAGCCCTCTCCATGGCTGTGGTCTGGCTCCCTGGGGGCATGCAGGTCCAAAAGCCTGTTCCCTGGGCCCAGTGCTGCTCCCCAGGGGCACGTGCGGCATTTCCAGCCCTCACCAGGGCCTGGTGGCTGCTTCCTGGGGGCACACACTGCATCTCTAGCCATGTGCTCATGCATTGGTGTGCACTGGAAGTTGCGCACTCAAATTCCTACCTCCATAAGTCCCGTCCCTTGGTGAGTGACCGCACCGGGTGACACCAACCCAAGGGATGCCACTGCCTTCAAATATTTAAACAGGGCTATCATGTGTCCTTTTCTCTTCTCCAGGCCAAACCTACCCAATTGCCTCAGCCACTCCTCATAAGGCATGATTTCCAGACCCTTCACCATTTTGTTTGTCCTCCTCTGGATATGCTTCAGCTTCTTCAGCTTCTCAACATCCTTCTTAAATCGTGGTGCTCAGAACTGGACATGAGTTTCCAGGTGGGGCCTGACCAAATTAGAACAGAGTGGGATTATTACTTCCCTCAATCTGGACATTATACTCTTATTGATGCAGCCTAGGATCATTCTTCCCAGTATCTCAGATTTCCTTCAGTTGATGCAGCTGTTTGGCTTTAAGATGGGCTTTGGGGGAGTATTTGAAGTTGTTGCAATGAGTCACAACCAACAATGTGAACTGTGATATTTATGGTGTTGTTAGTCTGTCTTAGAACCTTATCGCACACCTTTCCCCCCCTGTTATGGGAACTGGAAGGGGACACTCCGGGCCGTGCGCGGCCTGGAAAAAATGAAGTTTATCTCACAGCAAATTGTCCTCAAAAGGGCCCCGTTCCATCCCCCGGTGCCAAACCATCCCCATTCAGTGCTGAGGAGCATTAAATATTCTGGTTGGAAGTCTTCCAATTGATAAAATTAGTGCCCCTCAGCACTGAATGGGGACGGCTTGGCGCCGGAGGATGGAATGGGGCCCTTTTGAGGACGATTTGCTGTGAGATAAACTCCATTTTTCCCAGGTTGTGCGCGGCCCCAAGCTTCCCCTTCCAATTCCCATTACGATAAGCTTCTTACGGAACAGGATCCCATCCAGTGTTTAAAACTGATTAAGGTGATTTTATTGTACATCATATGAAAGAGGGTGGGAGTAGGATGTGACTGTTAGGTGGATTTGTAATTGACTGAGCGGCTAAATCCAAAGGGTGCTCAGTAACAGCTCAACTTCATCCTGGAAAGAAGTGACCAGTGGGGTGCCACAGAGTTCTGTCTTGGGCCCAGCAGGGCTATTCAACATCTTTATCAATGACTTGGATGAAGGCATAGAGGGCATGCTTTTCATATTTGCAGATGACACCAAATTAGGAGGAGTATCTAACGCCCCAGAAGACAGGATCAAAGTGACCTTCATAGGTTAGAAAGCTGGTCCAAAACTAACAAAATGAATTTCAACAGGGAGAAATGTAAAGTACTGCACTTAGGGTGAAAAAAATGAAATACATAAATATAGGATGGGGGACATTTGGCTTAAGGAGACTACATGTGAAAGGGATCTAGGGGTCCTAGCAGACCACAAATTGAACATGACAAAATGAATTTCAGCCTGGGGTTGGGGGGGGGGGGATGTAAAGTACTGCACTTGGCAGAAAAAGAAAGAAATTTCATATATAGGATGAAGGACACCTGGTATTTTTGCCATGTTTTTAAGCCTCTCTGGACTATTTTAGACCAAGGAGAGGTTGGAAAAGGAGAAGGAAAGGGGACGGAAGAAGAGAAGGAAGAGGACATTACTTCTGGGTTTTGTTTTGTTTTGAAAGTTGTCTCCTGGTTCTGAAATAGATAAGCCCCCCCCCCCAAATGTGGCACAATTCAAATTACCAATTGGCGTTACCAACCAAGGAATTTGTGGCTGCCCTGAGTTTGCAAGACCTGAGCAGGATTGTCGATAACAGGGGAAAGCTGGAGGGCTTTCATCATAACTTGAAGTTGGCTTGAGAGTAGATAACAACATCGGGGAGGTGGCTGTGATTAAACAAATGGGGGAAATGCCATGGTCGTTTTGGAATTATACTCTGTTTTATATGTACTTCTTGATTAAAGATGACTTTTAAAAAATACAAATATAAACACACTGCATAATCGTGAAGCGTCATGCAAAGGCAAGCCAGGGTAAGGGGAGAAAGAGAGCAAGAGACACACACACAGAGAGAATTTGTTGGTCTTGCTTGATGCAGATCAGAACTGTAAGCATCAGAGTCCTTGCATGGCTCTGACAGCCCCAACATTTCAGAGGAATCAAATCAAATTAGAAGTTGATCCCCTGATGTACTGTGGGATTAGGCAGAAAAGCCATCATGTTTTCCTCCTCCCTTCGCCTCTCTTGACAGTTTGGTGGTGCATCATTTTTCATGCATAATCCAGGAGGAGGGGGAAATCAAATCAGAGCCTTAGTGAAAGCAGGGGAGAGTGGGAAATGCCCTCCCTAGACATGGATGATTGTCTGCGGCTTTAATCTGAGAGAGGAGGCATGAAAACACAACAACTTCCCCTCCCCTCCACTACTTCTGGGGCAGGTCAATCAGATATTAATACACTTTTGGAAAGTAGGAGGACCTCTGGGATTAATGGTGATGAAAAACATGACCCTTCACCTCCTGGGCCACCCAAGATGGAAAGACTCATCCATGTGAAACTGTGACAGTTGCTTCCTCCCGGCAAGCTTCAGTCTGCATTCAGTGCTTCTGCCATCCCATTGCCCAAATCAGTTAGCAGCACAAGAAGCATGCATGAAATTAAATCTTCATTTTCATTTTTTAAATAAATCAATCCAGGAGTTCACAGCCATAAAATGTCCCAAAATCACAGTGTTAGAAGGCTCTCTCCAGGGCGACCTAGTCCAGCCGCCTAGCATACTCTGCTCTGCAGGTAAAGAATCTCTGAGTGCTATGCATCCAATCACTGCTTAAATCCCCCCAAGGAAGGCAAGTCCATCACTTTCTACGGTGGTCTGTTTGATGGTTCATTGTACATCTTTTCCCATCAGGACATTCCACTAAAGCATTAGAGGGAATCTCTTTTCTTTGTAATGTGAATTAATTGGTCTGTGTCCTACCCTGTGGAGCAGCAGAAAACAAACTCATTGCATCTTCTACACAGTATGCAAAGGGATCTTGTAGCACCTTTGAGACTAACTGAAGGAAAGAAGCTGGTAGCATAAGCTTTCATAGACTTGAGCTTACTTCCTTCAAGTCTATGAAAGCTCCTGCTCCCAGCTTTTTTCCTTCAAAGAATCTACAAGATCCCCTTGCCTACCAATTTTCCAGACCAACATGGCTATGACTAACATAACCAGACTAACATGACTTCATACTACATATGGCATCCCTTCAATATTTAAACATGGCTATCATGTCACCTCCTAACCTTATCTTCTACACAGAATCTTCTCTGATATTCACATAGGACTATCATATCATTGTTCTGTCTTCTCTTTTCCTAAGCTAAACCTCAGCTCCCTAAGGCATTCCTCATAAGATTTGGTGATTTTCAGACCTTTGGCCATGTGGTCTCCGTTCTCAGGACACGTTCCAACTTGTCTATATCTTTCTTAAACTGTAGCATCCAGACAACTGCATACAGGATTCCAGGATTTGGTGAACGTATCTCCCTTTATGAGCCCATTAGAGTTCTAAGATCTTCAGGAGAAGCACTTCTTCCTATCCCATCATCTTTTCACGCTCCTTTTGTGGGAACAAGGGAGAAGATCTTCTTGGTGTCTGCTCCCAAACTTTGGAACTCCTTTCTTTGGGTGGCCAGGATAGTTCTGTCCTTGCTTTCCTTCCACCAGCAAGTTAAAACATAGGAGCTTAGGATGTGTCCACAGGAGGGTGACCAAAGTGGTGAATGGTCTGGAAACTACCATGCCCTATGGAGAACAGTTTGGGGAGCTGGTTATGTTTAGCTTGGAGAAGAGAAGATTGGAGTTGGACTGAATAGTCATTGTGGTCTCTTCCAATTCTCTGATTCTATCATAAAAATGTCAAACCAGGTATTCCTCATCCTATATCTGTGAATTTCATTTTTACTACCCAAGTGTAGTATCTTTCATTTCTACCTGTTGAAAATCATTTTGTTAGTTTTGGTCCAGGCTTCTAATCTATTGGGGCCATTTTGAATTCTGATCCTGTCCTCTTAGCTATCCCTCCTTATTTAGTGTCATCTGCAGATTTGATGAACATACCCTCTATTTCATCATCCATCTCATTGGTAAAGATGTTGAATATCCCTGGGCCCATGAAAGAACAGTAATAGTTTTGGCCTTCTTGTCCTTCACTGTAGGTTCAGGCAACAGCAAACGCTGACCTTGTCTGTTCTTCCTCATTACCAACTTTTCCCATCTTGACCACAATCAAATGTTGCCTTGCCACACGTGTCCCAGTTTTCATCTGTGAAATGTTGAAAGGTTTGATATCCAGCACCATCAGCAATGAAGTGTGCTTTAGGCAGAGGACAATAACATGCCGGCTACATGCATTAAAGTTGTAAAGCTAAAAGAGCCAAGTTCAGGGCTTCCTCCAATTCTTCTGTAGCTTGTCTGCCCTTCTTCCCAGCTTCTGCTGCCACATCCAGAGAGCCATTTCAATTCACACCTTGGATGACACCGCATTGCCTGCAGGGACCCAGGCAAGAGGGTGAGAGCGCTTGCTAAAAATAACACTCCACGCGCATCGCATGAGATGCATGGAAGTGTGCATCCAATAAATTAGAGGGGAAAGCAGCTTCACACAGCAACGGGGAGGCTGGGGTGGGATGGTTGGAGTAACATTGGGAGTTTGTTTATGGTCACATTTTGCTTTTGCTGTGCAAATCATTTGACCCACTTGGTCTTTGCAAAGGCATCTGTGATGCTCCAAAGAGCAGAATCCAGCCCAAAATGAATGAATGTGGGTGTGCCACCCTTTCCTCCATGGTTCCTAGACTCAGGGTCAGGGAAGCAGAAAGCCATCCCTGGCTGCTTTGGACAATTCAATGGATTATTCACCACAGAGGACAACCTGTGCTGGGTGCCACAGAGAAGGCAGCGTTAGGGAGCCATCTCAAGATATTGGTAAGTCTGAGCTGGCACAGAAGGGCTGGAAGGTGGGCAGAGGAGCATGTGTACTGTCTAGGAGAGAGAAAGAGCTGGCAGAAGCAAAGCAATGAAGATTAGATGCCTGATCTAAGGGTATCCACTGGGGTTTGATTCCAGGACCCTTCATGGATAACAAAATCCGTGGATGCTCAACTCCTATTAAATGGATAGTAAAATGGTGTCCCTTATATAAAATGGCAAAATCATGGTGGCTTTTTGTTTGTTTGTTTGTTTTTTGGAATTTATACATATTTTTTGAATATTTCCAAGCCATGGACAATTGAAACCATGGATAAAGAATCCATAGATATGGAGAGCCAACTGAATTTATTTAACAGAAGCCAATTTAGTCATTTTGGCTTTTAAGGAGAGTCCAGACTTGATTTCCTCTAAGACCCATTTATTTGTCTTTCTTGGTTTTCTGTGGCATTTAGCACCACATTTCAAACACTCCACTTTATCCAAACAGAATGCATATTCTGGACAAAATAATCGTATTTTGATTAATTTAACTGTATTTAGATAAGGTAAGGGGATGAATTTTAGTTGTATATTTGCTAATGTAATTGTTTATGTCATTGTTTATGCACTTTTGTAAACCGCTTTGATCTGTTGGAAAAGCGGTATATAAATAAAATTTATTATTATTATTATGCCAACAACTATCAGGTCAGAATGCACAGGAAAGCCATTGAAATCCATAAACACCTGGACAATTCCAACAGGAACAAAGAAACCCTGAAAGTAAACCAAGTTTGTCAACCAGTCCTGGAAAACCCCAAAACCAAGACCCAGCAAATGCAAATAAAAAGCACCCAAGGTAAGGAGGATTTCCAACAGACAATGGATCATCAATGAAATAGGCACCCCGAGGCCTTGCCATCCAACAACAAAACAATACACAGATTAACATGCAAATCATCTCCTCTCCACTAACAGTATATTTACCCCACTCTCTTCCATGCCAACATTCTCTGAAGATGCCAGCCACAGTTGCTGGTGAAACTTCAGGAACAAACTCTTCCAAAACATGGCCTCATCATAGCCCCAAAACCCCATTAAAGACTATGGATGGTCGGCCAAGAAATCCTTTGGCTTCAGAATGCATATTTATTGTTATTTGTCATCAAGTCAGTTTCAACCTCTGGAGACTGTATGAATGAGAGTCCTCCCAGTCACACTGTCATCAACCTCCCTGCTCAGGTCTTGCATAGAATAATAGAGTCTGAGAATCCTAGAGGAGGAAGAGACCCCAAGGGGCCATCAATCACTCCCTGAGACTGATGGCTATCCAGCCTCTTTGAAAAACCTCCAGAGAAGGAGACTGCACCAGCCTCGGAGGGAGTGTGTTCTACAGCTGAACGGCTCTTGTTTTCAGGAAGTTCTTCCTAATTTTGAGGTGGAATCTCTTTTCCTGTAGATTGAATCCATTGCTCTGTGTCCTGTTCTCTGGAGCAGCAGAAAACAAGTTTGCTCCCTCCTCAATGTGGCATTCCTTCAAATGTTTAAACAGGGCTATCATATCACCTCTTAACCTCAGAGCAACTATTGTGGCTTACTTGACTGAGGACCCTATCACACAGGTTTAAAACAGTGGCTTACCTTTCCCCAATTCAGTGTTAATTTGAGTCAGGCAGTTCCTATCACACATAAATCAGTGCTGAATCACCACCTGGGTCCAGCCTGGAGGCAGTCTGGTTTGTCTAAGCCACTTGTTTTAGCTTCTGTTTTCAAAAAGAGGCCGCAGAAGCAGCTTAGGCGACCTGGGCTGCATCCGGGATGGACTTGGGTGGTGATTCGGCAACAATTTATGTGTGATAGGAACTGACTGCCTCCCAAATTAGCACTGAATTCAGGAAAGATAAGCCACTCTTTTAAACCCATGCAATAGGGTCCCATGTCTATCCACCTTCTATCCACCTGCCTTCCTTTATTCCTACTACTTTGCCAAGCATTGCTGTCTTTTCTAATGATTCATGCTTTCTCATCATTTGGTCAAAGTACAACAGTCCCAGTTTAGTCATCTTGGCTTCCAGGGAGAATTCAGGCTTGATCTGTTCTATGACCCATTAATTTGTCTTTCTAGCAGTTCACAGTATCTGTAGAACTCTCCTCCAGCACCACATTTCAGATGAGTTTATTCTCTTCCTATATGCTTTCTTATATGTCTAGCTTTCACAACTATATATAAATGGGAAATGCAGTGGCATGGGTGATCCTGACTTTGGTATTTAATGATCTGTTTTCACATTCGAGGATCTTTAATTTGTTCATAGCTGCCCTTCCCAATCCTAGCCTTCTTCTGATTTCTTGACAGCAGCCTCCATTTTGATTGATGACTGAGACAAAATACAGAAAACCTTTCATGCTACTCTGCATTATTCAACTGTTTGTATGGATTCTTCCCTTTATGTTGTATGCTGGATACCTGCGAAATATCAGTTTCAGCTGCTGAACTTTTAGTCCCATTATTATGTTTTAAAACAAACAGCTTCATACCGAACTAGAAGTGTCTAAGCGGTTTACAACTGTAAACTAATTGCCCCCAACAATCTGGGTACTCATTTTAGTGATCTCCTCGGAAGGATGCAAGTCTGAGTCGAGCTTGAGTCCTTTTGCTGGTCTTGAACTCGCAACTTTATGGTTTTGAGTGAGTGGCTGCAGTAAAGGCATTTAACCTCTGTGCCACCAGAGCTCCTTTTAAATTATAAAGCAATGCTGTTTTAATAGGATGGATTATTAAATTGTTTTTAAAATGTTGTAGATTTGTAATGATTGTTTTTAATCTGTCTTCTCTTTTAATTCATGTGAGCTGCCTCTGGTTCAGTATTAAGAAAAGCAGGTTGTTAAATAAATTGGTTGCTCTTTTAATTATGTGTTACCAAGTCAATTTCAACATATGAATGAGAGATCTCTGATAGCCCCCTGGCATGAGTAGCCCTACTCAGGCCTACTACTTGTAGAATCGTAGAGTTGGAAGGGTCCCCCAGAGGCCATCAGGTCCAAGACTCTGCTCAGTGCAGGGTCTCCAGTGAGAGCAACCCCAGAGAAGGTCGCTGTCCAGACTCCTATTGAAGAGTTCCAGAGAAGGAGACCCCAGGACCTCTCTAGGCAGTTGGTTCCATTGCTGAACCTCTCTCACTGTCAAGAAGTTCCTTCTAATGTTGAATTGAAATCTGCCCTCCTGTACCTTAAAGCCATTGGACCTGGCCCTCCCTTCTGGGACAGCAGAGAACAGACCTTCTTCCTCCTCTCTGTGGCAGCCCTTGAGATATTTAAAGAGTGTATCATGTTCACACTTTTCTTTTCCAAGCTGAACAGGCCCAACTCCTTCAACCTTTTCTCAAACGTATTGTTCTCTCCCTCCATACCTCTTATCATCCTCATGGCCCTTCTCTGAATCTGCTCCAACTTTGTAGAGCCTTTATGGTAAGCCTTTTGGTGCACATTATTAACTTTATTAACTGTCGTCCAGACAGGGGGATTAAGCCCTATGTCATCCAAATAGCTCACTAGGGCATTTTCTTTGGCAGCTGTGGACAACCCCCAAACTTTATTTAGATAGCCCCAATAATAGAGAGTCCACCTGCTTCTGAAGTAACCCATTCCACTGTTGAGTAGCAATTACCATTAGGAAGGTGTCACTCAGAGTTCAGCTTCCAATCTCTGTTTATAGTCCGCAAGGAAAGACAGTTCCCCATCTTCCAATCCAATGCATTATGCTGTGAACATCTCTTACCACCAGGAAGGTCTTTTTAATGTTTAATAAGTGTCTTCTTTTTTATTGTTTGTACCTAGCTGTTTGGGTCCAGAAAGGACGCTTGCTCCATCTTCTGCATGGTGGGATAACTGTCATATCACCTCTCTGTTTTTTCTTCTCCAGGCTAAACATACAGTACTTAGTTAAAAACAGGAAAGAGTCTTGTTGCTGTATTATGCACTTTTTTATTCTGCTATGAAACCTGTTGGACACTTTTCTGTGATGCAAAAGGTCCACATTCAGTTCAAGATTGTGGAGGCAGGGTTACATATGCAGTGCTATTGCACATGATGCACACTTATGCACATCACAGTTTGCACAGGGATGTATGCATGTATTTTGTGGTGCATTCAGTTGTACATTTGGTGTCTTGGTTCAGTTGTGCAATGTTGCCACTCCACACAAAGGTTGTGTAGCACAATTAATAAGTAGCTCCACAGGCTGTCGAGTTTCCCACATTTGGGGAAATCGCAGGGCTCAGCACACCCTGCTGTTGGACCTCAGCCAATTGTTTGTTTGTCAGGTTTATAGTCCATCTCATCCCAAAGATTCAAGGTGAGTAACAAAAACGTGTCCTTCTCCAGGGAAATACAATGTAATGTGATCACTGGAACCCGTGCCCCATCCCTTCCCAGACTCCCTAAGGGTCAGGCCAAGCTGCCTGGTGATCTCACAATACTGAAGCCATTAGCATTAGACCACCTGAAAGTCAGGGTGCCCTTTCTGTTTTCAACATCTCCTATTGTTTTCTTCCTGCCCTTGTTTGCCATTGAAATTCCCTACAAAATCACCTCCCTCACCAGCCCTTTTGCTGAGTTGAGGGAAATCAGGAGGAGACAGAAAACACACCAAGGTCTCCCAGTCCTTTCAAGGTGTACTCTTCAATAGCTGACACAGAGGTGGGAGAGAAGGTTGTTTCTAAAAAGACCCTGGTACCAAAATTGACAAGTTTTCTTCATAGTCAGGATGGGTTTTTGCTGGCTCCCACAAAATCTGTTATGGGATACAGCAAAGTGGTAGATTTGTCCATCCAGGATCAGGGCTATGAGTGCTGAACTCTTCATACTCTGGATTTAATGCCTGTGTATATTCAGTCATGTGCTGTTTTCTGCCACCTGCATATCTTCCCCTACAGAAAGGGAGGGATATTTTTGTCTGATGCAGAACAGCTCTGTTCATTTCAGGTTTATGGAAGCAGAGTTGCACATGGTTGGACATGGTGTATGGGTGCTTGCACATAGATGCACAGAGAAAATGGCCACCCTCTGAGCTATACTGTACATTCTCTTGCAGACATGCATGTTCATTTGGCATCCGAATTGACTAATGAGGTGGTGTTGCAAAACCACCATGTAATGCTGTAAAGTTAAGTATAGTATCATCCAAGAGGAAGAAGGGAAGAGGAGGGGGCAAGGGAAGGAAACATTGATCCTGATTTTGCAATTTCCATGCATTAAAAAAAAAGAATCCACTCTACTTTGTCTGATACCAGGTTAAGAGTATTAATAGGAATTTGCATAATCTCTGAGCGATGGGTTTCAAAAGCAAAAACTCTGTAGTTCCTACAAAACTAGCTCCTACGCCCACCCAGCATTGTTAAAGTTACTAGCATTAAAGGGGCTAAAAATATCATTAACATGTTGTTGTTGTGTGCCTTCAAGCCATGTCCGACTTATGGTGACCCTAAAGTGGGGTTTTCTCAGCTAGATTTGTTCAGGAGGGCTGCGCCTTAATTATGTACTTGTACGGTGCCTTGTCACATTTTTAGCTTTGAGTATATCCCAACTACAATATATTGGTATCCCAAGATCGCACCTCCATGCAGCCTCCCTCCATTTGATATAAAATAATATGAATTGGGCTGTCTGAAGGCTTGTAGCCCTGAAGGACCCCCCCCCCCTTCAAGTGCAGAAGAAGTGACTTTACCATATAAAGGAATCTGGGACCATATTTTGAGATGCTTTAGGCTCAGCAGAGGGAAAACTAAAGCATATAGGCAAGACCAGAATCTGCATAAGCAGAAGACCTGCTAGAGTGGAAGTCAGTGTTGAATAAGAGAGTTGTGAATGGCATAAGGATGTATATGTGACTGAGGGTTGACTTCTGTGTATTTTTATGTATTGTTTTTTTTCTTTTGTTTACTTGCTAATAAAATATTATATATAAAAGAGCAAATACTGGCATAAAAATCTGTGGAATCAATGGGTAGTTATTAATCTGCCCCATTCCTGGTGTTGCGAAGGGGCAGCGTGTCAATGCTCAGGTGGTGTGGCTTGCAAAAGGCCTTGACTCTAAATGCCAACAGCTCTCCTATTTGAAAGTAATCCTGGGAAAAATAGTGTATCAACACCCCCTCCCCCTTTTTCTCTCTCTATCCCTCTGTCTTTGAATTCAATTATTCAGCAGAGATTTATGAAGGAAAAGAATGCATTTAATCCTATTTAACCCTCTTCAGTTTTTGCATTTGCTTCCTAGGCTTTTAACGTAATGAAAACGCATGACATTTGCCTCGGAAAACTTCTCAGTGGAAGCACTCTTCTCCTGCTTCCTACCCAGCTCCACGCAGGAGTCTGGGGTCAGGACAGAACAGCAAAATGAAAGCTGCTTCAAATGCATTCACCTCTCAACAGCTGGGCCTGGAAAGAAGATTCAGGGTTATCCATTCCCTGGCTGAGAAGATGGTTTCCTGACTATTATTCCTGAAGAATAATGCCACAATGAGTTGCAACAACGCAACAATAGATAATGCAACAATGAGAAGGCTGTGCAGTTTTCTCTTTTTCTGTGCAGTTATATCAACTCATTTGATATGTGGCGCTGGAAAAGAGTGCTGAGAATCCTGTGCACGGCCAAAAAGAGAAACGAATGGGACCTTGTACAGATCAAGCCCTGGAAGCCAAGATGATCAAACTGAGGCTGTCGTACTTTGGCCACATCATGAGAAGGCATGAATCATTGGAAGAGACAATAATGCCAGGAACGTTAGAAGGTAATAGAAAGAAAGGGAGATTGCATGCCATATGGTTAGATTCAATTAGGGAGATCATAGGCCTGAATTTATAAGACTTAAGTCTAGCAATGAAGGACGGGGGGGTCTTTGAGATGTCTCATTCATGGGGTCTTCATGAGTTGAGGTTGACTGAAGGGCAACTAACAACAACAACAAATAGAGCTGTACAAAAGGGTATGGATTTTACTCAAGGGCAGCTAACAAGAAGTAACATCAAATTAGCTTTCAGTCTTCTCTTCTCCAAGCTAAAGCTCTATCAGCCATCCTCCATCAGCCAGACCTTTGGCCATCTTTGTCAAGTGTCCAGACTGATGAGCATCTCTGTTGCCTTCCTTTGCACACATTTCAGCTTGTTAATATCCTTTCTGAACTGTGGTGCCTAGAACTGGGCACAGGAAGGTGAGATTTGGTCAATAGTGAATAGAGTGCACTGGTTTCTCTATTGACAATCAATGGAAACCTTTCAAAAGGATACAAAAATATATGGAATAGCAACAGAAAACACCAAAACAGACAAAAATTTTGGCCAGGAGAGAAAAAATTAATAACGAAACTTTACAAATTCCTACTCGACTACGTATCGAAGGAGGAAACTGTCCAAAATAACATGCTCAAATGAAGATCAGTTTCACTCTCAAGCTGGGAAAGAGTCTGGAGAGAAAACCTGAAGTTCTCAAAATGTAACAACCCAAGAGAGAACTATTATAAAGTATTCTTCAGATGGTACACCATCAAACTGGCCAGAATAAGGAAAGATGATAATAATAATAACAATACATGCTGGAAGTGTGAAAGAAGACCAGCAACCTTATACTGTATGTTGTGAAACTGTAGTATGATAAAGAATTATTGGAAAGCTGTACATAAAATTATTATGGAAGTAGTACATAAAAATATACCACTTAAACTGGAATTATTTCTTCTGAATATAACAGATATCCTCAAAATTAACATGAAAATTAAGTGAATGGTAACTATGGGCAGACTAACCATGTATATTAATGGAAAAACTATACAGTACAACAATATGGGAATAAATGGGAAAAGACAATAATAATAATAATAAATAAAAACTTTATTTATATACTGCCTTTCCTGTAGATCAAAGCGGTTTACAATATAACAGTTGTGTGACACACGTCACAGTACAAAACAATAAAATATTTTGTTAATTACAAATCACAATTTCATACAGATTGCATAAAAACCTGAGCCATATACATACCATTAAAACCATCAGTTATGGGGGGGACTTCCTCATCTAAACAGAGTTGGGAGGGAAGGCTACTTGAAAAAGGTGGGTTTTTAATGCCCTCTTAAAAGCTTCTATTGTGGGACAGAGTCGGATCTTTTCTGGGAGAGAGTTCCAGAGGGTAGGGGCTGTCGCCATATAGACCCTCCGGTGAGTTGCTGCTAGTTTTACCTTGGGGCAGTCAAGTAAAAGTTTCCCCGTTGTTCTGAGGGTGCAGGGCTGATTATGTAGAGAGAGGCGCTCCCTTAAGTAACTTGGGCCGAAGCCATATAGGGCTTTATAGGTAACGACCAACACTTTGTATTGCGCATGGAAGCTAATAGGCAGCCAGTGAAGAATATAGGTGTTATATGGTCCAATCTCGGAGTGCCTGTGATCAATCTGGCTGCAGCATTCTGAACTGGTTGTAGCTTCCGAACCTGGTACAAAAGTAGCCCCATGTAGAGCGCATTGCAGAAATCCAAGGGAGAGGTTACCAGTGCATGTACTATAGTTTCAAGGTCCTTTCTGTCCAGACAGGGACTCAGTTGGCGTATCAGCTGAAGCTGATACCAAGCACTCCCAATTATGGGAGAAGTAAAATAAATTATAAATGAAAATAAGAAAGGGGGAAATTTAAAGAAAGAAACTTAGAGATATGACCCTGTTGGACTGTGTTATTAGGAAGTTAGTAAAGAAGTCGTATGAAGGAAGGAAGGGAGAGAGGATCAGGGGAATTAAGGGATGGTGGAGGGAAGACAGCAAAAACAAGTACGTATGTAGAATGTATGTTAAAGAAATTTTTTGATGGAAAACGTTACTTAAAAATTATTAATTAAAAAAATAGTAACTAGAGTGGCACTACAAAAGTACCGCAATGCTACTTGTGTTGCCCTGGACCTCTCAGTGGCCACGGTCATTTGGAGCTTCTGGGACCTAAAGTCCAAAAAGAGAGACACTTTCCCAAACTCTCGTCCAAATGAGTTTGCCTCATTGCCTATTCCTGGCCCAATCTGCAAGCAGCACAGGCCCCAGCCTTGATGAATACAAAATGAACACACAAATAGTATGAACCGCCTTCACTTTTTAGTGCTGTCGAACTCATCAGTGAATGTGATGGATATCCTGGCTCTGCCTTTAATGGCCCACATACGGCCTATCACTGGGAAATGGCAAGGGAAATCCTGAGCTTTCCAAACTGAGGCTGGCCTGCTTCCTTGTCCCTGTCGTCTCTCAGTGCATTCAATCTTCATTTGAAAACCTGATGAGAAAGGTTTAAGTTTCCCTTTATGGGCCAGTGGGCCAACCAGATGGGCGCCAAGCAGCTCTCCTGCATACAGAATTTTGCTCTGGGATGCGATGGAGGCAAGTGGCCCGTGGGACCAGGTAATTTGTGATCCACTGAACCAAATGTCACCCGACAGCCAAGCACAGTCCCTGGCCAGGGATGGGACGATTCCTTGCAGCAGCCAACGTCAAGCATGAGAAATAAATGGTGGAATTAGGCCTAAATCCAATTGCTTACAGTTTGGGGAGATGGTAAAATGAGAAGAGAAGATGTGTCTGGCCTCATCTGCCCTGAAGAAATAATGCAGCTTGACACTACTTTAACTGCTTTAACTCAGTGTTATGGATTCCTTGGATTTGTAGTTTGTTTTTGCACCTGAGCTCTCTGAGAGAGAAGGCTAGTGATCTCACAAAACTACAAATCCCAGCATCCCATAGCCTTTAAAGTGGTGTCCAACTGCATTAGCTGTGCAACACAGATGAGGCCTTAGTTGCTAACAAGTTGTCTTTCTAGGGACAGAAAAGATATCTGAAAATATTCCCCAAATAGTTGTAAAACATGTTTTACAAGGGTCGAGAAACCCTGAAGAGAAGAATCCTAGGCTGATATTTTGCATTTCAAGACTTATTCTGTGCAAAATTTGCATACAGCTGTTTTATGCAGAAAACATCATTTTCCATTTGGAACATATTATTTCTATGTAGAAAATGTTGCTTCCTACACAGAAAAGGGTGTTGTTTGTACAGGGCCTCCATGTTCAAGTTTTGCACAGCATACGTTCCAAATTGCAAATAGGCTCCAAAGATCGTTTGGTTTCAGGAGGAAGAAAATGGCTAATTGCTTCATTCAAGAAGAAACTTACTGGAGAATTACATCCTTACCTCTTTCTTAGATGGAAGGGTAAAATATAGAAATGATACACTGGATTTATGGTCAACAATATCAACAATGGGGCCATTTCCAACACCTTTCACTTCTTATGTTCTGTACTACACTGGCTGGCCAGAAGAGAAAGTGATGTATTTATGCTCTTATCAGCTGGCTGAGCCTTAGGCAGTGGAGAGGTTTCAAGAAGGTATCGTCAAGACAGAAATAGGCGATGCCACTAGAAACAGAGCTCCTATGAGAGGGAAAACATGTCTGTTTGTTTTATCATGGGCTTGCCTCGTTCTCCATGTTGCACATTGATTTTGGTTTCGATCGGTCATCAGAAGGGACATAACCCAGACTTCACTTGTGGATGTGACTGAGCATTCACTGTACTTTGAAGGAACGGCGTGACCAGAAGGAATGTGTTCTAAGAACTGGAAATGCATGTTTCCCTTGATGCGCGTTTTGATCCTCATAGACTGGAACAAAGATGTTTTAACTTGGCATTTCTCGTAATGCCTTCCTAGTAACAAAATGGCTGCTCTGTGCCCCCCCCCTTTCTTTAATGGACTAGCTATTAAGAACTGCTTCCTCCAGTACACTGACTCATGGAATACGGTTCCAACGTTGTGTTACTATGACTACAGTTGCCCCTCTCCAGGGCTTTCTGGAGAACTGGCACCGTCCTTGTTAGGAATTAAAGGCTGAGCCTGCCTTGCTTCAGTCAGAGTGTGATTGAAGTTTGCAGGCCTGGTCTGAAGAGAGACAGAGCAAGTAGAGGAACCAGGGATGTTCATTAGTGCATCCGCCAGTAGTGAGAGTCAAGCCATAATGACCCCAATGCCTTGCGGAGGAGAACATAGCCAAGGCCTTGTTCTGTCTCCACAAAGCAGTCTTGGAGTGAGCAGTAGCAGAGTTTCTGCTCTGTGTCTCTGGTCCTAACTAGATGTTACGGGGAAATGAGGATTAACAAATCCACAGAAATACAGGTTGCTTCTCCGCTATCCAAAATGCTTGAGACCAGAAGTGCTTTGAATTTAGGATTTTGTCAGATTTTGAAATATTTGCATCTACATAATGAGATACCTTGGAGATGGGACCCAAGTCTAAACGTGAAAATTCATTTTTGTTTCATATGCACCTTGTATACATAGCCTAAAGGTAGTTTTATACACAATATTTTGAAATAATTTTGTGCATGAAGCAGAAGTTGTGTATATTGAACCATCAGAAAGCAAAGGTGTTGCTATCTCAGCCACCCATGTGGACAATTTTGGATTTTGGAATTCTGGATAACGGAGGCTCAACTTGTAACATGCTTCTGGAAGGGCTAATGTGAAGATGAGAAGAGGATGACTTTTGAACACTTTCTCAGCCTCCACTTCTCTACTTAGAATTCCTTCCCTTCTATGTTTCCAGAGGCTCAATTTCTATCCAAAATGGTATCTGGATCAGTATCTAAAGTGCTTGGGTGCGATGAGCAACAGACCAGTTTTAATCTCAGCAAAAATGTCTATTTCATGATATTAGGCCTACTGTTCTAATGCAAATTTAAAACAACCAATCTCAGGAGCTTATCGCATTTTTAAATAAGATGACTTATCCCTGCCATGTTGAAATCTATTTTGGGATGGAGTCAGATATTATCACAGGGGAAATGCCACCAATGCCACCGTTAAGCTACTCAATCGCTGCTCTGTTGCACCTGATGCCCTGAAAGCAGCAACCGAGCAGCTGGCTGTCCAGCAACCAAGAAGCCTCTCATCCATGCCACCTCTCCAGAAAAGGCCAGTACAGGCAAGATGCCTCCCAGTTGCTGCTCAGTTATTGCTCCAATGATGAGCAGCTGCAAAGGAAGAAGCTTCTCTCTAGTGAGGAAGGACTCACAATCCTTCTTCATTGGGATGAAGAGAGGCCCAGCGTTTTGGGAGTTTACAGAAGCCATATGCCCTGGACTGGAGACTGGCATAGATGGAGAAAGGGAGAGATTTTAAATACATGAGCTGTTCCAAGGTTAAGGACTCTTTCCAAGAATCCAAGAATTCAAGAATAGAACCCAGATACTCCTTTACCAGAGACATGTCTTCCCCATGTAGCTTCTTCTGTTACCTTTTCTCTCAGCCTGTCTGAGGAAAGAAAACAGGAGCAGCAGAGAAGCTCCAACTTGTTAACCAAGTCCCGGCAAAGCTCACAAAGCTTAAATAGGGTCCAAAATGCAAAAGAAGTACATTTTAATAACTGGTTTTAAAGGTAGTGTAGCCCAGATCTGGTGCTAAAGAGGTGATATGACAGCCAAAATTTGGAGGGATGTTATACTGAGGATGGAGCAAGATTTTTTCTGCTTCTCCACAGACCAGGACATGGAGCAACAGCTACAGGAAAAGAGATTCTATCTCAGCCTCAACTTCCTGACGGTAAATCTGTTAGACTGTAAGACACTCCTTTGGACAGCGGTGGAGTCTCCTTCTTAGGAGGTTTTTAAACGGAGGCTGGATGGCCATCCATCACAGGGAGGGCTTGGGTTGTGTCTTTCTGCATGGCAGAAGAGGGCGGGATGGGTTGGCCCCTGGGGGCCTCTTCCAGCTCTAGGATTCTATGAACACACTGAACATTGTGCAGTCTGTTCACACCAGAATCAAAGTTTGGGTTGTGCATTGTCCAGTCCTCCAACAGAGAGTGCCACTGTATTTGGCTCATGAAGACAGACTTTCATTTTCCTCTCAAGCACCAGGAAGCTGGGTGAGTATTTTTGTAGGGAAGGCAGACTTTACAAGCATTTACAATATGTGAGGGCAGAGGTGGGCTGGCACCATGGCTCCTCGTTAAAAGTAGATAATTAAAATGCACCCATTTGTAGGGCTGAGGGCTTCACGAGTGCCTCCTTGGATCCTAGCTGGGTAACCCTTTGCAGATGTCAATGTTTCTGAAGTCAAGGTGGGAGGGGAGAAGAGGCAGCTTTTCCAGGGAAAATAATGAGGTCTAATTAAAATCTTCAGACTTGGAAGCCAGTGCCGCCTTGGCCCACACCCTTTTCATCTGCCCCTTTCCTGGCTTGAGAGTGTCTCCTTTCAGGTGCATCGCAAGTGGGCTTTGATCAATCTGACTTGCTCCGTCGCTATTCACAAGATGTTTTGGGCCAGAGTGCAGCTCAGCTGGAAGTCTGCGATGTGGATCGACAAATGCACCTGTCAAATAGACAGAAGCAAAGCCAAGCCTGACCGGCTGAGAGACTCAGGCGCCTCGTTTCAGGAGACAAAGCAGCCTCCAGGTGCAAACAAAGGAGACTGCACCCTTTGAACATGGGAACATAGCAGTACAGGCAGGAATACCTATGGCTGAGATCTTACTAGTGCAAATCTGGTGCTAGAATCTTCTTGTTGTCTTACACAGCCATAGCTTCCCCTATGGATCTAAGTGCTGGGTATTACCTTTCAATCCCTACAAAGTTTGGGCCCAGGTTCCCTACAGATTGCCTCCTCCCAGATAATCCTCCCTGTACATGCAGGTCTTCTAAGGGACATTGACTTTAACTGGCCAGAACTAGACTGGCACAAGTGGCACCAAGAGGACATTTTCATTGCCCACCACTAGACTGTGGAATGACTTGCCAGGAGAGATTTGACAGCTAACTATTCTGTTTGGATTTAAACAGTATTAAAGACCTAGTGATTCCCAAACTCTGGCCTTCCAGGGGTTTTGGACTTCAGCTACCAGAATCCTAAACCATTGGCCAACATGGCTGAGGCTTCTGGTAGCTGAGGTCCAAATCACCTGGAAGGCCAAAGTTTGGGAATCGCTGAGAAGATTTTAAACTATGCATTTTAGATTGGTATATTTTTAATTTTATGTTTGGATGATTTTAATTTGTTCTGCCTTTATGTGTCTCAGGCTATGCGCTTAAATAGTTTTTTGTGTTTTAAGCTATGTGGTATGTTGCCTCAAGCCTTGGGGAGAGGTGAGTAATAATAATAATAATAATAACAACAACAACAACAGTTGTTATTGCTGTTGTGATTGGTCATTTTTGTCATATTATGAGCAAATGAGATGTATGGTATATGATGTCATTACCCAGTTTATCTTGGCATTAAAAAGCCGGCACTGGTTCCTTCTAAGCAAGATCCACTTACTCTTTCTTCTATCTCTGCCTTCTTTCTCTTTTACATTTTTTTTTCTTTTCCTGAGAAAAGTGATGATTTTTCCAGACAAGACGCTTCAGTCTCTTAAGCAGAGATGGAACTGAAGTTAGCGCTTGTCAATTGCACTCCAAAAGGTAAACAGGCTCTCATCTTTTCTCTTGTCCATTGCAAAAGCTGCACAAAGTACAAAATATATGATGAATGAGTCACAGTCTTCTGTCTGGCTAAGCAAATCAGAACGTTAGGCAGAAAGAAACTTTGTCGCAAATTGATTATCCAAGCCATTCCTCATCATTTGGACTCAAGGAGAGAATTTCACCAGAATTTAAACAACTTCCAGCCAATCTCAACCTGGAACACTCTACAGACCAAGTCCACTTTCGAGATACCACTGTACAGCTACATCCAGACATCTAAACACCACATTATATTGCAAACCCACTGATGGTTACTTCTACTTGGACATCTCCAGTTTAAAAACCTCCAAAGAAGGAGACTCCATCACTCTCCAAGACAGCAGCGTCTTCTACTGACCAACAGCTCTTACCCTCAGGAAGTTCATCCTAATGTTGAGGTGGAATCTCTTTTTCTGTAGCTTGCATCCGTTGTTCCGGGTCCTATTCCCTGGAGCAGCAGAAAACAAGCTAGCTCCATCCTCAACGTGACATCCCTTCAAACATTTGAACATTAACCTTCTCTTTTCCAAGCTAAACATTCCCAGCTCCCTAAGATGCTCTTCTTAGGGCTTGGTGGTTTCCAGACCTTTCACCATTTTAGTTGCCCTCCTCTGGACATGCTCCACTTTGGTAATTAATTAATATTATATGCCACCTTTCTCCCAGAGACCCAAGACTCATAACAATTCAATTTTAAAAACAATTGCAATCATATAATTTAAAAACAGTATAAATTATTGTGTTTTTAAAAAGGAAAAAAAGTTTTGAAAAAAATAAATAAAGCACACAGCTCACATAAAAGTCTTTTTGACATGATTATATATGGAAAGCCTGCTTAAATAAAAATGTCTTTTCCTTCCAGTAAAAAGAAAGCAGGGAGGGGACCAGTCTAGCCTTCTGCAAAAGGGTTAGGAGCAGCCACCGAAAAGGCTCTCCCTTCTGTCCTTACCAAGTGAGTCTGGGATGGTGGTGGGACCAAGAGAAAGCCTTCTGCTGAAGATCTTAGTACTCTTCCTATGGTTCCTATGGGGAGATACGGTCTTTTAGATAGTCTGGACCTAAGCTATATAGGGCTTTATAGGTCATCAACAGAACTTTTAAATGTTCTCAGAAATGAACCAGTGGTCAGTGAAACTGTTTCAACAAGGAAGTTATGTGTTCCCTAAATCTGTTCTTGGTCAGCATTCTGGCTGCTACATAGAGAGGGAGGGAGAGAACATCTTTTCTTGTAATTTTGTTCTATTGGCTCATGTTGCTTTGAATCATAGAATCATAGAATCATAGAATCGTAGAGTTGGAAGAGACCACTAGGGCCATCCAGTCCAACCCCATTCTGCCATGCAGGAATCCAAATCAAATCATATCTGACAGATGGCCATCTAGCCTCTGTTTAAAGACCTCCAAGGAAGAAGACTCCACTACACTCCTAGGAAGGAGTGTGTTCCACTGTCGGACAGCCCTTACTGTCAGGAAGTTCTTCCTAATGTTGAGGTGGAATCTCTTTTCTTGTAGCTTGCATCCATTGCTCCGGGTCCTAGTCTCTGGAGCAAGTGAAAACAAGTCAGCTCCCTCCTCAGTATGGCATCCCTTCAAGTATTTAAACAGGGCTATCATATCACCTCTTAACCTTCTCTTCTCCAGGCTAAACATCCCCAGCTCCTTAAGTCGTTCCTCATAGGACATGGTTTCTAGACCTTTCACCATTTTACTTGCCCTCCTTTGGACATGTTCCAGTTTTTCAACATCCTTTTTGAATTGTGGTGCCCAGAACTGGACACAATATTCCAGGTGGGGCCTGACCAAAGCAGAATAGAGTGGCACTATTACTTCCCTTGATCTAGATACGATACTCTTACTGATGCAGCCTAAAATTGCATTGGCCTTTTTAGCTGCCGCATCACACTGTTCACTCATGTTCAGCTTGTGGTCTACTTGGACTCCCAGATCCCTTTCACAAATAGTCTCGTTCAGCCATGTGTCTCCCATCCTATATCTGTGCATTTTATTTTTCCGCCCTAAGTGCAGTACCTTGCATTTCTCCCTGTTGAAGTTCATTTTGTTAGCTGTGGCCCAATTTTCTAGTTTATTCAGGTCATCTTGAATGTTGATCCTGTCCTCTGGAGTGTTAGCTACTCCTCCTAATTTGGTGTCATCTGCAAATCTGATAAGTATGCTCCCAATTCTGTCATCCAAGTCGTTGATAAAGATGTTGAATAGCACTGGGCCCAGGACAGAGCCCTGTGGAACCCCACTGGTCACTTCTCTCCAGGATGAAAAAGAGCCATTGTTGAGCACCCTTTGGGTTCGGCCGGTCAACCAATTACAAATCCATGTAACAGTTGCCTTGTCTATCCCACATTTTATAAGCTTGTTAACAAGAATGTCATGGGAAACTTTGTCAAAAGCCTTACTGAAATCAAGATATACGATATCTACAGCATTTCCTTCATCTATCTTGCTCACTCTCCTCTGGACAGGTTTCAAGCCTCGAAGCATCCAGTGTGGTTGAGAAGTTTATCAAGTTTACATTTTTGTTTGTATTGACCAAATTTGCCCTTGCAAAGTTCTACAGAGACCAGAGCACAGTTTGATGACAAGGTCCACATTTCTCTGAGTATCGAAATGCAGTCTGCAAATAAAAACAAGTACCTCAGAAATCTACATAATGGGGAATGTGGGCCCAACATACACCTTAGAAAATTTGCTTGCCAGCGAAAAACAAGCTGGCTCCATCTCCTACCTCCTTTCAGATATTTAAAGATGTCTCTCATGACACCTCTTAGTCTTCTCTTCTTCTTGCTAAGCATATCCCACTCTATAAATGCCTGGAAACAAATTGGTAGCTGGTGAAGCTGTTTTTAGAAGGGAGTTAGTTATGTGCTCCCTGTAACTGGCCCTGGTCAGCATTTTGGCACAGCATTCTGGTCCTGCTGAAGTTTCTGAACAGTTTTCAAAGGCAGCCCCATGTTCAGTGTGTTACAAATCCCAGAATTGCATAGCATGGAGCTACAGCACTTCAAGTGGTATCAAACTCCATTATTTCTACAGTGCAGATGCACTCTCCATTTGTCCGACAGGTGCTACAAGATCGTTTTGCATACTGACCCAGATTAACACAGCTATATTTTTGGATTACTTGTTACTGTTACTGCAGTTCAGGAAGTCAGTTTGTGTGAATCAGATTTGCACAAATTGTGTCATGGTTAATGGATTAGCACTGAGCATTGATGCACATTGTGCATCGACGCACACAGATATACACTGCACACACTGACACACACTGGGGTGCACTATAAATGCATATGTGCATGTGAATTTCATGTTGCAATTCACTAACCAGGTTGTTGTTGTGTAACTTCGTCAGCACGAAGTTACTCTCTATCTTCTCAGTGTAAGGTCTCAGCCACTATATTGTTCACAGGAAGAAATTAAAAACTCTAGCTGATGCTCAGGTCAGGGAAGGGAAGCAGACTCATCATCCCTTCGTCAGTCCTGTGAGGATCTGAAAGTAATTTGGCAGAAAAGAGACCTATTCAGTGTAACAAACAAGGGATCACATTCCTATTGGGAATCCAGGTCTTGACAATCTCAAATTGGAGAGTTCTTTTGCTATCCCTGCAACTGGAGGAGGAGGAGGAAGAGATTGCAGCAGCCTTGGAAAGACCTAGTTGAAAATAAGAAGGGGATTGGTGTTGAACAGTTTCTCAGCCTCCTCTTTGCTGCCTATCATTCCTGCCTCCCTTCCCTTCCAGCTTTGCAGAGGTTCAACTTCAGGGCAATAATTTGAGCCCCATAGGACCAAAGCTTGGAAGCAATAACTTTTGTTTCACTGCAACCTCTAATATCACCCTGCCTAGCTACTGGGGAGTTTTAGTGCAAACGGGTAATCTTTCCAAGTTCTTCTTATGACTGGGCATAGCTGAAGCTGGGACATAGTAGCTTGCCTCAACAGAGGGTCAAACTATACAGTGAGGGTCATGCAGATCCCCCAAATTATCCTGTTTCTCCTCTCACAATGTAATTTCCTCAGAGACAAGTGCCTCAGATACCAGACTTTCCAAATAAAGGCTGGCATTCTGCTTTGGAATTATGCTTTCTAAATAGCCTTACATCTAAGCAAAACTGAAATGAGTTGTTTTGCAACATCCATATTTATCTAGTGGCTGCCATACAGGCACTCATTGCTCAGTGTTGGTGTGACTGATAAGCCATGGCCTGATGGGCACCAATGAACACCAGGGTGCTTCCTGATGTTTATCCAAATATTGGCTAGGAAGTGCTGAATCAGAAGTTCTCAGTGCGCATCAGGAATGTCGAATCATGGAAGAGACCCCCAGTGCTACCCAGTTCAACCCCTTTCAGCCATTCAGGAAGACACAATCCAAGCCCTCCCTCGGACAGATGTACATATTCAATGTGCATCAGAAGTTCCTGATTTTCATTGAAGCACTCTTGCCAGCACCTGAATGTGCATCTTCACAATTTCACTAACACGATTCCATTGATGCATCTGAGGAAGTAGACTGAGGTCTAGGAAAGCTCATGCTGCCAACTTCTTTCTTTCAGTTAGTCTCAATGGTGCTACAAGATCTCTCTACATAAGGATTCCATTGAGTTTCTGCAACATAGCTATGGGTTCAGTAAGTTATAAAATGTAGACTGTGAGGTAGAATCTTGGCCTATTTTAGTGTTTGCCCGCCCATGACCAATCACAAAACAAAACACACAAAATGCAAGATATGTGTATGTGTGGGCCTCTTTGAGGCATAGCAGATAGAGCATTTAATGAGATGTAGTGTATCTGTATCCTACTATGTTTTAATATTTTTGTTAAAAACCCCTGTTTTAACACATGCTTTTAAAACATAATTGTCATTTAGTTATCTCTTTCACTTCATGTTTTTTGCTGCACTTTTCTTCTTTTAAAAAAAATTTGTGATCTGCCGTGGATCTTGTGGTGGCATATTTAATAATTTAATGACATTTCAGGGAATTCAGGCAATTTGGGATTTAAAAAAATCACCTGATTTTAAATTAGATTAAATTAAAATTAGGGAAGTGTGGCTGCTGTTGGGGAAGGCTGCAAAAAAACCTGTTTCCCCACCTTTGGTCTCAATAATCCGAGACCAGAGTGGAATAAGTGTGGGATATTGGCAACATGTAGTGCTCCTTGAAGCCCTAATATTGGGGGGTGGGGGGTGGGGGGTGGGGTGACATTTTACCAAAACCTCACCCAAGATTGTTTAATTTTATACTTGGGAGGGAGGGTTGGGCTGGGGTCTTGTGGGGTTTGTTGTTTTCATTGTTGTGTATTGTACAAACTTTGTTGTTACCCACCTCGATCCCCAAAACGGAAGAGACAGGATATAAATAAATATTATTATTATTATTAATTATAAAATTTATTTATGTTTCCCTGCCTCTCCCGGTGGATCGAAGCGGGGTTACAGACTAAATAAAAGCACAAGTGTTTACATAAAATTCAATTAAAAGCAGCTAAAAACAATAAGATATCCAACATCAGACAACAATAGCATCAACAAGCAAAGCAGGGATCATACACAGACAGGGCATGTCATTCATATCATATCCGGGGGTTATTCATATCAGGTGGGGTATGCTCAGCTAAAAAGCTCGGATTTAACTGCTTTTCTAAATGTTTCTAGTGAGGTTGCCGAGCGGATCTCCTCAGGAAGACTGTTCCAGATTCTGGGAGCCGTTGTTGAAAATGCTCTTTGTGAAGTAGCAACATACTCAGAGGTTGCTATCTCCAATAGGTTCTTACTCGATGTTCTAAGAATGCGGGTGGATTATATAGGGAGATGCGGTTGCGTAAGTAACCTGGGCCCAAGCCATGTAGGGCTTTATAGGTCATAACCAACACTTTGTACTGTGCCCGGAAGCAGATAGGGAGCCAGTGAAGATCTTTTAAGATAGGTGTAATATGGTCAAACCTTGATGAACCGGTGACCAATCTGGCTGCCATACTTTACACTAACTATTATTATTAAACTACAGCAAAGTCCAGTACAATCCCAAGACTACTTTGTGGGGAATTCATCCTAAAAACAAGCCAAAAAGATACTGGAAGGGATGTGACTCCTGTTCTGGTCATGCTGGGCACAATGCTGCAGACTATCCAGGGGAGTGTTGAAAATGGCAGCACATATACCAAAATCGGCAGCACATATACTAAAACTGGAATGATACAGAGAAGATTAGCATGGCCCCTGTGCAAGGAAAATGCCCCCCCACCCTCTCTGCCGTTTCTCCTCTTGTTCTAGATAGACAGTGTCTGTCTATCTGTCTCTTGGTCCTGAGCAGATGGGGCAGGATAGCACAGGCTGAGCCTGTCCCCACTCTGACCCAGGATCCAGGGCTGCTACTGAGTTGGAAGGGTCTACAAGGGCTATTTAGTCCAACCTCCTGCCAAGTGGGAATACACAACTGAAGTGTTCCTGAAAGATACCCATCCCACCTCTCTCTAAAGACCTCCAAAGAAGGAAAGTCCACCATGATCCTGATCCAAGGCTATCCAAATCACTGTCAAATAGCTCTTACAGTCCAGAAGTTCTTCCTAGTGTTTAGGTCATATGAATCTAGTGGTTCTTCTTCTAGTCTCCAGAATGGCAGAAAATAAGTTGGCTCCATCTTCTTCATGACATCCTTTCAGATATTTAAAGGTAGCTATCATGCCACCTCTCATCCTTATCTTGTTAAGGCTAAACATACCCATCTTCCCCAGTCATTCCTTAAAAAAAGGCTTTGTTTCCAGACTAGCTGAGGTCTGACCAAAGCAAAGAAAGAGTGGCACTATTATCTCCCTCAGTCCAGACCATATTCTTCTGTTGATGCTGACCTAAAATTGCACTGGCTTTCTTGGCTGCTGCAACACACTATTGGCTCATGTTTAGCTTGTGGTCTACTAAGACCCCTAGATCCTTTTGCATGTACTACTTTCAAGCCAGATGTCACCCGCCCTATATTTGTGGGTTTCATTTTACCTGCATAGATACAGTACCTTACATTTATCCCTGCTGACATTCATTTTCTTAGTTTTGGCCCAGCTCTCTAATCTGTCAAGGTCGCTTTGAATTTGGTTCTTGTCCTCTGGGTTATAAAGAAATCTTCAGTGAATTTAATTAAACTGTCTTACTCAAACGGGTGCATTTTGGCAATTCTTTAATCAAAAGGTGGCTGATAAATAAATTACATCAATTAAAATAAATAAATAACAGCCTATCAGCTTTGTGCTTGGCTAGCTCTAGAAATCCATTGCATTGAATCAATTTACAAGAGCAGCTTATTCACAGGGAATTCCTTGTCACATAAAATATGGATAGTCTGTTTTGAAATATGGAGACAGAAATGTACTGGATCATTTGGAGAGTACAAGATGAGTGTTTTGCTGATGGTTCTGAGAAACCTTGTCTTCACTTTACTCTCATGTGAAGTGGTGTTTCTGATACTTTCTGCCAGTGTACTACTAGTCTGGGGTTAAGGTTTTGTTATATGTATACAAAGTGCAAGGGTTATTCAATCATTGTAGATTATGCATGAGTAATCTCTCAACTAGATTGTGTTTCAAGTTAACTTTTGCTCATGGTGACCCTATGAATAAGAGACCTCCACATCATCAGCTCTGCACAGGTCTTGCAGACTGTTAGTATTGGCTCAATCCTGCCATGAATAGTGTGCTTTGTGACTATGATACGTATGATATGCCTGCTGCAAGGACATAGTGCTGTGAGTTACTGTATGCTTAGTATGTTTTGACATGATTTGTATGTTACATATGTTTTACTGTGAGGCTGGGTGCTATGTGTTTGGAACAGAAGGCTTTGCTGTAAGTGTACTTATGGATTCCTTTTTGCTATGTACATAGTCATATGATTAACTGCTCTGGCATGTTGTTGTATGTACAGCCTTCATATGACTGTGGGTAATGGGATATGTGATATGCTCTTGGTTAGATATGTATGTATTGTTTTGTTGATTGGTCAGAGGCATGGGGTTGAAGTATAGTCATCATGGAGCTGGGACAGGCAGAGGGGATACATGTCCAATGAACACGTATCAACATGTTTGTTTGTTTGTTTGTTTATATCACACCTTCCTCCTGGTGCAGGGACTCAAGGCAGCTGACAAAATTTTAATCAGTCCAAGTTAAAAAATGCAAAGCATTAAAAAAATTATATAATTTCAAAAGTTAAAAACAATACATATTCAAATTTAAAATGTAAAAACTCTTTATAAAACTGTTACAGCACCCATGTCGCTGTGAGGAAGTCTGCCAGAATAAAAGTGTTTTTATCTTCCGCTGAAAGGATAGCAGGGATGGAGCCAGCCTGGCTTTTCTAGGGAGGGAGTTCCAGAGCCTGGGAGCAGCCACCGAGAAGGAACACTGTTAATTAGATTGTGTATTATACCTTAATAATAAGTTATGTAGCTAATATTTGGTATTGATTTTAGCCTTGGAGATGTGTGCTTTAGATAGTCTCATCAGCTTGAGGACCGGGGCAAGAGAGGGGGAAACTGGCCTTCATTGAAGGAATGCCAGCTGCATACATGGGAGTTAGTTCACCTCGCAGGCTAGCTTGGCTCTATCAGTGGTTCCAACGGCTATAAAAAGAAGCCACCCAATTGTTTTGGGAATGTGGAGAAGAAATTTAGCCCACCAATTTTCTGGGGTCTGGGACATGAGCTTTGACTGAATACTTATGTTTGGTTTGTGGGCATTTTCCTGTTCTGTCTGAAATGTTTCTCTTCAGCTGCTGGTCTTCCTGGGGAGGAAATTCCAAAGCTTGGGATTTAGCACCAAGAAGGTCCTCTCCTCTGTCTCCACCAAATGTGCCTCAGAAGGAAGTGGGACTAAGGATTTTATGACATTTGGCTTTAAAACTGTGGCTAGAGAGCCAGCATAGCATAGTAGTTTGAGTGCTGGACTATAATTTTGGAGACCAAGGTTCAATTCGCTCTTGTCCATGATATTTGGTGACCTTGGGCAATCATGGGGAATCTGTTCCACCCCCCCCCCAGTGAAAATGGAGACTTGCCTTTATTCAAGCCCCATAGGCTTGAATGGGGCATGCCACTGAGGCTCACCACATTGAAAATAATGGAGGTCACCCCTTTGTGAATATTTAAGACCATGGACCTCAAGTCTGCGAAAAAGGAGGGGTGACTGTACTTATTTCATAAGGCCACCTCCAACCCATAGCCATGTATTTGAAAAGGCTGACCCTTTTCATGGATGAAGGAAACCTATCAATGATCTTGCAATTGTGCCAGTCCTCAAGTGCAAAGTACAAAATGCTGCTGCTTGAACAGTTGTGCTATCGGCAGCCGCATGGCAACCATGTCCCCATCCTTTCCCCCTGTCCTTCTCCTGTCACTATTCCCAAGCAGCCTCATTTCCTTTATTATTATTTTTCTATTTCTCTTCTTTTAAAAAACCCCTTAAAATTGCATTATCAGAATTGGAATTGCTTGAAAAAAGTGAAAATAAAAATAAAATTTAGAAAACTTGAAAGGTATGCTGGGAAGGGCATAGGGCAGGAAAGCATTAAGTGCAATAGAAAGCACAATGGTAGCAATTGTGCAATTGACAAAGTCTGAATTAATATCAATAGTCTTAAGCTATTGTTTCTGTTTGCTTTAAGCATGATTTTGGCAAAAATGGGACTTGTGATAGCTAGGACTTCAAAGAAAAGCCTCCCTTAAAAATCCTAGAGTCCAGACAGATTCAAAAAAGGAAGATTCATTCTTTCAAACAGCCTGTGTTAAGTGGCACAGCATTGCCATTTGCTAATGTTTTGGCATTGTACAACTGCTGTGTGGCTCCGTGGATGTAAAGTTGCACTCTGTGGCCTGTTACAGACTGCCAAAATAAAGCTGCTTCGGATCTCTTTGGAGGTATGCTATTTAAATGATGCATGGGTCCTAAGAGTCTGGAGGTCGCGCCAAAGCCACACTCCATTCCTAAGCACCAGAGTGCAGCTTTGGTGCAGCTTCCAGATTCTTAGGATGCATGCATCATTTAAATAGCATACCTCCAAAGAGACCCGAAGCAGCTTTATTTTGGCAGTCTGTAACAGGCCTGTGTCTTTGATTTGGGATCTTGGCTGAACCTAACTTCTCTCTATAAAACTGCATTGGATCCCACTTCATTGTTCTAAAAAGTGTGTCATGGGAGATATTAGCAGGAATGAGTAAACTGTAAAAAATTTAAAATCTTAATTGCTACTTAACTGCGGTGCATGGGAGCAGCCATTCAATCTATCAAACTGGACCTTTAAAACTTTCCACTTGAGGTAAATATATCTCTAATGGAAGAACTATAATGATGACAGATTACTTTTATAAAAAAACAACTTTCCAAGCTTGGAAAATATGAAGTGTGGTGGAGATATATGAGTTCAGCAGGAACATCTGGGAAATATGATCTCTAGATCAAGGGAAGTAATAGTGCCACTCTAGTCTGCCTTGGTCAGGGACTGGCTCAGGTAGGTTTAACTGGGAGAAGAGAAGTTCAAGGGGTGACATGATAGCTATCTTTAAATATTTGAAAGGATGTCGTACTGAAGATGGAGCAAGCTTGTTCCTGCTGCTCCAGAGACTGGGACATGAAGCCACAGGTTCAAGCTAAAGTAAAAGAGATTCCATCTCAACATTAGGAAGAACCTCCTGAGCTGTTCAACACTGGAATCCGCTGCTGCCTTGAAGAGTGGCGGAGCCTCCTTCGTTGGATGTTTTTAAACAGAGGCTGGATGGCCATCTGTCACGGGTGCTTTGTTTGTGTATGCCTGAATCACAGGAGGGAGCTTAACTGTATGGTCCTTGGGGTCTCTTGTAACTTTATGGTTGTGTAATTCTTCCTGTGGGCCACTAGTGTGACAGGAAGCAATGGTATATCATTTCTGGTTTTGGAATCCAACCCATGAATAGACAGTTTTTATGATTTCCACCCCTTGGGTTGTAGTGACAGAAGAGCAAGAAAACCCAAAACTACTATGTTTTGTGGGGCTTCAGTCATCTACGGTTTCCCCCCCCACTCAAAAGTAGACCAAGAATATTACCAAAAACACTAATGAGGATGTTCTGGATATTTTGGGGGCCAGAGGGAGTCCATGAACTACACATTCCCCATCTCTGATGTATTTTGATCTAGTCTCTGGTTGTGGTTGAAGGGGAAATGGGTTTGCCAGTTCCAGAGTTGGTACATTTCATTCCCCTCCCATTTTAGAGTGTGAGGTCCAGCGAAGAAGGTGGCTTTTGGAGCCAGGGATTCAGAGAATTTGAAGTCTCTCCCAGTATAGCATTGGAGTGCCACCATTGTGCTTTCCCTGCCATTGGAGCATTGAAAATGGACAAACAACAATGCTAAACCTCCTTGCAGCTGCAATGAGGAATCAAAAGGAAGCATCCACAGATGCCAGCAGAGCTGGAAATGCACTGTATCCTGTCATCCTTGGTATGCCACCCATGGGGCAATAGGATTTCAACCTTAGCGTAGGTGGCACAATACACATTTTGAGCACCCCTCTCTGAAAAATGTTAAATTTCAATATCTAAATAAACCCCCTTAAAATAACTTCTCACCCAACGTTTCCATTCTCAACATATTGTATCTCATCTCTCTGTTCTTCTTTTATAGCTGTTGCTTTCTGGCACATTAGGGCGCCATCTATAGGGACACATGAGTTTGTTCCTCTAGATCTGCTGCAAACGCACACTTGTATGGAAAGGACGAACCCTGCCAGTGATCCTCATCTGGATTAATCCAAAATGTGGATGAGCAGACAGTGGATGATTTGCTGATTAGTTGACACAAAAGACCTTGGTATTAGGCACAACATCTTTCCACACACAGGCAGCTTTCCTATTGTGTGAGCCAGCAAGTGTTCATGCAGATCCAATGCATGGCATGCACAAGAAGAAACCAGTGCAGCCAAGATCTGACTGGTGTTATATTAGGATGGTGGGCATCTCAGGTTGAGAGTTCCCTGAGGAATGGTCAAACATATGGTGCTTGGCTAGGATTGTAAGCATGCCTTGTTCAATCAATCCAGTGGTTGCTCTGAGAGACAAAGAGTGCGGGGTCCTCCAGAGGTTGTACGACTGCCACTTCCGTCATCCCACACCACAGCCTGTGTTGCTTTGGTTATAATTGTGCTCCCCAAAGCTCTGGATGGGTGTTCTCCACCCCTGGTTTAGCTAGCTACATGTTCAACTTCCATTAAAAAGCAATAAGAGAGATTTTCTTAGAGCTCAGAAGCCCAGCATGATGGTAATAGACTCATAGGGTCAGAAGGGAGATCAAGGACCATTAAATTCCCTGCAACACACATACCAGTGCTACAATCCACAGTTAAAGCATTCTTGAGACTGAGGCATCCAATCTATACTTAAGAACCTCCAACAAATGAGACTCCACTACCAAAGAATAGGTGGCCTTTACCTCCACCCCCAGATTATTTGTCTCCACCATTTTGTGCCCCAGACGTAGACACTGGGATTATTGATGATCATCAGTTTAATATGATACAGGTTTGTAATGCTGCAGCAAAGAAGGCAAATAATATTTTAGCCTGCATTGGTCCAAGCAAAGGAATAAACGTCCTACTATATTACATGTTAGTCAGGCCTGCGCTGAGTTCTGAAAATCTCATTTTAGGAAGGATATAGGCAAGTTGGAGCAGGTTCAGAAAAGGGCAGCAAGGATGGTAAGAGGTATGGATAACAAGGCATATGAAGTGAGCTTGAGACAGTTGGACATGTTCTGTCTGGTGAAGAGAAGACTGAGGAGTGACATGATGCACTCTTCAAATACTTCAAGGGCTGGCTTGTTCTCTGCTGCCCCAGAGGAGAAGACCAGATCTAATGGTTTGAAGATACAGGAAGGTAGGTTTTGACTGAACATTAGCAATAACAAATACATTTCTATGTCACTTATGAGTGAACTAGCACTCCCTAAGTGGTTTACAATGTGTAAGCCAATTGCCCAAACAAGTTAGGTACTCATTTTATTGACCTACAAAAGGATGGAAGGCTGAGTGGACCTTGGAGTCTCCTCAAGGATTGAATTTACATTGTGGCTGCAGTATATCATTTAAATACTGTGCCACCAGAGTTTCATAAGGGACTCCTTGACAGTAAAAGCAGTTTATCAATGGAGCCAATTGCCTATAGAGAGGTGGTAGAGGTCTCCTTCTCAGAGCACCTTTCAAAAGGGTTGGACAGCTACCTACTGGAAGTCCTGCATAGAGCAGAGTGTTGGACACAATGGCCTATTAGGCTCCTTACAACTCTAGGATTCTGTGCTGGGTACGGAATTTGTCTCATGTTAAGGCCCCTTATCCTCCATGGATTGTCTAATCTGTCTAATCTGACATGGTCTGTAAGGCCATGACAAAAAAAATCCTCTTCTCTGAAGATGCCAGCCACAGATGCTGGAGAAACATCAGGAAGAAAATCTTCTAGAACATGGCCACATAGCCCGAAAAAACCACAAAAAACCACAAATCCTCTTCTGTTCCTTAGAAGGTGACGTTGCCTATCACCGATTCCTCTATCTCCTGCAGACTCAGTCCCTCATTCTAGGAGCTGGAGTTTTGGTTGCTCTCAGATGAATGCATGTTGCATCAGTGTAGTTCAGGGAGCTCTGACAAGATTCCCATGTTCAGAAATGCATACTCACTAGCAGAAACTCAGATGCCTTTATTAAGAAACTGTAGTTTCTGTCGGGGGCCTTTCATTGTCAGAACTGACCAGCAACCATCATAACCACATATTTAAACTGTTCATAATTCAAATGTCAAGCAGACTTCATTTTAATTGATGGGAAATATTTAACACATTTCTCCTGCTTATTCCGACGCCGTCTCTTTCTTTGTTATTACAGATAGAGGGGATCTCTCAAAGGACCTTGGGCATGTCCGCCTCCTTTCCTGGCTTATCTCAGCACCTGAACTGCATTCACAGTTCTAAGCAGAGTGTTAAAACAACATTGTTAAAACATACTATCACTACGACATATTTCATTACTACATTATGGCAGGACAAAAGCATATGCAACTCCTGACATCCTTGTGATCCCTTCCAACCTATAATTTTATGATTGTAATGCATAGATCTGTAACATAATTGTCCTATTAAAGTATTAAAAATGGAGAGGAAAGCTACTACGCTACAAATCATACGGCACATTTGGCCATTTTGGAAGACAAGATAGTGTATATGTATGTATGAAACATGGATTCATAAACTTTGCCATAAACAAAGGGACTCTTTTACAAAAAGCCTTCTGGGGTTTATGTTTGAGGTTTTTTCAGAAGGGAAAGAAAGGAGACTGTGTCCTCATCAGTCCAGTTGTTGAGTTCCAACTAAAGCAGATCAACTGAATGAGTTTTTGAACAGTGACACAGCTTGTAGGTGAATCCCACTGGCTCAATGGGTCTACTCTTGTTGGGTCTAAGGATAGAGTTGCAGTTACACTGCAGGAATAATTAATTTTGATACCAGTTTAACTACCATGGCTCAATGCTATGACATTCTGGGATTTGGAGTTTTGTGAGCTATTTAGTCTTCACTGTTAGAAAGCTCTGGTGTCATGACAAACTACAGATCCCGGGATTCCATAAAATGGATCCATTACAGTTACAGTTATGTTAAACTCTATTATTTCTGCAGTGCAGATGAAGCCTAGGACTTAGACCTACATGGTGTAGGCCTCCTCAAATGAAGAAGGGGAAGAACAGAAGTGGGATGATGGGCCATAGATGGAGATGGCTGGCAATCCTGTCCTGACATTGGCAGAAACAGAGCCTGGGCATCCCAAGCAGCAGCTGCAGATCAGGGGGAAAGGAAGGCAGAGGCCCTTCACTGCCTCAAGCAATTTAAATTAAAGCACAGGGAGCAAAAGGTCAGACAACACCCGGCTCCATTTTAAATAGAAGACACTAAATTAGTGAAACCAACTGAGCTGATTAACTTCTACAGTCGGCGCTTCACGGATTTTTTATACATGGATTCAAGCATCCATGATTTGAAAATGTTCAAAAAAAGTATAAATTTCAAATATCAAACCTTGAATTTCCATTTTTTATAAGGGACACTATTTTGCTATGTCATTATATTTAAGTAATGCACTTAGGGCAGAAAATGAAAAGCACAGATATAGGATGGGGGACACCTGGCTGAATGAAACTACATGTGAAAGGGATCTGGGAGTCCAAGTAGACCACAAGTTGAACATGAGTCAACAGTGTGATGTGGCAGCTAAAAAGGCCAATGCAATTTTAGGCTGCATCAATAAAAGTATAGTGTCTAGATCAAGGGAAGTAATAGTGCCTCTGTATTCTGCTCTGGTCAGGCCCCATCTGGAATATTGTGTCCAGTTCTGGACACCCCAATTCAAAAAGGACATTGAGAAACTGGAGCGTGTCCAAAGGAGGGCGACTAAAATGGTGAAGGGCCTGGAAACCATGAAGCCCTATGAGGAAAGACTCAGGGAGCTGGGGATGTTTAGCCTGGAGAAGAGATGTTTAAGAGGTGATATGATAGCCCTGTTTAAATATTTGAAGGGATGTCATATTGAGGAGGGAGCAAGCTTGTTTTCTGCTGCTCCAGAGAACAGGACCCGGAACAATGGATGCAAGCTCCAGGAAAAGAGATTCCACCTCAACATTAGGAGGAACCTCCTGACAGTAAGGGCTGTTCGACAGTGGAACAAACTCCTTCCTCGGAGTGTAGTGGAGTCTCCTTCCTTGGAGGTCTTTAAGCAGAGGCTGGATGGCCATCTGTCAATGGGGATGTTTTGATTGAGAGTTCCTGCACGGCAGAAGGGGGTTGGACTGGATGGTCCTTGCAGTCTCTTCCAATTCTGTGATTCTAATGAGACTTGAGCATCCATGGATTTTGTTATCCACGGGGGATCTTGGAACCAAACCCCAGCATATAACAAGGGTCTACTGTAGTTATAAATTAGCTCTACCAAGGCCATTCCATTGCTGCAGAACAACAGCTCCCAAAAGTCTTTGCAGTATGGTCTGACATCTCTGGTTCCCTGGCTCTCTGACTTCCAAAACATTCTTTTGGACTAATCTTTCTGTCAAATCTCATGCCATGCTGTCATAGTGCAACAAAATACAGAGTGCCCAAAGTGCAATAGTCAAAGGAACAAGCAGTGTCTGATAACAAACAGTCTTGGGCAGGAGCCGTAAATCAAAACAGAATTCAGGTGGGAGTAGCAAGAAATAGGGGTCATGAAACAGTCTAGGGTCATTAATCACAGGGTTGTACTTGACAGTAGATACAGGCTGAGAGAGAAACCAAGTTTGTTTCCAGCAAACCAAATGGGGAAAGGCCCTGACTTATAAAACCATGCAATTCAGTCTGACCCCACTTGCAGAACATATTTCAAGAGGGTGATTCATTTAGCCTGCAGTAAAAGGACTGGGTTTGCTCCAAACACGGAAGCTTTTGCTTTCACTTTTCCCGAAGAGTTGGGACAATCTCTCCTATTGCCTACTCCCCTAAAGAAGTCAGGTAGCTGTGAAGCTGAGCTGGAGGAGGGCACGGCTGGGGTAGGACTGTTTCCTCTTCAGGAGCCAAACTCTCAAGTAGTGCATGACATCTCCTCTCAGCTTTTCATGCTGCTGAGTACTGCTTTCTCCCATTGGACTGCTGGCCCATGCTTCTTTTCATAGCCCCATGTGAGCCTCGGGACTGGACTGACTTTTCCCTTTCAATTTTTGGAAACTGTAGATATGCTTATCTGGGCACATGCCTGCTTTAAAAAGGGCACAGGTCATACATTGGGGCTGCATAGCATTATTCTCCACACAGAAAGTTAAGTATTGATTGTACCACACAACCCTTCTGTTGAATGATGCCTTGAATACACACCCAAATGTGCCACTGAATGTCACATGAGCATTGGCACCTGCACTTGCAATGGCATTACATGCACTACTCTGTTTCTGCAACTATGAACAAGAGCCATCACTTCTTTAACCAGCTTCAAAACGGAGTTGAAGACCGTCCTGTTCAGAGACGCATTCCCAGGCCTTGCATAATTGTCGCTTGCCTCCCTGGATGAAGATTGACCATCCATTATGAAGCCAAGCCCTCCCTCCAGTCCACCTGCCTTGGTCCAGACCTCGGAGGTAGAGAGGAACTGCTGGACCTCATCCCCTTCCCCACCACTACTCCCTTCTCCTTTTGTGTGGTGTCTTTTTAGATTGTAAGCCTGAGGGCAGGGAACCGTCTAATTAAAAAGACTGTATGTACAGCGCTGTGTAAATTTACAGCGCTTCATAAATAAAGGT
>NC_056522.1:379890851-379901988 GCF_019175285.1 Sceloporus undulatus
TAATAATAATAATAATAATAATAATAATAATAATAATAATAATAATAATAAATGTAGATGTTCCATATTGGACAAAAATCTCCCTATGGGAGAACTGATCCATATGTAAAACACTAACAAGATCCATGCCATTATTTATTTATTTTAAATATTTATTTGCTGTTGTGTGCCTTCAGGTCATTCTTGACTTATGGTGATCATAAGGTAAAGTTATCATGGGATCTTGCCCTGCTCCAGCACTCATAGACTATCATAGACTAATAGAGTTAGAAGAGACCCAAGAGTCATCCATTCTAACCCCCTTTCTGCCTTGCAGGAAGACACCATCAACACATTCCCAACATATGGCCATCCAGCCTCTGTTTAAAAATCTCCAAAGAAGGATATTCCTCCATTCTCTGAGGCAGCATATTCCACTTTCAAATAGCTCTTACCATCAGGAAATTCTTCCCAACATTTAGATGCAATCTCTTTGCCTGTAGTTTCAATCCACTGTTCCATGTCCTAGTCTCTGGAGCAGCAGAAAACAAGCTTGCTCCGTCTTCAACATGACATCCTTTCAAATATTTAAACATAGCTATTATATTACCTCTTAACCTTCTCTTCTACAAGTTAAACAAACCCAGCCGCCTAAACTGCTCCTCATAGGGCTTAGTGATTTCCAGACCTTCCACCCTTCTCTGGTCACCCTTCTCTGGACATACTCAAATTTGTCAATATCCCTCTTCAATTGTGGTGTCCAGAACTGGAAACCTGAATTTATTTAGAATATCCAAGCATTCCTGTACTAACTCTTTATCTATTCTTTGCTGTACAGTGGTGCCTCGGGTTACGAAAGTAATTCGTTCCGCGGCCGCTTTCGTAACCCGAAAAGCCTTCGTAAGCCGAATTGCCATAGGCGCTAATGGGGAAAAGCCGCGATTCCGTGCGAAAAAGCCGAAAAAAGCACCAAAAGTTTTTTCGTAACCCGAAAAAACATTCGTAACCCGAAACAATAATTCCCTATGGGATTTTTTCGTATCCCGAAAATTTCGTAACCTGGGTATTTCGTATCCCGAGGTACCACTGTATTTAGATAAAATGACCAGCTTGGTAGATGAAGGGAATGCTGTGGATATAGTATATCTTGATTTAGGAAGGCTTTTGACAGGGTTCCCCATGGCATTCTTGCAAACAAGCTTGTAAAATGTGGGCTAGACAAAGTAACTGTTACATGGAGTTGTAATTCGTTGACTGGCCGAACCCAAAGGATGGTCAGCATGGCTCCTTTTCATCCTGGAGAGGAGTGACCAGTGGGGTCCCACAGGGCTCTGTCCTGGGCCCAGTGTTATTCAACATCTTTATTAATGACCTGGATGACAGAATTGGGGGTATATACTTATCAAATTTGCAGATTACACCAAATTAGGAGGAATAGCTAATACTCCAGAGGACAGGATCAAGATTCAAAATGACCTGAATAGACTAGAAAGCTGAGCCAAAGCTAACAAAATGAAATTCAACACAGAGAAATGTAAGGTATTGCACTTAGGGCGGAAAAATGAAATGCACAGATATAGGATGGGTGACACATGGCTGAATGAAACTACATGTGAAAGGGATCTGGGAGTCCAAGTAGACCACAAGTTGAACATGAGTCAACAGTGCGATGCGGCAGCTAACAAGGCCAATGCTTCTCCCCGACCATTTGGGCTGGGGAGGAGATTTTGCTGGCCTCTCATTAGAGACCAGCATGTTAAAGGAAAACAGCATGCTCTGCTGGCTGTTGGGAGAGAAGGGGGCGGGGTTTATCCTGCTTGGGGCTTCCCAGCCCAAACTCCTCTCACTTGGTTTCAAACGCTGGCCCACCCTCCCACCTCGACATCAGTGTGAAAATTAATTCTGGTCGCCTTGGGGCCGGGTAGGAATTTTCTCCCCTTTCCAAGGGTTTTTCGCCTAGCCCACACTGTTGGTTGAGGACTTTGACAATTGGCATGGGTGTGGTCATAAATAGGTTCCACGCATAGGCGGGGGGAGATAGACGTTTCGGTGAACACCTCGGCACCCTCCTAAAGAGTGAAGCTAGGTCTCTGGAAATCACATTTAGGTCTTGCGAGTAAACGTGAAGGGAAAGAGACTTGCCTTGGGGCTGGCTTGAGATTTAAACCCTCACTTAAGTCTGGCGAGTTAAGTGGGGGAGTCTTGGGTTGGCCTTCCGGATGCGGGCCGGCCGGGGAGCAACCCAATTATGGATTGCCCTTGGGGCCCAGGTGTTTTCGCCCTTTGGAAGCTGGGGAATTGGTCTTGGAGCAGACCATCTGCCAGCTGTTCCTACACAAGGTTCTCCCCCCTGGTTTTTTGCAGTTCTCAAAGAAATAAGTTTAAATAAGTTGAGTTAAATAAAGTTGCCCATTTTATAACCCAGTTCTCTGTGTCTGGTCTCATTATTAATGAGTTGGTCAGCAATGAGATTTTAAGCTGCATCAATAGATGTATAGTGTCTAGATCAAGGGAAGTAATAATGCCACTCTATTCTGCTCTGGTCAGGCCCCACCTGGAATATTATGTCCAGTTCTGGGCACCACAATTCAAAAAGGATGTTGAGAAACTGGAGCCATGTGTCCAGAGGAGGGCGACTAAAATATTGAAGGGTCTGGAAACCATGCCCTATGAGGAAAGACTCAGGGAACTGGGGATGTTTAGCCTGGAGAAGAGAAGGTTAAGAGGTGATATGATAGCCCTGTTTAAATACTTGAAGGGATGTCACATTGAGGAGGGAGCAAGCTTGTTTTCTGCTGCTCCAGAGAACAGGACCCAGAACAATGGATGCAAGCTGCAGGAAAAGAGATTCCACCTCAACATTAGGAGGAACCTCCTGACAGTAAGGGCTGTCTGACAGTGGAACACACTCCTTCCTTGGAGTGTAGTGGAATCTCCCTCCTTGGAGGTTTTTAAACAGAGGCTGGATGGCCATCTCTCGGGGATGTTTTGATTTAGATTTCCTGCATGGCAGAATGAGGTTGGACTGGATCAGGGCCCTTGGGGTCTCTTCCAACTCTGTGATTCTATGATCCTATGATTTTCCCTACTGCATCATCTGCTCAATTTCTCCCAGGCTAAGCACCGATCCCCTTTCAGGAGAAGATCAAGACCAAGAAAGTGTTTAGTAGTTCTGCCCTTTCTCTGTCATTACATCATCTCCTTTTTCTGAATGTTTGGTCATTTGTTCCAGGAAGGCATCATAGAAATCCTCAGTCTGGCTTGGGGGTCTGTAGTAGACCCTTACAATGACATCCCTGTTTTTCTCTCCCCCTGCCCCCACTTCTCACTTTTTACCTGGATGCTCACAACCCATCTTCCAGGATTTAAGTAATGGATCTCTTCATAGGTGTAAACATCCTTGACTTCAAATGCTTCTCCATACACACTCCTTTTCCTGTTTGGTTTTTCTCTAAACTAGGTTATACTCTAGTACTACATTCCAATGATAACATCTCACTAGGTTCCCATAATTCCTGTTTTATCACATTCCTTTGCTGAGTTAAGAGTTCAGGTTCATCTTGTTTATTTCCCATACTCTGTGCATTAATGTAGAGACATCTATGGACATAACTATACAGGCCATTTGCATTGTTTCCCCTTGCTGTTGTTTCATGTTTTCCACACAACCCAGGAGCAAAGACCCAACTGAACTGCAGACAGTCTCCACATGGGAGGACCAGATCCGGAGCTAATCTGGGCCATCTCTTATGTGAACAGAATTTTAAAAACTCACCATTTGCTTCAGATCTTCAGAGCAATCTGAAGAGCACTCTGGAGCAATGCTGGGTCGCTATCTACTACTACTACTACTACTACTACTATTATTATTATTCACGCTGTGCCATGTGCTGCTGCTGCTGTTGTCATGGGTTGCTCCCTCTGAGGTCACAACAAGGTCTCCAGCCATGCTATTGATACTGGGTGCCTTATTTTCAACCCCAAAAGGAGCTACTTACACCAGCAGCACCTATAGTAGTGGGTATAGCGGGATGCATATGTAGACCACCACCTGGTGTTGCTCTGGATTGCCCAGATAATAGGGATAATTCAAGGAAACTTCAGAGTCAGAATGCTCCAGGAGCAACCTTGAGTCTTCGGAACAACATAGACCCACCTGTGGCCATGGGTCATTTCCCCTATCTGCTTATTTAAGGTTTTTTACCCTTCCTACTGTTGTGTTCTTATACTATTCACTCAGTTCTCTTTGTAATTGTTGGGCTGTTATCTCCAGCACTTAATGAACTCCTGCCTTCAAGAATACTGTCTCCCCCACATAACTCATAAGTTTATAGCCCCCGTGAAGAGGTTGGTAAGACTTTTAGCAAACATGTTCCTGCCAACTAGTTTGGAAACAGAATCTTTGCCAGCCCTTCCCAAAGCCATCTTTTTCTAAAATAATAAGAGAGATGCTTTTAGAGAGAACCTTATAAAACCTTATTTCATCTGCCCTTTACCCGGTTCAGAATCCTTTCTCATCGTGATGAACAGCAATCTGCAGGATTAGGTTGTTATTACAGTTCCAGTCTCCTGTTTGCCGTGTTCAGTTCTCAAGTCACCTCCTCCAGCGTTTGCAGCTCGTGAAAGAAAATGATGTATGGTCCACAGTATATGCACCAAAGCAAGAAACAAGGCAACCTGCGAAAGATGAAAGAAGCTCGTTAAAATCTATACAGACCTTCAGTCCTCTGAAGCCAAGAGAGATAAAACGAGAGTTCAGAATCAGAAGGTGCGTTATCTCTCAGGAACAGGCCTGATTTTCAGGGGAAATAACCTTGAAAGCCCAATATTTTGCAAGGATACCTATATTGTCTGTCTGTCACAATATGGCTTGCTTCTCTATGTGTGTGTGTTTGTCCACAATTAGGCAACAACAAATACAGCCTAAGCCTATTATGTTTTGTCCTGCTGAACTCAAACAGCCTTACTCCCAGGTAAGTATGCATAGGATTTCAGACTTATTGTATGCAAAGAAGATGATGCACTACTGAAGACTATGGGAACGATTTAAAGAATGTAATGATTTGATCTAGTTTGCGCATGAATATAGTTCTAACTGTTTTTAACTTGTTTTAATTTGTTAGCTGTTTTAACATCTCTGCAAGGGCTCTCTCCTTTATTTTAATGTCTGTATGTTTTTCTTTAATGCTTTTACGTTGTTTCTAGCCTATTGTTTTAATGTGACAGTTTTAAATTGCATTTCTATGTGATGTTTTAGTTGATTCTCTTTGCGGGCCGCATTGGATCACGCTCTGGAAGAAAGATGCAATATAAATGAAATGGAAATGAAATAAATGAATTTTAAATCATAAATTATTTTGTAAAGCTTCACATTTATTTATTTTAAATTGTTCTGCATGATTTTATTGCATGCCTCTCTGAGATCCTTTGAAATAAGGCTGGATATGGTTTAAGCCAATGAGATTCTAAGCTGCACCAACATGACTATAGTGTCTACGTCGAGGGAAAGTAATAGGGCCACTCTATTCTGCTTTGCCAGATTTCACCTCAAATCTTGTGTCCAGTTTGGGGCATCACAATTCAAGAAGGATGTGGACAAGCTGGAGGGTGCCCACAAGAGGGAGACCAAAAAGGTGGAGGATCTGAAAACCACCAAGGTCTATGAGGAGCAGTATGCTTAGTCTGGGGAAGAGGAGGATAAAAGATGACATGAGAGCCAGGATAAATGTTTGAAGGGATTTCATATTCAGGATGAAGCAAGCTTCATTTCTGCTGCTCCAGAGACTATGGAGTGTCTCCCATTACCATTTCTCCTGGGACAGATGTGGGATGTATCTTTAAGAAGGTGGATCTTATTGCACTGCCCCATCTCTGGGCAGTAGGCAAACCATATGCAATCCCAGCTTCTCCTGCAGCTTTTCAAGAATGGGAAAATCCTGGAGAAGCCCAGGTTGCATACAGACTGTCTATTGCCCAGAAATGGGACAGTATGATAAGATCCACCTTCTTAAAAATACATCCCACATCTATCCCAGGAGCAATGGTAATGCGATAAACTCCTACAACATGGAGCAATGGATTCGAGCTACAGGAAAAGAGTTTCTATCTAAACCTTAGGAAGAACATCCTTAAACCATGATCCCTCTTCACTCATAGTACGTTGTTTACACTGTACAGCTGGGTGCTGTTCCCAGTACACACAAAATAAATGCTAGCTTTCTCATAGGAGTTTATCACACAGAGGCAGAAACTAGATTAACAGTGAAAACAACCTGCTTTTGCAGTTTGTTTTTCACCTGACCTTCAGGGTTTATCCAAACAGAAAGTACAAAAAACCCCGCAAATGCAGGTTGCTTTTCAGACGAAGTTTGGGTGAAAGAGAAATAACGTGAAAATAACCCGACCGGAAAGTTGCCAAAACCTACTCCTTTTTACTTTCAGGAACCTGTCGCGTTAATGTCACATTATTTCTCCTTTACATAAACACATCTGAAAAACAACCTGCTTTTGCAATTTTTTTTCAGATTTGTAAATCCCATTTCTGCACAGGATTTAAGCACTTTGCCTCTGTGCGAGAAACTCCATAGACTAGACAAAAAGCTATTAAGCCTGTGAGAGAAATAAAAAAAAAGGGGGGGGGAGAGAAAGAGATTGTACAGAACTCAAAAGTGGGAAGACGAAAAAGGAAAGTTAACTTTTAAGGAGGTATGCTTGAAGAAGTTGTAAGTGTGGAAAGATGCATGAAGAAGGGAAGGAAATGCTATAGGTGAGTTGCCAGAATGAAAGAATAGAAGAGTTCAAGAAAGATCAAGGCAATGTCAGGATGTGTCAGGAAGATGAGAAGGAGGGAAGCAGAAAGGAGAAATGGAGGGAACCAGCAGGAGTTCCAGATGGATGGCTGAAGGCAGAATCACCTCTGCCTCCCGACATTTCATCTTCTCCCGTAACTGAGCAGATATGGACATGGCCTCATCGCAGTGCCTTGAACCAGAGGCAGCTCCGCCTCTCCTCCTTGTCCGATTGCCAGAGGATTTCTGTGAGAGCTTTGTGCTGCACCCTAGAAAGTTGCAAATTACTTTGAGTCCAACTCTTTGAAAGTGAAGTAGGACAGCCTCTGAAAGGTGGGTAGGAGTAGGGCCATGGAGCTGTTGCAACTGGAAAGTATTAAGGGCAGGTGAAAATACGCCAGTGTTTTCAAAGGTGTCGTAGGTGTCAGCAATGGCCACTGAAAAGGGGAAAAGGTGATGTTCAAACCGTTAAAGTGGAGAAGGTCTAATCTGCACTACAGAATTAATGCAGCTTGACACCACTTAAACTGCCATGGCTCCCTCCCATGGAATCCTGGGATTTCCAGTTTGCTGTGGCACTAGAACTCTCTGACAGAGAAAGCTAAATATCTTGCAAAGCTACAAAACCCAGAATTCCATAGTTTTCAGCCATGGTCATTATAGTGGTCACAAACTGCATTATTTTTGCAGTTCAGATTAGACCAAAATTAGCATAATATTGAGCCCATACAGACAGACCAAAATAAAGCTGCTTTGGGTCACTTTGGAGATATGTTGTTTAAATGATGCATGCATCCTAAGAGCTGCGCCAAGCCACTCTCTGGTCCTAAGGAGTAGAGCACAGCTTTGGCACAGCTTCTGGCCTCTTAAGATGCGAGTGTCATTTAAACAGCATACTTCCAAAGTGACCTGAAGCAGCTTTATTTTGGCCTGTCTGTATGGGCCCATTGTGTTGGAAGATTACTAAATTGATTGTTCATTTGTTTGAATATCCATCTTCTCTTTCATAAGAAAAATTAAAAGTGGCTGATGGATATATTTATTTTAATCCTCAAACTAGACTGTTCTGGACTAGGACAAAAGCCACTCCAGGCCTTTCCAAGAGGTCCATACATTCCCAAGAGCATCACTCCTCCTTCTCCTCAGTAATAACAACTATTGTGATGCTATGTTATTATGATCTTATTACGATCCTATCTTGGTGATTTCATTCAGACTGAAAAGGAAAATGGCTCACATTATGTACTGCAGCTATGCATTTGTCATACAGAGTTACAGATCTGGAACTGCTCTGTATTCAGTAAGACTACTGTATATACTCATGAGTAAGTTGACCCCATGTATAAATCAAGGGCAGGTTTTGGAGCCAAAATTATGGATTTTGATAAGATATGTGAATAAACTGAGGGTAAAACTTAGGGGAATGTAACAAAGGATGTAGAGGATGAAGCTGAGGAATAAGATGCCAAAGAAATTACAAAATTCCAGCAGGCATAACTGCTTATCCTAAAGGCTGATGGATGACAAGGGAACTGTGGGAAATGAATCATAGAATTGGAAGAGACCCCAAGGGCCATCCAATCCAACCTTATTCTGCCATGTAGGAACTCTCACTCTAAGCATCCCTGACAGATGGCCATCCAGCCTCTGTTTAAATGGTGGCTTTGCCATGCAGGGGAGGCAACCAGGTACAGATGGGGCTAAGAATATACACACATGTTGAAAAGCATGTAAAGGTAAGAGTTCAGGCACAGTATTAATTCTTATTTTTAAAGAGGAACCATCCCTTTCACTACATAGAGTTGTTAAAGGCAGGAGCTTAGTCTGCCCTGGGAGAACCTAAAAGAAACACCAACCCCCCCTTGACTCTTCCCTTTGAGGAGAAGCACCAAAGAGCACCCACCATGGCTCTTTTCCTACCTAGACATTCAAGAATGCAGAAACAGTACCATGGTGGGGAGGATAGAGAAGAGTTGGTGCATCTTTTAGGTTCTCCTGGGAGAGATTAAGCTCTCGCCTTTTGCCACACGACTCAGGGAAGGGGATGGTTCCTTTCTGGATAAGGAATAGTAGAAGGGGGCCTTGGTATCTGCTCAGGTTAGGAACCAGGTCTCCCTGTGGATACCATGCACATGCACAAGTCCCATGAAATACTGTACAATGGTATGGTAAAATGATATCCTTTATATAAAGTAGAAAAATCAAAGTTTCCTTTTTGGAATAGATAGATAGATAGATAGATAGATAGATAGATAGGAATATTTTCAAGCCATACATGCTTGAATCCATGGATTAAAAAAAATCTGTGGATATAGAGGCTGACTGTAAAGTGTGTCCGCGCCATACACTGGCACACTATATATGGCTTCAAGTTTATGCTGAAGCCATGCAACAATAAAGTGTAAGGCACATGCGCTCATGGCATATGCACTGCATGCTGTCACCATCACACACACCATTGTTTTCAATGGGGTATGAGTGTACGTGGAATTCCCCTTACGTGGGAGATCTGGAACAGATCCCTTGCATAAGGAAAGAGCCCACTGTACTTACTTAGTCTACCCAGGTATTTGGGGTCAATCTTTTGACTAAAATTTCTAGACGTGTACATGAGTGTTCACAGTATATAATCTCATTGTAAAACTGTGGAGATTAGCACACAAGGCCCCATTCTCACCAGAACTGAGTTCATGAAAAGAAACACATACATACCAGCTGCGGGGCAGACCCTAGTGCATGTGTCTCCAATCACACTGCCAGTTCAGGACTGCCTTTGCCAGAATGCTCCTTAGTTCTGCTTCCCTGCCCTATTGCTTTCCCAGTATGTCTTTTGGGGGTTTATTGTTATTTCCCCCCCCCTTCTCTTTTTAAAACAATTTACACATACTTTCAATGCAATTTAGGTGAGAGAGGGGAAGAAAAGAAAAATACATTTTTGTTTTCTTTTTTTAAAACAGACTGCTGGGAGTAGCTGGTGGGAGTGAGGGAGAAACCAAGACCATGCGACTGCCCAAAAGCTGGGACTGCAGTCTAGACATAATAACACACAAATCTAATGATGCTGTTTCCTATTGTGAAGGCTTTTCTGTGCCTTCCAGTCCTTTCTATACAGTGCAGCAGTAAAGCCCATCAGTGAAAAGCTGTGTGATAGTCATGGATGGAGGACAGACTAGCTAGACCTCAATCACAGTGTCGTCTGATAAGGTTCGGTCACATATGCATCTATTCTACTTTAAGTCCATTTTTACCCCTGTGCGACAGTCTCCTGCATAAATGCCTGCCAACACCCTCCTTAATAGCCAGCAGCCACATCAGGCAAATGAAGTCCATTCAAATGCCAATTGAGGCATAAGGAGGAAGATGGTGTTGCCCTTTCCCACCAGTGAGACAGGCCATGACAATCAGGATCAGGACTCCCAATTGCTCAATGCTGCCTTGTCTGCTGGTGGGAGAGAGCCAGAAACATCCCATGTGTGTGGCACCACAATGCAAAAAGGATGCAGACAAGCATGGCAGGGGTTGGATGGCCCTTGTGGTCTCTTCCAACTCTACGATTCTATGATTCTATGATTCTAAGCTGGAGCATGTCCAGAGGAGGGCAACCAAAATGGTGGAAGGTCTGGAGACCACCAAGCTCTCTGAGGAGTGACTTAGGGAACTGGGTATGTTTAGTCTGGAGTAGAGAAGGTTAAGAGGTGACATGATGGTCCTGTTTAAATATTGGAAGGGATGCCACATTGAGGGTGGAGCAAGCTTGTTTCCTGCTGCTCCAGAGAACAGGACCCAATGGAGCAATGGATGCAAACTGCAGGAAAAGAGATTCCAGCTCAACATTAGGAAGAACTTCCTGAGGGTTAAGAGCTGTTTGACATTGGAAGATGCTCTTTCGGAGACTGGAGGAATCTCCTTCTTTGGAGATTTTCAAACAGAAGCTGGCCATCCATTGGGAATGCTTTGACTGTGTCTTCCTGGATGGCAGGAGGGTATTGGACTGGGTGGCCCCTGAGGTCTCTTCTAAATCTATGGTTTTAGGAGTCTAGGATTCTACCCTGAAGTTTTGTACATGGGAGGGGGCTTCTCAGTGGCTGCTCCCAGGCTCTTGAACTCCTCTCTTGAAAGGATTAGGCTCATGCTCTCCTTGCTATCCTTCCTTAGTCAGGTGAAAATGTATTTATTTCTGTGGCCTTTTGAGAGCTGACTGCTCAAGGTGAGAAGGGCTTTTCAGGTGCTGCCATGTTTACATTTGTAGCCCTTCTTTCTAGTAATTGTGCTTTTAACTGTTTTTAACAGCATTGGTAGTTTAATTATATGTTCTCCTCTGTGTTTTGTAAGCCACCATGAATCCTAGCCTGGACAGAAGGTGGAGCAGC
>NC_056522.1:379901998-379908707 GCF_019175285.1 Sceloporus undulatus
CATCATCATCATCATCATCATCATCATCATCATCATCATCATCATCATCATCTCCTGATTGTCACTGTTTCCCGATAGTCTGGCTCCTGAGGGTGCAGTTGCTGGTGCGGCTAATCATCCTCTTCTTCCTTTTTAAAAATTGATCTCTCACTCAGTCACAAATGTCACTCAATTTTTTAAACCTTTTTTCTTTTTAAGAAATCAATCCTGATGATGACTGGACAAATAAAAATTGAGTAATTGTCAAGTGCTGACTTGGTTTGGACTCTGTTATTTTTCCCTTGTTTATAAAGGGAAGTCTAGACATTTGTTTTTCTTCCATGGTTGGGGGATGAAGTTAAGAGGGGGAGACTTTGTGCCATTGTGCGCCCATGGCATGCCAGCAATGTTTCAAGAATATTGTGGTTGTTGTTAACTCATCCAGTTGATGCCAACCTATGCTGACCCCATGCATGAGAGACCTCCAAGTTGCTGTATCCTCAACAGCCTGCTCAGGTCTTGCAGACTCAGGGCAGCCATCTGCAATGAGGTCTTCATCTTTCCTACTGCCTTCTACTTTGCCAAGCATTAATATCTTTTCTGGGGAGTCATGTATTTTGTTTGTTTAGAAATATTTCTTTCATTTGCATGATGCCATTCTCCTACAGTGGGACCCACAGTGGCTCCCAAATAAAGTCAGTTACAAATCCTTAGCAATCATTTTTTCATTTAAAAAAAGGAATACAAATCCTTGCGTCAAATGATAGAGAATCATTTCAAAGATGTATAAAAGTTTTAAAATAAAATAAAACAAACATCCAGGCTCTCTCTTCTTCTCAACCTATATCCAAATTATGATTGTCTTAGCTTAGATAGTGTCAAGATAACTAAGGATAGTTCAGTATGTAAAAAGAGATCTTGTAGCACCTTTGAGACTGAAATAAAGAGGTTGGCAGCACAAGTTTTCATAGACTTAAGTCTACTTCCTCAGATGACCAAATGCATCTGAGGAAGTAGACTTAAATTTATGAAAGCGCATGTTGCCAACTTCTTTCTTTCAGTTAGTCTCAAAGGTACTACAGGATCTCTTTACATAGAGGTTTTGCAAACTAACACAGCTATATCTTTAAATTCTACTACTAAGGAGAGTTTGGACTTGATTTGCTCTTATAGGCCTGTTACAGACAGCCAAAATAAAGCTGCTTCAGGTCACTTTGGAGGTATGCTATTTAAATGATGCAAGCATCTTAAGAGGCCCAAAGCTGCACCAAAGCTGTGCTCCTGTTCTTAGGACTGGAGCCTGGCTTTGGTGTGGCTTCTGGACTCTTAGGACACATGCATCATTGAAACACCATACCTCCACTGTGACTCGAAGCAGCTTTATTTTGGCTGAGTGTCTTTTTTGCAATCCATGGTATCCTCAGAACTCTGCTCCAGCACCACATTTCAAATGAGCTAATTTTCTTCCTATCCACTTTCTTCACTGCCCAGCTTTCACAACCATACATAGAAATGGGAACTATAATGGCATGGACAATCCTAACTCCAGTATTCAATGATATATTTTTTAATATATATATCTTTGAATCCTAGAGTTGGAAGTCACCTGAGGGGCCATCCAGTCCAACCCCATTCTGCCATGCAGGAACTCACAATCAAAGCATTCTGACAGATGGTCATCCAGCCTCTGTTTAAAGACCTCCAAGGAAGGAGACTTCATCACCCTCCATTGAGGGAGTGTGTTCCAGTCTCGAACAGCTCTTACTGTCAGGAAGTTCCTCCTAATGTTCAAGTGGAATCTCTTCCTCTAGCTTGCATCCATTGTTTGAGGTCCTGTTCTCTGGAGCAGCAGAAAACAAGCTTGCTCCCTCCTCAATATGCCATCCTTTCAAATATTTAAACAGGGCTATCATATCATCTCTTAACGTTCCCTTCTCCAGGCTAAGCATACCCAACTCCCTCAGCTGCTCCTCATAGAGCATGGTTTCCAGATCTTTCACCATTTTAGTCATCCTCCCCTGGACCTTTTCCAGCCTCTCAACATCCTTCTTGAATTATGGTGTCCAGACATGGATACAATATTATTCCAGGTGAGGCCTAACCAAAGCAAAATAGAGTAGCACTATTATTTGTCTGTTCAGGATCTTGTCTAGTTCCTTCATAGCTGCCTTTCCAAGTCCGAATCTGCTCCTGATTTCCTGACTTTGATCTCCATTATGATTAATGACTGAGCCAAGATATGGAAAATCCTGAACTAGTTCAATATCTTTATCATCAGCTTTAAAGTTATGAAAGCCATCTAAGGTCATTACTTTTGTTTGACCTACAATAGGATGGAAGACTGAGTCAACCTTGGAGCCCTGGGATCAAACTCAAAACCTTGTGGCTCCAGTACTACATGCCTCTTAATGTAGAGGAATAGTGTGAAATTTTGTAAGGGCCTGGGGAAAAAAAACAATTTCCAGGGAAGAAAATTATGTCGAAGGTGATTTTTGTCCAAGGTGATTTGAGAAAATTAACCAATAATTAATCAACAGTTAATCAACAGAACAAAATTTGGGCAGGGGCCATGCTAATCTTCTCTGTATCATTCCAATTTTAGTATATGTGCTGCCGAAGAGAAATGGGGTAAGATTTCAACATTATGGGAAAACAATTATAATGATGTATGATAGATAGATTCAATATTTTTTCTTTCCCTCTCTTAGGTATATTTTACTAAGTGATATTTGTATATGTATGCAATTCTTTGTCTTATAATAATTAATAAAGGCATTTTAAAAAAGAACAAAATTTGGAACCCTCAAAGCCGATGCATTCTGACTGTTGACTGAGCAAAGATATGGAAAATCTTCAAGTATCTGAGTGTTAAAAATAAGAATCCTTGTTTCAAGATCAAGGACTGAATCTCAAAATTCTTAGCATTCACAAATGGAAAAACACCAAATTAATGAAGAGCAAATAGCAAACAAATGGTTATTACATTCAATAATTAATGAATACTAATACCAATATGTTTAATATTAGTTTAGTTTCAGCGTGACCAACCAGCATAGTCTTCATTTGCATCCTGGATGGAAATTCAAACTTAGCTGAGATGTGGCCACTATTAGGGTTGTTGCTACTGGGGGAACATAATGGGGGGCATTATGTAAGAATTTTGTCTGCCAATGAAATAATAGACTCAAGGATTTGGAAGTGTCCCCCAGACGTCATGGAGTCCAACCCCTTGCTCAAGGCAAGATCTCCAGCGGGAGCAATCCCCTGCAGGGAGCTGTGCATCATCTTTTGGAAGACATTCAGAAAAGGAGACTCTGCCAACACTCTAGGTAACTGATTCTATTGCAAAACCACTACGCGTCAAGACGTTCTTCTCACGTTCAATCCAAATCTACCATCCGGCAACATCAAACCATTAGATCTAATTCTACTCAGGCAGCCCTTGCATATTTCAAAGTGCTGCCATGTCACCTCTCAGTCTTTCTTCACTAAGCTGAACAAATTTTATTGAGTCCCCAAATTTCAGCATAGCAGTAAGTTATCAGTCGGCCAGAGAAGGAGAAGGAGAAGAGCTGCTTGGCAGCCATTTTGAGACCGTGTGCTTGAGACCATGTGCTTATTGCTGAAGGGTGGAGCTTCTGTGAGTCACACTGTGAGTCAAAAGGGGCGAGCTACAGACTAGCTTTATATACCAACTTCCAGAGCCTTCCAAAGCAGTCCGGCCAGAGAGAGGAGAAGGAGAGGAGCTGCTTGGCAGCCATTTTGAGACCGTGTGCTTGAGACCGTGTGCTTGTTGCTGAAGGGGGGGAGCTTCAGTGAGTCACATCTGTGAGTCACAAGGGGCGGAGCTAGCCAGACTGTTATATACCAACTTCCAGAGCCTTCCAGAGCAGTCCGGCCAGAGAAGGAGAAGGAGAGGAGCTGCTTGGCACCATTTTGAGACCGTGTGCTTGAGACGGTGTGCTCGTGCTGAAGGGAGGAGCTTCTGGGAGTCACATCTGTGAGTCACAAGGGGCGGAGCTAGCAGACTAGCTTATAACCAACTTCCAGAGCCAAATTTAGTTTTCTTTAACTCAACAACTCGCTCAAGTGGCATCAGTTAGAATCAATATTGAAACAGAACCTTCCCTTTAAGTGTAAGATAGCAGCCAGTACATTCCTTTAAAGAAGTACCCAGTAGATTGACTGTTATACTCATTACTAAAGACTTTGCAGTATGGACAACGAGGGATCTGCTGCAGTCACCTGCAACTCTTGTGGGATGTTTCTCTTCTTGCCTACAGAAGTCGAGAACTTCACATGCACAAGTGCAAGTTGGTTAGCACTCTTGGAGGAGAAAGTGCAGCAGCTGGAGGCCAGAGTAGCTACACTTCACGCATATTAGGGAACAAAGGATTTCCTGGACACAATAGAACTAACCTTGGATGAGTACCATGCAGAGGAAGATGCTAGGGTGGAAGAGGTCACTTGCAAAACGAGGAGGCAGACAGCTGGAGGAATGTACAAGAGAGAAGTAAGCAATAGGAATTGTTGGGGAGCTTGCAGCTAGAGAATCGATTCGAAGCTCTTTCCTCTCTATCAAGGAGGATGAAGAGAGCAGCTATGGACAAACTCAGGGACAGAGCGAGGGGAGCCTGAGAGTCCCACCAGAGGAACAGTCACTGCTAATAATAATAATAATATAATAAAATTTTTATTTATATGCCGCCCATCCTACCGATCAGGGCGGCTTACAACATATTAAAATACAAAACTGTTACATAAAAACAGATTAAAAAACAAACCAACAGTAAAAGCCCAAAGCCCAACCTCTGGCAACGAAGAGGAGGAGGCCCACAGGATATATTACTCGGGGAATGCCTGTTGGAATAGGAAGGTTTTAAGGTCCTTCCTAAATTGGGCCAGGGTAGTGGACGAGCGGAGCTCTGTGGGCAGCGCATTCCAAAGGGCTGGGCGAGCTATGGAGAACGTCCTCCGAGTGTGGAGACTAATCTAGCCCCAGGCCCTTCAGTAAGCTTGCTGCCCGGACGTTCTGAGGTGCGAGAGCGGAATGTACGGGAGAGGGCGGTCCTGTTAGGTATCCTGGCGCCAGCCATTTAGGGCTTTATAGGTAATTACCAACACCTTATATTGAGCTCGGAAGCGAATGGGCAGCCAATGGAGATCTTTAATACACGGTGTTTATATGTGGTCTGGGAGCGCCAGTGACCAGCCGGGCTGCCATTTTTGCACCATTTGCGGCTTCTGAGTTTGGTATAGGGTTGCCCCAGTGTAGAGTACGTTGCAGAAATCCAATCTCGAAGTTACCAAGAGCATGTACAACAGTTTCTAGTTCCCTCTGGCCAGGTATGGGCCAGCTGGCGAATCAGGCCGAAGCTGGATAACAAGTGCTCTTGACCGTCGCATTCACCTGAGCAGTCAGGTGAGTGAGCGAATCAAGAAGCACGCCCCGACTGCGCACGGAGTCCTTCACAGGGAGCGTGACCCTTCAGGACAGGTGGAACCACGCCATTCTGACCAGGGGAACCTATCACTAGTACCCCCTACCGACTCGGATCCTCGTTTTCCTCTCCTCGGTATTTTCGGTTTTCCTCATCCAGGCCCATCTGATCCAGACAGGGCCACGAAGAGAGACAACCACCCCAGTCACTGCATCAGTCGGAGACAGAAGAAAATGATTTGGGTGTCATCAGCGTACTGATAACCCCGCGCCCCATGTCTCCGGATGATCTCTCCCAGCAGTTTCATGTAAATGTAAATAGCATGGAGACAGAATGGCCCTGAGGGACCCCAGTTTTAAGGGCCCTCAGCGGAGCACACGTCTCCCAGCTGCACCATCTGGACCTCCCGGAGAGGTAGGAACGGAACCACTGAGCGCAGTGCCCCCAGATCCCACCTCAGCGCAGGCGCCGAGGAAGAACCATGGTCTATGGTATCGAAAGCCGCTGAGATGTCCAAGAGTACCAACAGGGACACGCTTCCCCTGTCGATGCTCAGACGGAGATCATCGACCAAGGCGACCATGGCGCGTCTCAACCCCGTAACCACCCGGAAGCCATTGAAATGGGTCCAGATAATCCGTTTCATCCAAGACCGCCTGAACTGATCGCAACGCGACCCCACTTCGATCACCTTCCCAAAAAGTATGGTAAGCAGCGAAACAGGCCGATAATTATTATGTACCAGGGGGTCAGGGAGGGCCTTTTTTAGGATCGGTTTACTACTGGCCAATTTAAGATCCGATGGAAATAGGCCCATCCTAAAGATGTTTAATTATCCGGCGTAACAAGATTTCTGCCGGTCCCCCTGGGCGCGCTAACAACGAGGACAGGATCAGAGAGCAGGTCTTTTCTCCGAACTTCCCGAGGATCTTGTCCACATCCTCGGTACTCACCAACTCAAACTGATCCAGTTTACATAGTCCCGGAGGCTCTGGACACTTCTAACCCTAGGTTCTGCTGAAATGTCGAGCGTTCAGACCTTCGCTTATACGAGAGGTTTTATCCGAAAAAGTCAGTTAAACAAGTCACAGCAGGCCTTAGAAGGTTCAAGGATCTGTTTCAGGGTGGGGAGGGAGCTGAGTAGTCTCCTGAACCACCCTGAACAACCTGCCGGACGCGACTCAGCGGACGCAATCGAGCACCATAGAAACGTTCTTTTGTTTGCTCGTATTGCCTCTCCATAGTCTCTAAACAGTTGGTCTAGGAGAGCCTTGGCGTCATAGCGAAGG
>NC_056522.1:379920229-379953954 GCF_019175285.1 Sceloporus undulatus
ATCCTTTCAAATATTTAAACAGGGCTATCATATCACCTCTTAACCTTCTCTTCCCCAGGCTAAACATCCCAAACTCCCTCAGTTGTTCCTCATAGGGCAAGGTTTCCAGACCTTTCACCATTTTAGTCGCCCTCCTCTGGACACGCTCCAGTTTCTCAATGTCCTTTTTGAATTGTGGTGCCCAGAACTGGACACAATATTCCAGGTGGGGCCTGACCAGAGCAGAATACAGTGGCACTATTACTTCTCTTGATCTAGACACTATACTTCTATTGATGCAGCCTAGAATCGCATTGGCCTTTTTAGCTGCCGCATCGCACTGTTGACTCGTGTTCAACTTATGGTCTACTTGGACTCCTAGATCTCTTTCACATGTACTTTCATTCAGCAATGTGTCTCCCATCCTATATCTGTGCATTTCATTTTTCTGCCCTAAGTGCAGTACCTTACATTTCTCTGTGTTGAATTTCATTTTGTTAGCTTTGACCCAGCTTTCTAGTCTATTCAGATCATTTAGTGTTCTATCTTTGCACTTTAGGATCCTTAGGTCCTCCAAGAAGGATCTCTTGCGACCTAAGAAAACCAGATTGGCTGCAGTGACCCATAGCACCATCTCATTTGCCGCTCCTAGGCTCTAGAATGACCTGCCAGATGATATCCATCATATCACCACTCTAGAAGCCTTTAAAAAGGCTGTTAAGACGGATCTCTTCTGGCAGGCCTTTCCGGATTAGCCATTCTAGACTAGCCTCCCCCTCACGACATCACTCTTCCCGTTCCCCCCCCAGAAGAAGATACTTGTCCTGCCTCAAATCTCCCCAAATTTTTTTTAGCAAACTTGTATTTGAAATTTTTAATTTAATTTAATCTTAATCTTAATTCATTTGTTGTTTAATTTCTATTTTACTGCTCTTCAGTTTATGTTTTATGTTGGGGGGGAGAGTTGGTATGTGGGACTGTTTTAGCACAAATTTGTATTTTTATGATATCTTATTGTTATACTTCTGTTGTAATCCATCTTGATTCTCCTGGGAAAAGGCAGAATATAAATAAATTATTATTAAATTATATTATTATTATCCTGTTTGGCTCCTCCTTAGCTGCCTTTCCCATTCCTACCATCCACTTACAAAGATGAAAGCCCCCAACAGGATGCTGGCCATCTTCTGTAACTCTAAAAGTAAAGGTACGTCCCTTTGACAAGGTTGTCAGGTGGTGTTCAACCATAGGGAGCGGTGCTCATCTCCATTACTAAGCCGAAGAGCCAGCATTGTCAGAGACTTCTCTGTGATCATGTGGGCAGCATGATTGCACAGAACGCCAATCGGGCTGGTGACCACCATCAACCTCTCCCGCAGTGATGGGTTAATTGATTGTGTGGCATGGGAATATCGCCTTGGCATTCTCAGTCCTCTGTCTACTGCCAACCAATTCTATTCAGCAACCTTGAGTTCTCAGTTATGAGTTATTGGGGAGAAATGTTGAATCATCGACAGAGAGTTCTTGAAGGGGTCTCAAAGCCTCATTACTACTATTATTTCCCAATAAGTTATGCACCAGGGTTTCCACTTCTATTTATTTTGTAAACAAATCGGCATTTGAAACTGAACTGTGTCTGCATTTTATGCTAATATTGCGTTGATTAAACCTGGACTTTTGCTCTGGTCGCCACACTCCCAAGAAAGCTTCCTCCAGTTCACTTTTACCTAATCAACCCTGTTTTTGTAGGCAAGGTTCTTTGGTCACTGAGCATGCAAATGAAGGCTCTGACCTCTGCTCTGGCCCAGAATAATGCATGAAAACAGCCGACTGGTATCTTTAAAAAAAAATTAAAGCCTAGAAGAAGTGACCTGGTTCTAAATGATGTGAGATCTAACATGAAGACTGTCAGAGTCTTCATTCCCATAACTTCAGCAGAAGTGAAACTTGACTTGCTGTTGAAATGTTTTCAGACATGGAGTTCAGGGTTTGTTTTGTCCACTTTCGTTCTTTCCTATTCTTCACTCCCTACTTTGTGTCTTCATCTGTTTATGAAATTAAGGGCCAGTATTCCACACCAGCTACTAAGGCTGAGTCCGCACTACGGAAATAGTCTGGTTACACACAACTGTCATAGCTCTATATGATGGAAATCTGAGAATTGTAGTTTGTTGTGGCACCAGAGCTTTCTAACAAAGAAGACTAAGAACAGACAGGCCAAAATAAAGCTGCTTCAGGTCACTCTGGAGGTATGTTGTTTAAATGACACGCAAATCTTAAGAGGCCTGAAGCTGCACCAAAGCTATGCTCCAGTCCTTAGGACTGAAGCACGGCTTTGGTGCAGCTTCCAGCCTCCTAGGACGCATGCAGCATCTAAACAGCATACCTCCAAAGTGACCCAAAGCAGCTTTATTTTGGCCTGTCTGTTTGGGCCCTAAATGTCAGGGGGTTGGACTGGGTGGCCTTATGGTCACTTTCAGCTCTATGCAGATTATCACACCATCAGTTATAGCACAAACCAATCAGCATAGTACTGATTTGGCAGCAGTCCTGACCGCATAATGCAGTACGCAAATCACTGTTATTTTAAAAAAACCCACTTTTTAATCATGGGTAGAACCCATGAAGGATCATAATTACAAGATAATACCATGTCCATGTGACCACTGGGCATGCCATTGTTACACGATCTTGCAAACTTGTCACTGCAAGACTTCACCACTTCCTTCCTTCTATTGATGCCGAAGTCACACAATTACTCATGTGCTGCTTTTTTAAAAAGGTGGTGATCTCAAAAACGCGGTCAGTTCCTGCCACTCTTATTGCAAATACATCTTGGTTCTGAGAGAAAAGTTAGATCTAATGTGCGACTGCAGCACTAAGGTGGTATTTTCATTTATTTTGGGTTAGTGTCATCCTATGATTCTATGAATTCACAGGATTCCATAGCATGGAGCCATGGAAGTTAAAGTAGTGTCAACCTGAAATATTTCTACAATGCAGATGCAACATAAGTTTACAAAAGTTCATACTAAAATGAAACCCAGTTAGTCTTGAAGGTGCTGCCACATTTTTCTATTGTCTATTATCTCCTCCCTTCTTCCTTTTTTTGTTAAACATACCTAACTTTGGATAAATCTACACTGCAGAAATAATGAGGTTGCTGTAGCTCCATCCTATGGAATCCTGTGACTTGTAGTTTCACAGGGGCTTAATTTCTGTGCTGCCTTCCTCCCTTCACAAGGCATAATTTCCATTCTGCCTTCAGGAGTCTTAGTAGACCACAAGCTGAAGATGAGTCAACAGTGTGAAGCAGCAGCTAGAAAAGCCAATGTGATTTTAGGCTGCATCAATAGAAATATAGTGTCCAGACCGAGGGAAGCAATAGTGCCACTCTCTTCTTCCAGGCCTCATCTAGAATACTTTGTCCAGTTCTTGGCACCACCATTCAAAAAGGATGTTGAGAAAATGGAGTGTGTCCAATGGAGGACGACCAAACTGGTGAAGGGTCTGGAAACCATAAAGCCTCATGAGGAGAGCTGGGAATGTTTAGCCTGGAGAAGAAAAGGTTAAGAGGTGACATGATGGTCATGTTTACATATTTGAAGGGAAGTCACGTTGAGGGCGGAGCAAGCTTGTTTTCTAGAGAATAGGACATGGAGCAACGGAGTCAAACTACCGGAAAAGTGATTCCACCTTAATATTAGGAAGAACTTCCCAACAGGATCTGCCTCAGAGAGTGGTGGAGTCTCCTTCTTTGGAGGTTTTTAAATAGAGAATGGATGGCTATCTGTTGGGGTGCTTTGACTGTGAGTTCCTGCAGGGCAGGAGGATGCACTGGATGGCCCTTGGGGTCTCTTCCAACTTTTTGATTCTATGACCCTCTCAAATCTTTAAACATGGCTATCATGTTTAAGTCATTGGTAAAAATGTCCACTAGCTCTGGGCCCAGGGCAGAACCCCACAGTACCCCACTCTTGTTCAGTTTCTTCTCAACACCTTCCAGGAATAGCTCATCATAGACAGGCAAGACATTTTCTTTCTTGGAAGAGATTTCTTTTTATGGGAGGAGAGAAACAGGCACACCACCCAATCTCAGTGAATTCTGCAGAAGGACTCCCAGGGGCTTGGTGCATTCCCGATTGCCTGCTCACCTGAGACCCTCGCTTGCAACCACTTTTGTTTGCTATTACTGCAAAATAGCAGGAGTATCTGCTGAGGAGGAAAAATGAAAGACATCAAAGGAGAGGGCCTACATTCTCTCTGGTCAGCAAACAATGCAGCACAGCGGATTGGTCTCTGCCTTGGCGGGGAAGGGCTAGTTCCTTCATAAGATGTCTATGAATTATAGATAAAGAGACATTGCAGGGTTCTCATTCCTGGAAACCCTCTTTCCTCTTCTTTTTCTTCTGTTCTTTTAAAAGAAATCCTGCTTAACTTGCTGCAGATTAAGGCAACGTGGTACAAAGGGGTTTGTCTCAGGCTGTGGACAGAGAAGAGCAATTCCAATTTAATGCGCATAATATATATATATATATATATATATATATATATATATATATATATATGCTTTTGTGACATTGTTAAAAGGAGGCAGGGAAGTTGGGGCCTGGAATCCCAAACAGAAAAAGTGGGGGAGTGATCTCTTATTTGAGCTACAAGCTTTATCCATCAGAGACCAGAGATCACCACAGAGGAAACCTGCTTCCATGGGGGAAATGTAGGGTATAAATAAAATGATTGATCGATTGATTGATGATTCACACTGTCAGAAATGAGATTCCACCTAAACATTGTATGATTTTGTAAAGAGAACTTGTAGCACTTTTGAAACTAACTGAAAGAAAGAAGTTGGCAGCATGTGCTTTCGTAGAGTCTAATTCCACATCTGAGGATGTAGCCTGAAGTCTACAAAAGCTCATGCTGCCAACTGTTTTCTCTCAGTTAGTCTCAAAGGTGCTACAAGCTCTCCCTACATACTGATTCTACAGACTAACATAGCTATATCCTTGAACTGTATGAGTTGTTCAACAGTGGAACAAACTGCCTTTGGAGGTCTTCAAACATTCTGCCATTGACCCAAGATGGCAGCCAAACATGATGCAAGATCACTTCCAGTGTGGCCAGAAGGATCAGAGAGTAGAAATTGGACCTCCCTTCCATGCAGTTGTTACACCTTGGAGCAAAGATTAATAGCTGAACCTAAGGAAATGCATTGATGAATATTCCTCAATAGCAGGAGAATGGTGACAAACTGTAGGAAATTTGTTCTAGGCCATCCTCTAGCAAATCTTGCCAAGAAAACCCCATGATAGGTTCACCTTAGGGTCACCATAAGTCAGAAATGACTTCAAGGCATAGAATAACAAAAGACTGTTGTGGCCCCTCTTGCTCCACATGCTCAGAACAGACCCCTGTATTTACCAAGTCATGTGCTCTCAAGCAGAGTTGAGGAATCTGATACTCCTTTGAGCTACACATCTTTAAAAACTGTTCCAACTCATTATTGGGCTGAATATGTTTTTACTTTATTTAAAATATTGTTATTCTTTTAAACTGTTTAACCTCATGTTCTAATATTGTTTCTCAGCTGCTCTCAGATCCTTTTGATACAGGATTAGGTAGAAAGATGTTAATAACTATACAAACAATCAAATAATAATACTGTGGCAGAAGGGACTTTGAATGCAGTGTGTCATGCTTTCATCCTTTCTTTTTTTTAACATAATGTATTTTCAAGCTGTTTTAGTTTCTGTTTGTAATAGAATTGTTTATGCAATGATTATTAAACCATTTGTAAGTCTCCTTGGGTCCTGTGCTAGGAAAAAAGTTGGGATATTAATTAGTTATAAGTAGTATTATTTATAATAAATATTAATATTGCATTTTTTTTTAAAAAAAGTGTTCTTCTTCATTTATCTGAGATGCACCCACCAGGCCTGACATGGATTTGTGTGTCTTGTCAGAGGGATATCTCAAATTCTCCCTCTCTTTCTTGGAAGCAGACATGCAGCCACAGATAGCTACAGTTCTCCAGATACATGATGCACCAGCACCGGAGGTTATGGATGGGAAGTCTTGTGGCTGCCACTTTCAAGGAATGGAGCTGTCTTCGAAGGCCTCAGATAATTTTCTGGTCCACTGCTGGCATTCCCTGGTTGAAAAACGTAGCATCCTGCAAACAAGAGCGAGCGAGACAAGCAGTTACAACAAGACATACAAAATAAGTAAATAAATGCTGGAATGCAGCCTCATGCAGCCGAGAGGAGAAAGATCTGCTTTGTTTCTGAACCCAGAACATGGTAAATTTCGTCTCCAGTGAATTAAAAACACCCTTTATTTATTTATTTTTAATGAAGAAGCTTACAACATTTCTCTTTTCATAATGAGAGGAATGAGCATTGAAAGCACTGAAACCTTTGAAGCACCTTAGGCAGGGGTTCAACTACAGAGCAGGCACAAAATGAGGGCTTTGCCTCCAGTATACATAGGCGCTTTACAGACCGCCTAAAAGCGGCGGTCTGCCAGCGCTGCTGGTTGCTCCGTGAGGGAGCCATAGCAGCCAAACTGCACGGCTCCCACGCGGAGCAAAAAAGAAGCCCCAAAATGGCACTTATTCCCATGGCGCGGTTATGACGCCATGAGGCGCCAATGGCGCACTCACGACGTCATAAGCGCCGCACGACGTGTGGACGCTATGCATCCGACATGTAATAATGGTGGCGCCTGTGTGTATAGGGCACCACCATTATTACGTCCCCGTCACGTGGTAGGGGTGAGGCCAGTGTGGACGCTAGGTCCCCGGCCAACCCCTAGCATGTGATGGAGGCGCCTCAAGAGCCCGTCTGTAACAGGCCATAGAATCATAGAGTCCTAGAGTGGGAAGAGACCCCAAGGGTCATCCAGTCAAAACCCACTCTGCCATCCTGAAAGACACCATCAAAGCACTCCCTGTGACAGATGGCCCTCTGGACCCTGATTGAAAATCTCCCTTCAAATATTTAGACAAGGCTATCATGTCACCTCTTAATTGTCTGTTCTCCAGGCTACACGTACCCAGCTTCCTAAACTGCTCTTCATAGAGCATGGTGGTTTCCAGACCTTCCATAATTTTGGTCGTCTTGGAGTATCATTGGATCCCATGTGAACCAAAAGGAACAGATAGCAATAGCAGTTTCATTTACATACAACTTCATACCGCACTAAGCAGTCTCTAAGTGGTTTACAACTGTAAGCCAATTGCCCTCAACAAACTGGGTACTCATTTTAGTGACCCACAGAAGCTTGCCAGGCTGAGTCAACCCTAAGCCCCTGGCTGGGACCGAACTCACAACCTTGTGGTTTGTGAATGAGTGGCTGCAGTACAGGCATTTAACCACTGTGGCACCAGGGACAGTCAGTGGGCATGATGAATCTTGTCACCATCTTTGTTACATCACTGAGGCCAGGTCTACATGGGCCAGTATACTATGGGGGCAGCCTGGAATATTCTGGCCCTGGAGTTGTTCTGACACCCCCACCCCCATTAACTGGAGTCTTCCATTGAGATGCCAGGAGCCTGTCCACATGGGCGTCCACTAGGCTACCCGCCACTTGCTCTGAGGTCAGAACAAGGTGCCCTGTCTAAAGAACATGGTGGCACAGTGGCATGTGTTGTAAATAGCTGCCCAGCATTGCAATGGAGGGTTCTAGAGCTTCTGGGAAGATCTAGAGGAAAAGATGGGTTTAAAAATGTTTTAAGTGGGGATATATGGTGGGTTTGGTGCTGAACTGGCTGGATGTCCTCTGGAGAGTTTGCACCAGATATGTGGATTGGGCCCAGTGTCATCCCGAACTTGTCACTGTGAGAATAGGGGAGGCCATTTCATTTGGCTCATGCAGACAACCACCAAATCTCTCCATTCAGAAGCATTAGAGATCATTCCAGTGAGTCCACTATTTGCCTGAGATGATTAGCTATGACAGTAAAGGCTGTTTGACATTTGAACACACTACTTCCTCAGAGTGGAATGGAGTCTCCTTCCTTAGAGGTCTTTAAACAGAGGCTTGATGGCCATCTGTCAGGGATGCTTTGATTGAGAGTTCCTGCACGGCAGAATTGGGTTGGACTGGATGGCCTTTGTGGTCTCTTCCAATGCTACGATTCTACGATTCTATGAACTGAATGAATCAGATGTTTCCCAATAGGGACCAGAACCCTATTGATCATTGGCTACAACTGTTTCTGTCCTGGACGAGATCCTTGGAATAATCAATGTGGAGTTGATTGTAACCCATGAATGAAACCCTATTAGCTTAGGAGCCCTGGGAGTGCACTGGTTAAATGCCAGTACTGCAGCCACAAGGTTGTGAGTTCAATCTCAGGGCTCCAAGATTGACTCAGCCCTCCATCCTTTCATAGGTCTGGTAAAATGAATACCCAGCTTGTTGGGGGCAATTGCTTTACAGATTGTAAACTGCTTAGAGAGTGCTGAGTTCACTATTAAGCAGTAGAGAAATGTAAATGCTAAATGCTACTGGCTACCACTGGAGGACTTTGTTGCATGTCTAGACTTTGGTCCATTTCAGAAAAGGCTCTTTTCCTGCTCCACCAGATTGCCCAGTAAGTGTAGCTGGCTTAAAGCTATCAAATGCATAGCCCCAGAAGGGATTCATCCTCGTTCACTGACTCTTGGGCTCCCTTCCTCCACAGCTGGCTTGCTCTGTCATATTAGCCTTGTTCGGTTTCTTACTCCAGTGATCAACAGGGATACATTTCTCCCCCCATAATATTGCTCTTCCATTAATAATACAGCAGTGCATAAATAATAGATGGGTAATTAATAATATGGCCAAGTGCGTATTCCCATCACAACTCATGGATGAGAATGAAATGTCAAACAGAGATTATGCAATGAATATTTGATGTTTTAATTTATTGTGTAATTTCAAAGGGGATGGTCACTTGGGCGCTTGATTGAGGCCACGATCGTGCATGCACTTAGGGGGAAATGAGCCACATGGGTGTCACAGGCATGCTCATGCTATGCCACAGCCAGTCCCATTTTAGGAGAAAGGGAAAACAGAGATTAAATAAATAAATAAGGAAGGAGATGGATGTTTTGATGTTCTAGCTCAGGGGTAGAGGGTTGCATGGCAATCAGAGTGGGGAGAAGGCATGCAGTCTTGTGCTCATCCACATTGCGCACTAGAGTAATCTTCCTTTTTCCACACCACACCTTCACACACATATCTTAAGATATGTCAGTGTCATAGCAAATACCAGCGACAACAATAAAGAGCCGATCAAGATACAAAATATCTGAGAGTTTCTTAGATAGGCAGTTTTGACCTATTCATTTTACAGTAGTGGAAGTTATTCTCCTCCATCCCTCTCATTCTCTCTAATTATTTAGACATTACCATTCTGCTCACTTGATCCCTAAAGTGATGTACAGTAAAATCACAATATAAAAACAGCATCTGAGGAAGTAGACTTAAATCTATGAAAGTTCATGCTGCTAACTTCTTTCTTTAGTTAGTCTCAAAGGTGCAACAAGATCTCTCTACATACTGATTTTACAGGCTAACATGACTGTATCTTTGAATTCTACCACTTAGGTTCAAATGTGTGATGAATTATATTTTCACTATCAACATCAATCAAATCGACTTAGGCCAGAGCTGGGCAAACTGAAGGCATTGCCCCTCTCAATAAACATTCTGTCCAGACCAGCCTTTGGCTCCCCATCCCCTTGGCCTAACTCACTGGAGTGTCTACAGGGCAAGGTGAGGGTGTTGTTGCCTCCCAGTGAGAATTCTGATCCCCAGCAAAGTGTTTCTTTAGTCTCCATAGAATCATAGATTTGGAAGAGACCTCAAGGGCCATCCAGTCCAACTCATTTTGCCATGCAGGAATACACAATTAAAGCACTTCCAACAAATAGGCATCCGTCCTCGTTTTTAAAACTTCCAAAGAAGGAGATTCCACCACAGTATAAGGCAGCAGCATGTTCCACTCTTGAACAGTTCTCACTCTCAAGAGGTTCTACACAATTTTGTGGTGGAATCTCTCTTCCTGTAGTTTGCATTCATTTTTACATGTCCTAGTCTCTGGAGCAGCAGAAAACAATCATAGAACCATAGAATCAGTTTATGCTGCCCACCCAACCAGACAGTGGGCAGCATTGCAGCACTCTGGCAGCATGGCATTCAGATGCCACACACCGCAGGAGCACAGAAGAATAGCCACCATGGTGGAAGGGGTGGGGTTTTTTCCACCCCAAAAAAGAGCAGCACTCCGCAGCTTCTTTTTGGGCCAGAAAAATGTCCGATCAGGACTGCGGCGTGTGGACTGCAGCCCCAATCTGTCACTCAAAGGGGAGGCATCAAGCAGCCCCTTTAGGGCCATCTGTACCAGCCCTAAGCCATTACATCCCAGGAATTCTCCAAGGTGCAAAATCCTACCCACTACACAGGTTTGTCACCTTGGTGTCAGGAAGTGAGTCCTTCAGCTTGCCTGCTATGGTTAAGAAAGTTGACATTGCTTGTGCTAGCTTGGCTTTCTCATGGCAGTTCACAATGTATGATAGAGTATCATTGCTAAATGATGGGACATGTAGTAGTGTTAATTACTAAGACTTGCTCACCTATCCTTGAGGTTAATGAGCAGGTGGGAAAGATGCCGAGGTTGTGCTGGGAAGACCAAAGGCCAGTATCTTGAGAATGGATGGTGTAAGAGCAGAAGCAGGAACGATCGTGGGAAAGGGGAGAAAGGAAAGTGTTTTGGTTTGGTTGTTGATGGAAGAGACTGTAACCTGCTTAAAATTTAATTTATGTATGCCTTAATGAGGCATTGCTAATGCTGGATCTTTAGTCCTGACAACACACACCGTGATGAGATTCTAAATAAAGCTTTTCTGGTTTTACTATTGAAAGCCTGGATTTCTGAATTGAAGTGTTCCTCCTCCACATGACAGTTGGACATCACCTTTACAGTTCTCACTAAAACCAGGAACGGACTTACCTCCACTCCAGTGACACAAAATCCACCAGCTGCCACTGTGGTATTGGAAATGGTTAGTGTAGATGGAGACACCCATCAAGTTAGAATCATAGAATCTTAGAGCTGGAAGAGACCACAAAGGCCATTTAGTCAAACCCCCTGCTATGCAGAAAGAGACAACTCAAGCACTCTTGAAAGATGCCCAGCCAGACTCTAAAGACCCACAAAGAAGGAAAGCCCACTGCTGCCCATAGCAAAACAAAATAGAGTATGACTACTACTTCCCTTGGTCTGGATACTATGCTTCTGTTGATGCAGCCAAGAATTGCACTAGCTTTTTTGGCTGCTGCATCACACTGTTGACTCATTGTTGAGTTATTACATTGACTTTCAAAGGACAGCCTTGACCTCCCACATGGATATTCTGTCCCATCTTTTGGATCTGCTGCTGCACCCTTTGCCTGGGTGCCTCACCATTCCAGGAGATTAGCTGGGTGAGAACAGGATTGTGATGATGGGCAGAAAGGAGCTGGGTATGTTTAGCCTGGAGAAGAGAAGGTTAAGAGGTGATATGATAGCCCTGTTTGAATATTTGAATGAATGTCATTGAGGATGGAGCAAGCTTGTTTTCTTCTGCTCCAGAGAATAAGACACAGAGCAAGGAAAAGAGATACCTCCATAACATTAGGAAGAACCTCCTGATGGTAAGAACTGTTCAACAGTGGTTGACGCTGCCTCGGAGGCTTGTGGAATATCCTTCTTTGGAAGTCTTTAAACAGAGACCGAATGGCCATCAGTCGGGTGTGCTTTGATTGTGTCTTCCTGCATGGCAGGAGGTTGGACTGGATGGCACTTGGGGTCTCTTCCAACTCTGTGATTCTAGAAGGTCTTTTTTTCAGTGGTTTCTGCACACAGGTATAACAAGAGTCCCTTGAGAAATAAGCAAAACATTTCCATATTATTATAATCTGGGAGCCAAGTTTCATGTTGTTTTTTTAAAAGCCAAGCCTATTAATTGAATCATTGCTGCTAGTTAATCCCTTATTGGCCCTGTGCTTTTATTGACTGCTGTTTATAGATTTTCCTTTGTGGTTTGCTGTTTGTTTTATTATGGATGGCAGTTTATTGCTTGTTGGTTTACACATTTTTAATGTTGTAAGTCACTTTGGAGACATCATGGCTGGCCCCTTGTTGGTCTTTTACACACACTTAAATTTCCTTTTGCTTTTTTCAATGCATTCTGTTCATAGTAGTGCAAGTGGAATTCCACAAGTGTAACTGTTGCAATGCAGCTGCACATTCTGTGATGGTGTGTAAACACTCATCGGTATTTCTAGTGATTCACTCACTAGGATTGTGGGAAGAGAAAACGCATCCACAGATACATAATTGGTTGCACTATGTTAGTATTCAACTGAATTATGGTGTAGAACAACATCAAATTAAACTATAGAAGTGTAGATTTACACTACACAAGCATGATGTAAGAGCCTGACCCTTTCAAAGGATAGTCTCCATTACCTTTCCGGAGATCCTGCCTCATCATGCATCTTTGGCATCTACTTTGGAATCAGTTCTTACCTTCTTTAGACAAGCACATGAAGTTTGAGTTTGATCTCCATCCCTAATCCAGCCTCTTTGCTTTGGGAGTCATGCTTAGCTGTCATGTAGATGATGTAGTAGGGTTGTTTTCTCCAGAGGGTAAGATCCAAACCAATATGGATTTAAATTAAAAGAAAGTAAATCCCAACATTAGGAAGTACTTCATGATGGCAAGATCTGTCCAACAGTGGGACAGACTCCCTTGGGAGCTGGTGGACTCTCCTTCTTTGGAGGTTTCTAAGTATATGTTGGATGACCATTTCTCAGAGTGATTTAGCAGTGAATTCTTTTACTGACAGGGAATTGGACCAGGTGGTCCTTATGGTCCCTTCAATCTCAAGGATTCTATCATCCTAACTTGTGATTGATGTTCACAGCCAGAGGAAGAAACCTCTTCTTTACGCTTAATATTCAGTCACACATGCTGTGTTGTTGTTATCGTTAGCATAACCTATTCAAAGTTCACTTTGAGGACTTGGGCTGGTTTTTGGCTTTGCCTGGGCCATCACGTCATCTTCTTTCTCCACACTTCACAAGGTCAAGGGCCATGACACTTTGTCTTGGATTGGGTGCTTTCACATTTGGGCATGTGCCAGCAAAGTTGTTTCTGCCCAGCTCTGATGCCAAAACAGACATTATCTCATAATGAACATTATTCATGTTATTTAGAATAAGGACATGAGGACCTCTTGTAAGGCGCATTTCAGTCATGGTCAGGCTCATGGTGACTTTTGATGGCCTTGCTGGGCTCTCATGGCCAATGTGAGAGAAATCTTTAAATATGTGAAGGGCAGATTTTCTGAGAGGGGAGCAGCCTTCTTGACTGTTGATTGAGAGAAAATAATTTGAGTCCTTGGGCACCAAAATTCAAGAGGGATATTGGCAAGCTGCAGTGTGTCAAGTGGAGGGCAACGAAAATGATGAAAGGCCTGGAAACTTCCAAGTCCTGTGAGGAGTGACTGAGGGAGCTGGGTATGTTTTACAGGGAGAAGAGAAGGTTAAGAGGTGACATGATCATTTTTAAATATATGAAGGGGTGTATATTGAGTATACTGAGGATGGAGCAAGCTTGTTTTCTGCTGCTCCAGAGACTAGGACCTGGAGCAGTAGATTCAAACTGCACCTCAACATTAGGAAGACAGTTGCTTGATGGTGGAATGTGAGGCCTCAGAGTGTAATGGAGTCTCCTTCTTTGGAGGTTTTTAAACAGAGACTGGAAAACTTGGTTGTGCTTTTCTGCATGGAAGAATGAGGTTGAACTGGATGGACCTTGGAGTCTCTTCTAGGCCTATGATTCTATGAATCCATGGCTTTCAGCCTAATATTAGAAGAAGCTATTTAATCATTCTCCTAACAGACATGGGTAGGTTATGGCCTGTTGTGTTAAAGAAAAAATTGACTGCTCTGTCAAAATGGGGAAAAGATACAGGAATGTTTGGAAACTTTTATAAGCTGGAATACAATTGGTGTCTTCTTGTTAATCAGCATCAAGTTGAGTATCAAGTTGAGAGTATCAGCTCTCTTCACTGTCCAGCTTTCTAACCATACATAGACATTACAAATACAATAGCAGTTTACCTACAGAAGTGCCTGGACATTTTTCATGGATGGAAAATGTCTACATGCAGATCAGGTTTGTGGAAGAAGAGTTGTGCATACAGTAGTATTGTTTCTAAATTGGTACTTTTAAAGTATGAATTGAGTGCTTTTAATATGCATTGATTTTATATGCTCTTTTAACTAGTGTGGCATGCTATTTAATTGGTGTTATGTGTCCAATTTGTTGTTTCCTGCCTCAACCCATAGAGAGAGATGGCTAAGACAGATGATGAGGATGAGGATGAGGAGGAGGAGGAGGAGGATTTCACAGAAAACAGAAAAATCTCCTAGAAAACAGGTAAGTCAGGCATGCAGGAAGTAGGGCCGAGACATAACTATGTTTGGTGGAACTTTTAGGTTTCTCCAGTGTAGGATATAACCCTTCACTAATGTTATTCTTAAAAGAAGCAACAAGGAATTTTCTTCAGGCTTTGAAAAAGTCTTCAAAAACCATGCCATTTTTGAAGACCATTCCATGGTTGGGAATTTTTCTGCACTAATTTCACTGCCATATCTTTGCAGTTTTGGCATAGGAATCAATATTTTCTGTTGTTTTCAGCACAGGAAAAAAAGTTTCCTGCACAGAAAATACTGGTTTGGGGACCAAATTTCTATATGTAAATTTTGCATAGACTAGGTTCTCATCATTCCAGGATTGTTCTCACCAGTGTTTCCTGATGCTCAAGATACATTTTTTAACAGCCATTTTGTGACTATTGTCAAATATTCTTTTAATCTGTTCTCCAGTGCAGTGCAGGATCTTGACTACAACCATGTAGTGTTCCTCAACCTTATTGTGGTCCTTGCATCATTTTCATTGAGATACCTGGCTTACATCAGCCAGGGTTTTTTTTAAGTGTGGAAGGAGATCTACATAATCAGAAACCTGTTTGTGTCTTTACTGAGATTTCCTGCACAAATTTATTGGAGGTCAGGTGCTGAGTTAGTCAGGATGCATTACTCATAAATAGTTCATTGGGATAAACCTTACATAACCTGACCTGCTGAGTTGAACTTCTCTTCAAATGCACCTTGCAGCGTTTGCCAAGACCAGAGAGGTATTTCCCAAGACTTGGCAAAGCGTCCTGTCTTTCCATGTCTCATAAAATACTCAAGGCAGCCAGCATGCAAACACAATCCTTTAAAGTTCATGCACGCGCACGCGCGCGCACACACACACACACACACACCCACACACATAGGACAGGCTGAAAGCAAATCATGAATTTATCATCTCATTTGGGAAGACAAGGCAGGGGAAGGTACAGAGTAGAAGAGAGAATCATAGAGTTGGAAGAGACCGCAAGGGCTATCCAGTCCAACCTCCTGCCATGCAGGAACTCTCAGTCAAAGCATCCCTGACAGATGGCCATCCAGCCTCTGCTTAAAGATCTCCAAAGAAGGAGACTCCACCACAATCTCCAAGGAAGGAGTGTGTTCCACTGTCAAACAGCCCTTACTGTCAGGAAGTTCCTCCTAATGTTGAGATGGAATCTCTTTTCCTGCAGTTTGCATCCATTGCTCCATTGTGCCCTGTTCTCAGGAGCAGCAGAAAACAAGCTTGTTCCCTCCTCAATATGACATCCCTCCAAGTATTTAAACAGGGCTATCATATCACCTCTTAACCTTCTCTTCTCCAGACTAAACATCCTAGGCAGCATGGTAGCTGGTTGCCAAAGATGAAAGTCCACCAGGGATGATATGGCTGCCTCATCTATGAATCTACCTTATAGTGAGTGAGATCCTTGGCCAATCTAGATCAGCATTGCCAGCTCTAGCTTTGAACAGCTGCAGTTATGCTGATTTTCAGGTAGGTGTCATTCCATGCCTCCATCTAAAACCACAGAATCACAGAGTTGGAAGAGACCCCAAGGTCAGCCAGTCCAATCTGTCAGGTAGGAAGACACAATCCAAGTATTCCTAATAGATGGCCATCCAGCCTCTGTTTGAAATCCTCCAAAGAAGGAGACTCCAACCACCTTCCAAGGCAGATCCTTCCACTAGTGAACAGCTCTTACTCTCAAGAAGTTCTTCCTAAAGTATAGGTGGAATCTATTTTCCTCTAGTTTGCATCTATTGCTCTGTGTCCTAGTCTCTGGGGCAGCAGAAATCAAGCTTGCATCATATTTAATATGATGTCCCTTCAAATCTTTAAACAGGGCTAGCTTAATCTTCTCTCCTCCAGGCTAAACATACCCAGCTCCCATGTTTCTCATCATAAGCCATGGTTTCCAGAACTTTCACCATTTTGGTTGCCCTCTTTTGAACACACTCCAGCTTGTCCATATCCTTCTTGAACTGTGTTACCCAGAACTGAACAAAATATTCCAGGTAAGGCCTAACCAAAGCAGAATAGGGGGGTACCATTATTTCCCTCAATCTGGACACTATACTTCTATTGATGCAGCCTAGAACCACACTGGCTTTTTTAGCTGCTGCATCATATTGCTGACTCATGTTCAATTTGTAGTTTACTATGACTCCTACATCCAACTCACATGTACTGTTGTCAAGCCAGGTGTCCCCCCCCCCCATGCCATCCTATATCTTATTTGCTTCCAAACTCTGAACAATTGAACACTCCCAGATTTGCAAAGCAAGTCTTCTGCTTCAGCTGCTGTAAGCTGAATTAAAATTATGGCACTTGTACAGCAAACCCCATTGTACCAATGCATTCCCTGTCTATGAATAAAAGGCCCGGGGAACGTGCAGCCCAGGGTTATGAAGTTCAGTTTTTCACCTACTGGTTTCCAAATCATCAACTGACATTTTGCAAGTGTAAAAAGTATTCTCCCTGCATTGATTGTGGAGTTGCTTTCTACGAAGAGGCAGCTCTTGGAATTCATCACTCCAAAGTCTTTAATACATACCTTCTGGTACATGGATATTGGATTATCTATTCCACTCAGTTATATCAGTTCCATACCATTTTAATTGCAATGGTTTTATCATAAGAAATGGTGGTAGTTGTAGGCAGGAGAGGTGCTTAGAGAATTGTACTTCAATACAGCCATCAAGCAGAGAATTCTATGTGTCTCTTCAAACTACAGATCCCAGAATACCTTTGGATGGATTCATGGCAATTAAAGTGATATGAAGCGAAATATAACCATGTAGTGCAGAAGGACTCAAAGGCGCGTTACAGAGCACCCAAGAAGGGCACTCTGCCGCCACTGCCGGTTGCTACGTCCGGGAACCGCAGCGGCCAAACCGCATGGCTCCTGGGCTCAGCAAGAAAGAAGCACCGAAATGGAGCTTCTTTCTGGGCCCCGGAAGTGGTGCCGCGATGCGCTAGTCATACACTCACAGTGTCACTTCCGCCACATGATGTCCGGACGCTACATGTCCCGATGTCAAAATGGTGCCCCCCGTGCGGACGGGTGCCGCCATTTTGTATGGGCTCGGTCCGTATTAGGGTTGAGGGGTGTCTGGAAGGGACGCCCCTTCTCAACCCTAACACTCCCCTTTCTAACCCTAGTACGCCCCTTCAGTGCATCTGTAACGCGCCAAAGAGCGCTTAAGATTTATACACTTCTTACAACCAGGGCTGGATCAATGTGGCAAATGTTGTGCGATATATATATATATATATCACATTATTCCATTTCTTTATATGTAGGGATTGGAAAATTTTGGTATTTTTAGATTTGTTTTCAACAACAACGATAAAAGAAGAAATGAAACTTTTCTGCCTTTGCACTGGACAAACTGAACAGGTAGAGCTATTCCCTGTTTGAAGGGGATTGTGGAGAACTGGCCTGTTTTAGACTTGATACAAACAAAGAGTCTATCTAAGATAGTGGCTAGAATCCTGTTGGGCTCTTACAAAGATGTACTTTTCCCTTTTTTATCCAATGTGGAATGGGCTCTCTTTCTTTGGAGGTTTTTATGCAAAGGATGGATGGGCTTCTTTCAGGGGTGCTTTGGTTGTGGATTCCATTGCAGTCTCTTCCAACAATAAGTTCTATGATTCTAAGGATATTATCACACCAGCCTCATGTCTTGTGGCAATTATCTTATCAAGGAAACAGGAACATGTTGTTGTTGTTATCTGCCTTCAAGTCATCCCCAACTCATCAAGTGATTCCCAACTCTGTGGATGGGACATCTCCAACACCTCCAGGTCTTCTAGATTCAGGCCCATGACAGCCATAATTGAATCTATCCATCTGGCATGTGGTCTCCCTCTCTTTCTTCTGCCTTCCACTTTTGCTAGCATTATTGTCTTTTCCAGTGAGTCTTGCCTTCTCATGATGTGACCAAAGTATGACAGCCTCAACTTTATTATCTTGGCATCCATGGATATTTCTGGTTTGCTCTGTTCAAGGACCCATTTGTTTGTCTTCTTGGTATCTATCTATGGTATCCTCAGCACTCTTCTCCAGCATCACATCTCAATTGGGTTGATTTTCTTCCTATTTGCTTTTTTACTCTCCAGCTGCCACATCTATGCATGGTGATGATGAATACCAATGGGGAATACAATGGCTTGGATGATCCTAACTTTAGTGTTCAGCTGTATATCTTTACACTTTAGGATCTTGTCTAGGTCTTCCATCACTGACCTTCCCATTCCTAGTCTTCTTCTTATTTCTTGACTGCAGTGTCTGTTCTGAATAATGTTTGATCCAAGGCACAGGAACTCTAACTATTTTGATTTTCTCATTGTCTAGGTTGAATTTACAGTGGTACCTTGGTATCCACAAGGGATCCATTCCAGAACCCCCCACAGATACCAAAAACCATGAGACCTCAAGTCCCGTTTTCCCCAGTAGTGGCACATGCATTAGGAACAACAGGACTTCAAGTAAGCCCTTGTTGTCCCCAAACAATGGGTGCTTACCTGAAGTCCCATTGTCCCTAATAGCTGTGCAGATACACTCATGCATCCCCATTGGGAACAACAGGAGATGTTCCTAATGGCGGCACAGCTGTGTTCATGCAAAGCTATTGGGGACAATGGGGGCTTGGCATCTGTGGATGTTTTAAATCTGTGGATGGCAAGCCCATGGATAACAAGACCCCATTGTATGCATTTCTTCCATGGTCATTCTTTTTGTTTTCTTTGGACCATTACAGACGGGCACCCTAGGACGGACTCAGTCCGTGCTAGGGTTAGACAGGGGCGTCTCTTCCAGACGCCCCTAACCCTAGCACGGACTGAGTCCGTAACAAATGGCGGTGGCTTCGGCACTTGCGGCGTCTCTTCCGGGGCGCAGGAAGGAGCATGATTTTCGCGCTCCTTCTTTGCAGCGTCCGGGAACCATGCCGTTTGGCTGTCTGTAACGTGCCTTTGTGTTTAATATTCAGCCTGCCTTTGCACTTTCTTCTTTTACTTTTCTTCAGTAACTATTCCTAATCTGAGATGTTTTCCACTAGATGTATGGTGTCATCTACATATCTTCAGTAGATGAACTGTTCAGAAAGGAACAGCTGGTGTTCCTTTCTCCTATTTTCACTCCTCCCTCTAACACTAAACCTGCTCTTAGAATGATATTTTCTGCATACAGGTTAAACAAGTAGGGTGTTTCTTATCACACCTCTCTTCTTTTACATGGCTATACCTCCCAGGGTGTGATAAGTCCCTTTTTTGCAGTTCTGGCATTGCAGGAGTCAAGTGTCATGAGGAGGCCTGATTCTTCTCCTCTTACTTTTCCAAAGCAGGCTAACTCTATGATTCTAACTCCATGCCTCTTGGCTTATTTATTTTTTAAATTTTGCTGAGTTTTTGTAATTATGGAAAAAACATTTAAATTATGTTTACTTTTATCATTTGGCTATGACTGCACAGATGATGAGGATGATGGCACTGAGTTAGCCTGCTTCGAAACAGGGAGTGAGAGGGGGAAAGGAGGAAAATCAGATTGTGTAATGGCTGTTGTAATACTGGAATTGAAATTTGTACTATAATAGCTGCACTGCAATAGCAAGACTGAGAGCCTATTGATGGGTTTTGTCCATCATTGAAAAGGTGCATTATAGCAACAGATGGAATGTATGGTAGCATCAAGAAGGACATAACATTGTGCGATAAATGCCAGCCAAAGATGCTTTTACCATGTTAAAATTTGCTTTTTAGCCTCATGTGGTAAAATCCCAGGGTGACTAGACATCCTTTTCCAGGATATGTCCTACATTTCAACCAATTGTCCAGGAAGAATGTCAAAATGTCCTCCATTTTGAGCATGGCAAAGAAGAATGAATTTATATTTATATTAATGTTTTTAGCTTCTATTTTGCAATATCTTACATTTTTCTTGAATGTGCAAGAAGGAAGGAGACTCCGTCCTCCATAACTGCCACCCACCGGCCTGAGAGGAAGGAGACTCCGTCCTCCATAACTGCCACCCGCCGGCCTGAGAGGAAGGAGACTCCGCCCTCCATAACTGCCACCCACCGGCCTGAGAGGGAGTTCACCAGGCAGGTCCAGCTCCATCAGGACTAGCCTGGAAGAAGGAAGAGCCCTCCCTCCAATTCATCTGCCTTGGTCCAAGCCTCAGAGGGAGGGAAGAACCACTGGACCTCATCCCCTTTCCCTCCATTGTTCCCTTCTCCTTTTGTTTCGTGTCTTTTAGATTGTAATCCTGAGGGCAGGGAACTGTCTGATTAAAAATAATAATTGTAAACCGCCCTGAGAGCCATTAGGGCTGAAGGGCGGGATATCAATACCTAAATAAATAAATAAATAAACATTTTGCCCTGCTTTGTCCTCCTTCGTGGTTATGACATTTGGCCACCCCATTCTAAGTCTTCACTTGAGACCTATCGCCAACAAATCTGCACCTTGCTTTGAGCATTCACGTGCCCATGAGGCTCACAGGGTGTTCCTGAGAAATAGGGTCCAAGATGAAGCGCATGCGCAGGCATGATTGTACAACGGGATGTCTGCATCAGACAAAAGCAACCAGTCACTTTTGCAGATGATATGACACCTACACGATTCCTTCAGACGTTTAGAGAAATAAGCTGGGAGTACAGTGGGGGAGTGAGGACCTTCATGTTCACATCCCCCAACCCCTGTTCCTCCCACCTCTTTTCTAAAGTCTGGTAAGAGCTTTTCCTTCCCTGCGAATACCTGAGAGAACTGACTCTGGATATATTATTTTCTTGAACCATGCACTTGTGATGAGAAAAAACCTTCAGAACAAACATTGAGGGCTTTCGGGTTAAAACGTTTTCCTACACTGTTACTTCACAGTGGGTAAATCATAAGCTGCAAACAGATGTGCATTGGGGTCTCCAGGGACTCCTTTATTTAGTCAGGCCAATGAAACATTAAAACTTGCTCCTGTCCATCAAGAAAACCGCCCTGTGGCCAGTAGAGTGTGCTCCAATCCATGCACCTCACCGTGAAGGACGGAGATGGCTTGTTCATGCTAATGAACCCTCGCCTGCATTTAATATGTACTGGCTGTGAGCAAGAAGAACAACCCAAAGTCTGACTCTCCCTTTGCATTTGGAATAGGCAAAGACAAGCGCTGGGAAAAGATTTTCGCTCCACGCAGTCAAATCAGCTCAGCTGGATTGCGTGATGTTCAGTCACTCCCATGGCTCATTTCCATAGTGCACGAAGGGCAGGTTTACCGACAAAGTGGGTTGCGCACATTAATCTCTCTCTCGACGTTAACAAGGGGGCCCATCTTTTTTTCCCTTCCTGCTGATAATGCAGAAGATAGTCGTGATTAGTCAGCCTTTGCTGAATTATTGTTGTGAAGCCTCCTGCTTACAAAGTAAGCTGCGGAACTGAAAGGCAAAGCTATTTTGGTGTGTATGTGAGTGTATGGTTCAGTTTTGGTATTCACAGCATGCTAGAATTATAGAGTCAGGAGGTAAACCAAGAACCATCTAGTTCAATCCACTGCCATTGCAGGAGTCCACTGCTATACCATCCCTGAAAGGGGGCCAAGCTCTGTTTAGAAACCCCAAATGAAGGAAACCTCACCACTTTTGCAGTGGTTCCCGACCTCTGGTCCTCCATATGATTTGGACTTCACATCCCATATTTCCTGACTGTTGGCCAAGTTGGCGGGGGCTTCTGGAAGCTGATGTCCAAAACAAATGGAGGTTCCAATGTTGGAAACCACTGTTCTGAGGTAATTGATTCCAGTGCCCAGCAACTTGAGGACTAGGTTCTTCCCAATGCTTAGTAAAGATGGAAAGAATATTTGAAAGTATTTTTAAAAAGACATTTTTTAAAAAATGAATTTTTAAAAAAATGCTTTTCAGGTATTGAAAAACCTCAATGAAAAGAATCCTGGACTAAGAACCTATACAGACTGGCACTCTGTGCCAGCCTGTGGGCAGAGTTAGGATGCAGCATCCACATGCTAGATACCCTAACCCTGCCCCTAGGGTACCATTTTGGCATGCACCGGTATACATGGCGCGCAACATCATGATGCCCCTCCGGTGCTGCATCCACATGATGTAGCACCAAACAGGTTTCATAAAGCCACACTGCAATGGCTATGGCGCCTCTTGGAAGGTGCAAAAAGGAGCCGCTTTTGCAGCTCCTTTTTGTGCTCTCTGGAGGCCAGATTGTGGTTGTGGCAAAGGGTTGCCACAGCCCTGATGGCTGCAGAGCCCCTGAGACAAATCTACTTACACTGTGAAAGGTTTTCACACGGTTATTTTGTACAGGAAAAAGCATTTTCTGCCAAGGAAACTCATATTTTTTGCCAGAAAATTGTTCAGAACAGAAAAGTATGTTCAACATGAAAAAATGTGTTGAAACAATGGATTTGAAAAGACCAAAAAACAAAGGGTACTTTAAATAAGCTCTATCTATATTTGTTTAAAAGAGTAACAAACAATGTATATAACAAAAGTATACAAAATCAATATATACAAAGGATACAAAATAAACCAAAGTAATAATGTCAAGCACAATAACAAACAGCAAATGATACAAACTATATTAAAGCAAACAACACAAGTACAATACAACAGAAAAGAAGGCTGAGAATAGAGTGAGTAAAAGAGGGAGAGAAAGACTCACAACTAAAGCTAGCTTTATTGAAGGCTCAGATTATTGATTAGAGCTATACATATACAGCTGAAGGTCATCTGTCTTCCCAGTAGCTCTCCATTAACCCTATAATGGTCATTAACCCTATAAGGACTCAAGTATAGAGCTTGATACTATTCCAACAAAATGCTGCAATTGACACATTGCATGCAAATGTCTGTACAGGAAACAGCTTTTTCTGTGCCGAAAATAATCTTTGCTGGTAGAGAAAACAGTCTCCAGGGCAGAAAACACCTTTTTTCCATGCAAAACCACCACATGTGAATTTTGCACAGAATACATCCCACATTGCGGACAGGCTTTGAAAATCGTGTGGTTTCCAGAGTCTTTTTTCAGTGGGAATTGCTAAACAGTTAAATTTAGGCATTGTTAAAATTGCTAAAATTACCCATTCCTTTCTTTGAGAATAAAAGTGATGACTTACATCCCTAATATTTAGTCAGAATCTCCTTTCTTATCATTTGACTCCCTTCTTGTTGTTCTTTCTTCTGGAGCAGCAGAAAGCAGCTTGCTCCATCTTCCACTTGACAGCCCTTATATTGACAGAGAAAAAGAGCCAGCCTATAGATTAAGATCCCAGACCGTCCATTAACCAATATCCTGAGCAATCTTTGCCAGACTCCTGCATTTTCCCCACATAAAATAAGGACTCCCCATTTTCCACATCAAAAAGTTTCAGCTGGCAGATTCCAGATTGATGCAGTACTGAATCTATTACTTTAAAGGAACTTTGAAATCTGAACTAAATCACATAACACTCTAGTGGTATGGAAACTACTGACTGGCACTGGGCCTAAGTCCTGGCTTTTATAGGCTTCGCCCAATTAATACTGGGAAAGTGCAACCCGTCCCCAATCTGTCTTTTGTTCCTTAAATATTGCTCTGATCCTGGACCGCTCAGTTCCATTTAAATCAGGTAAAATGAGCCCTGCAGGATCAGGGCCAGCCTTATGTTTTGAATGGTAAGCCACTAATGGCAGCTGAGATCCTTCCTGAAAGAGACAGTGCAATTTAAGACTTGTGCAGCATTAATTGTGCAACATGACCTTATTAATGAATTGAGAGTCCACATCTCAGTGAACATGAACATCCATTTGCAACACAAAAATGTGCATCTTTGTGCATTTTGCACATGGATTAATGTGTGACTATGTGCCCTGAGCATGCAGATCCATGTGCATTTTGCATGTCAATTCATGCATGACTGTGTGCCCTGAGTATTTAGATCCACATGCATTTTTCATGTGGATTCATGCATGACTCTATGCCCTTAACATTCAGATCCATGTGCATTTTGCATGTAGATTAATACATGAGTATGCCTTGAGCATGCAGATGCATGTGCATTTTGCATGTGGATTCATGTATGACTGTGTGCCCTGAGCACGCACAACTCTGTTTCTGCAACTTTAACTTGAATAAAACTATTCCACATCTGATAAAAATGTCCAACTACTTCCTTGGAAGGACTTAGACCTGTGTAAAACACCAACAGCTTTCTGGCTACTGTGTGAAATGTTCATTCTGCTAGACTCTCTTAATAGATTTAACCAATTCCGCACCTCCTGCACTGAATGGAGAAACAGGCACAGTTTGCACTCAGAAATCAATACATTTCTGGGCTTGTAATGTGAAACAGCTGCATTTGATAACATGCACACATTTCAAAAATGTGTGAAACCCACTCTGTACATTTCTAAAATGCCGACAAACATATTTTTATCACAGAGGCATGTGTCTATTTATGCAGTCCTTGGAAAAAACACACCTGAAATATGTCTAGTATTTTTTTTTCCCTGCTAAAAATGTCTTCGCATCGAACTGCAGGAAATGGAAATGAGAAAAGAAGGTTCTTTAGAAGATTCTGCAGAAAGGGACTCATGTAGATATACCACAAAGGAGACATGAAACCACACACACCTGAGTGAGGCTGGAAGAGACAACAGTTATTCCAATGCTGTGGCATCTTAACTGGGCCCTTCCAGTTATTCCTTGTTTAACACTTTAAATCCTATAGTGATAGAATCCAAAGATATAGCTGTGTTAGTCTGTAGAATCAGTACATTGAGAGATCTTGTAGTACCTTTGAGATGAACTGAAAGAAAGAAATTGGCAGCATGAGCTTTCCTAGACTTAAGTCTCAGATGAGGAAATAGACTGAAGTCTACGAAAGCTCATGCTGCTAATGTCTTTCTTTCAGTTCGTCTCAAAGGTGCTACAAGATCTCTCTACTTTAATTCCCACTTAGCTTAAAGCTCAGAAATATAACTAGGCTGCTGCACCTATTTGGCTTGTAGGCTTCAGAGCTGAGGTTACGAACTGGAAGAAAGATGGGAAAGAAATACATAAAATTGCTTTTTTATTTACAGGGATTTAAAGTATAGTTTTCTGGGTCCTCAAGAATTATCTCCATAACTCTGATGACTGGAGCTTGGAAAAATTACTTTTCGGACCACCACCCAGAACCTGTCATGCAATATGGCTAATTCATGGTTTTGCAGAAAAAGAAACAGGCATGCATGCGCACACACACGCACACAGACCACATTCCAAGTAAAGGCTAAAAGTGGATTTTCCTAATGTCTGGAATCACATCAGTCCCTTCAGTTGTTGCTGTTGTTTCAAATCAAGACTTCAGTCGGCTAATCCCTCTAGGAAGGGCCAAAAAGTTACATCATTGTTAGCAAAGTAAAGGTTGCCAGGTTGAGTGCAAACTAATGAAATCAGTGAAGGCAGACACTTTTTAAAATGTGTAGACTATGCAACAATGGCTGAGTACTTATATTGAGTCACGTGGTGTAAATCTCCACATGTAGAATCAAACATCCATATTGTGCAACTGAACCAAGACAGCAAATGTACAATGGAAGGCACAACCAAATGCACATTGGCACCCATGCACAATCCACCTCTGTGCACATCCTTATCCCTGTATCATGTACATCCACAGATATCTATGTTCAACTGCTTTCACAACCTTGAACATCTTTGGGGTGGGGGTGGGGGTGGTTCTAACCTCTTCCATAGGAGAATGTATACATGCATATGACACCACCAGGATTCCCAGTGTGGTTTGGGGACTAGGACTTTAAGAGACCAGAGTTCGAATCCCTGGTTGACAACAGAGACACACTTAGTTACCTTCGACAAGTCACACTCTTACGCTTAAAGAAGACAATGGGAAACCCCATCTTAATATAGCAACAGCAATAGCAAGTACATTTCTATACTGCTCATCAGCGAACTAGCATTCACTAAATGGTTTACAATGTGTAAGCCCATTGCCCCCAACAAGCTGGGTATTCATTTTACTGATGTATGAAAAAATGGAAAGCTGGGTGGACCTTGGAGTCCTCCTCTAGGAGCAAACTTACAACATTGTGGCTGAGGCACCAGCATTTAACCAGGGCTCCCTATCCTTAACAAATCTTCCTGAGAAGATCCTGCAGTAAATTCACATTAGGGTCACTACAAATTGGAAATGACCCGAAGGTACTGAACAACCAAGTGTTTTTGGACAACAATAGCCACTGTATTGCCACTGTATTCTGCTCTGGTCAGGCCCCACCTGGAATATTGTGTCCAGTTCTGGGCACCACAATTCAAAAAGGACATTGAGAAACTGGAGCCATGTGTCCAAAGGACAACGACTAAATTGGTGAAGGGTCTGGAAACCATGCCCTATGAGGAACGACTCAGGGAGCTGGGGATGTTTAGCCTGGAGAAGAGAAGGTTAAGAGGTGATATGATAGCCCTGTTTAAATATTTGAAAGGATGTCATATTGAGGAGGGAGCAAGCTTGTTTTCTGCTGCTCCAGAGAACAGAACCCGGAATGATGGATGCAAGCTACAGGAAAAGAGATTCCACCTCAACATTAGGAAGAACTTCCTGACAGTAATGGCTGTTCGACAGTGGAACAAACTCCTTCCTCAGAGTGTAGTGGCGTCTCCTTCCTTGGAGGTCTTTAAACAGAGGCTGGATGGTCATCTGTCAATGGGGATGCTTTGATTTGGATTTCCTGCATGGCAGAATGGGGTTGGACTTGATGGCCCATGTGGTCTCTTCCAACACTATGATTCTATGAACTGACTATCTCAAAAAAAGGTGGACTTTTCTTCATTGGAAATTTCGAAACCAAGGTTGGAGGATCTCCTCCCAGATGTGCTTCCATTGACGATTCCTGCAATGGCATGGGGATGGATTATATGGCCCTTGGGTTCCCATCTAATCTTGTTGTCCCTTCCTTCCCTTAACCCCCCCCCCCCCCCCAATATTCACTCAGTGCTCCATAAAAAAGGACGCTGGCCCCTTGATGTCATGGGACTGAAATCAGAGCACTGCTGGGAAGTTTGCTGACAGCTGTTTCTTCCAGCAACTACAGGAACAGCGCTTCAATGTGTGTCTGCATGTGTGTTTGTTTTAAAAGAAGATGCACGGCGTCAGCGGCTGCAGGGACCGTATCTCTACAGGGCGGTTGTCTTTTGTGCAAAGAAGTCTGAGATGAATATTAAACAGTTGGGGTGAATGGCAGTGAAAGACTATATTCCAAAAATAAAATGTTACTGTACTCTGCCATGGAAAATGTAATTATTTCACAGTCCTCCTGGATCCACCGCCTTTTTTAATCAACGGTGACATCCTGATAAAGCCTAATTGTTATTCTACTGCAACCTGTGATAAACATCCAAAGAAAAGGTTTCCCAAGATGGAAAAGAGACTACATGAGAGCCTTATGGAGATGCCATTGCCACCAGCTGGGCCTCTTTCCTCAGGTGAAACAGCTACCAGCCAGTTCTCCAGGCCACAGAAGAGGGAAAACTACACAGCTCAGCTGAGGGATCAACAATTCCTCCAGTTCTTGCTTTCACTGAGATGTTCATTGAGCTGCAAGTCAATCATGTGCACATTTGATGCAGAATAAATCCTGTTACCACATTTTTCCTGCACGAAACCAGCATTTTTTGCATGGAAAAAACAATATTTCTGTATGAGAAATACTATTTTCTACCAACCAGCTAAAACAGTGAAGGGTCAATGAAAAGAGACTTAGGGAGCTGGGTATGTTTAACCTGGTGAGTAGGAGGCTCTGGGGTGGCAGAAGCGCCTCACCTCCAACTCTGGCTGTTGAAAAGAGGAAGGAGTATTAAGAAAGGATCTCTTCTGAACATCCATTATATTAGGTACTCCACTTCCTTTACTGAACTCTGAAAGAGGCTTTCTTCTCGCAAGGGATTAAGAATGCAAATCCTTGTTAATTTTGTTTGCATAGGCAAGAATGAATAATTTATTAAACTTTCTGCCTGCTGTGAGGAAGTGCTCAAAATGTCTTCAAAGTCTTTTGGATGTTTGGGTGGAAAGGAGACCAAAATGGCTTTTTAATGCAGAAAACATAATCTTCTATGCAAGAAACAGCTTTTTTTGTTCAGAAAACATGAAAGCAGAAAGGAAAACAACAACATCTTTTTTCTTACCCTCATTGAGAAAGAGTGTTTCTGCAGAACAAAATACCCAGAAAATAATTATCAGGATTATAAATCACTAGGAACATATGAAATACCAGAAGTGCGGCTTCAGGTTACAGAACCATAGAATCATAGAATCATATAGTTGGAAGAGAACGCAAGGGCCCTGATCCAGTCCAACCCCATTCTGCCATGCAGGAAATCACACTCAAAGCATCCCTGACAGATGGCCATCCAGCCTCTGCTTAAAGACCTCCAAGGAAGGAGACTCCACTACACTCCGAGGAAGGAGTTTGTTCCACTGTCGGACAGCCCTTACTGTCAAGAATGTTCCTCCTAATCCTCCTAACCAGAATCTAATTAACATTTTTCAACCAATATGGAAAACAAAGCAATGGCCTTCAGATTGGAAACATTCGATATACATTCCAGTTCCTCAAGAAGGGGAACACTACGGATTGTAGTAAATTCAGGACCATTGTATTAATATCCATTATCTATGATTTTATGATTGTATCCCACAGAAGCAAAGTGATGCTCAAAATTCTTCAACAAAGTCTTTTTACCTCATATAGAGCCAGAAATGTCAGCTGTCTAAGCTTGGTTCAGAAAAGGAAGAGGTACTAGGGATCATATTGCAAACCTTTGTTGGATAATGAATTGCACCAAAGAGTTCCAGAAAAAAAAACCAGCCTGTGATTTATAGATTATAGCAAAGCTTTTAATTGTGTAGACAATGAAAAACTATGGCTCACCCTTAAAGAAATGGGTGTGCCATGACATTGGGTTGTCCTCAGACATAGCCTCTATTCAGGACAAGAAGTTACCATCAGCACAGAATACAGAGAAACAGAATGGTTTCCAATTGGCAAGGAGGTCAGGTAAGGCTGCATTTCACCATCCTATTTGTTTAACTTATATGCCAAACATGTCATACATAAAGCAGGATTAGACTCAGAGGAAGGAGGTGTGAAAACTGGAGGAAGGAGCATCAACAATTTAAGAAATGCAGATTGTGCCATACTAGCAGAAAATAGCAAAGACTTGGAACACTTACAGAGAAAGTCAAGGAAGAAGATTCAAAGGCAGGTTTACAGTTGAACATCAAGAAAAGTTTTAAAAATGACTACAGATGGTTCACGTATCTTTAAAGCAGACAATGAAGACATTGAAATAGTTAAAGATTTTTCTTACATTGGTTCAGTGGAGACTGCAATAAAAAAAACCCAGGAAAAGGCTAGGCCTTGGAAGGGCAGCTAGGAAGCAATTAGTGAAAAGATGTATCATTGAATACTAAAGTTAGGATTATCCATGCCATTGTATTTCCCATTTCTGTGTACTGCTGTGAAAGGTGGACAGTGAAGAAAGCTGGTAGGCAGAAAAGAAATCCATCTGAAATGTGGTGCTGAAGAAGAGCTCTCCCAGATATCGTGGGCTGTTAAAAATCACATTTATTCAGGATATGTATACCCCACTCTTCAGCCACAAAGGATTTCTGAGCATTTAGAGAGTGTTAATTTGACAGTACCCTGCCCTCAGCCTTACAGTCGATAAAAATCATGACACAAAAGGAGAAGGGAATGGCAGGGACAAGGGGATCAGGTCCAGCAGATACTACTGGTTCTTCTCTCCCTCCAAGGCCAGGATGGTAGCAGATTAAGATGGAGGGAGGGCCTTTAATCTTCCCGTAGTCCTGGGCATGCTAGAGCTATGCCCGCCTCTCCTTCCAAGGCCAGGGCAGGTGGCAGTTAAAATGACTACTAGAGAGAATCAATTTATATTCTGCTTAATCTCAGGGAATCCAAGTGGATTACAGAAGTAAAACCCCCAACCCTCCCCAACAACAACAACAATTATTTTTACCCACTTCTCTCCATGCATCAGGATGGGGAGAACAATTTGCAGACATACTATATCAGCTAAAACACTATTGTTGTTGTTGTTGTTGTTGTTGTTGTTGTAGTTATGGCAGTTAAGAACTATTCTAGAGTCCCAGTCTGACAGTTGAGGCACTCCTGTGGCTCTCCGCTCCTTGCAGACAGTGGCTGCCTGCCCATAACAGTCTATTGTGGCTCTACAGAGCACCAGAGCAACTCAGAAAGAGGTGCTGCAGCCCACTGTCCTCCAGAACTGTATTTGGGTATTTCCTTTTCTCATTTTATTCCAAAGCTGCCTGACTGTTTCAGAATGCTTCTCTGCTTTGGTTCTTTAATAAATGTATGGAATTGGAAATGAGGATCGACGTACTCTCTTGCCTAGTCTGAGAGTTGATTTCATCCATATAAAGGCACCTCTTCTTTCTCATAAGTGTGTATGTCTGGTTTCTTGTTCATCCAAGAGAAAAATACTCAATAGCTGGAATCCTGTCTTTTGTTGTTGTTTTGTAACTTCTGACAAATTCCCTTATTGAAACAGCCAGACAATTTTATATAATGCAAACATATTTCATTCATGGTTATAGAGACAGAGTTGCACATCCCTTGAACATCGTGCATGCATATTCACTCCATGTGGATTCACCTTATGCACTGTGGATGGATGCACATGTACATTGGGTTGTGCAGTTGGTTGTACATGCATTACCTTGGTCCAATTGTTCAACAACCAATGAGTAAGGAGATTTCTGCTATGCAACTTCAATGTGGGATCTTGGCCAACATCAGTGCAGGATCATGGCCTTAAAGTGCGTGTCATTCTTCACTAATTTCATTCTTAAAGGAAGCAATGAGTAATTCTAGAAATGTTCTTCCTGCTCAGAGAAAGATTTTCAGTTTTTCAGAGATATTTGCAATTTTTTTTACTTATTTGTACAAATTTCATTCATCAGGTTTTTTTGTGCAGAAAACATTTTCAGAACAGAAAATACTTTTTTCTATGCAGAAATATTATTTCTGCAAAAAAAAAAGAGAGGGGGGGCCCCTGTTTTCCACAGATGAGTCCCAATGAGTCCCGAATTGTAAAAATTATTATATCTGGTCAGTTTTTAACTTGTTTGTTTGTTGTTGTTGTTTGTTCTGGTTTTTAAATATTGCATTGGATTTAATACTTTTTTAAGAAGGGGAGGGTACCAGGGATTTTATATGCTTTGTATTTTTAACTTTGATAGCCGCCCCAATTGTTCTCAGAGGGGTGGGATACAAATACATTTGTTGTTGTTGTTGTTGTTGTTGTTGTTGTTATATGTTCCCCATTACGGTAGCACTGGAGGAATATTTTGTGAAATCATGCATCAGATACTTTCAAATAATCTTTCCAGCTCCAGTGGCTAGTAATTCTCTCTTCAAAGAAAAGGCCAAGTTTGCCTTGCGACTGGAAAGGCGCAGACGCTCCAGCGTCTCTCACAGCTCATTTTAAAAAATGCAATGTTTATTAAATTGAAGCTTGCAACGTAAAATAAGAAGTGTGGAGTTAGCGCAGATCACACTGACTTTGTTCTGATGAAGCGTACAAATGAGTGTCAGCAAACTCCTTAAAAAGCCAGAGGTTCAGAAGAAGAGTTCAAGTGTTCATATTGCACATAGAAAAGCTGAATATGGCTCCCTGAAGAGTTTCTGAAGGCTCAGGGTTCAACTAAATGGATTATTCCAAGTGTCCAAGAGTGTCTGTGAAAGTTTTGTCTGGCCGGATCTTTCGTTGCACAGAAATGAAAAATAGACTTAAACCAGGCTGAACTGGACTATCATTGTTTGTAGCTGAATTTACCTGGTTTATGAGCTTTTCTCCAAGAGTTCACCATAACGGACAAAGGGAAGACTTCGGGGTGACATGACTGACCCCTTTAAATATCTCAAGGACATCCTTAGAGAGGAGGAAGCAGGTTCATTCTCTGCTGCCCCAGAGCAGAGGACCAGGTCTGATGCTATGAAGTTACAGGAAGGTAGCTTTTGATTGAATGTGAGAAGGAACTGCTTAACAGTAAGAGGAGTTGAGCAATGGGACCAACTGTCTAAAGAGGCAGTGGAAAGAGGCTGGACATCTCCCTTTTGCAGGTGCTCTAACTAGAGATCCTGCAAAGAGCAGTCAGTTGGATGCAATGGCCCACAAGGCCCTTTCCAACTCCATTCTGTATCTCTATGATCCTTGACATTCTACCTTTGGAAACTTTGGGTTTCATAGAATCCTAAAATCACTGAGTTGGAAGGGGCCACAAAGAGCACCTAGTTCAACTCCCCAGCAATTCAGGAACCCACAATTAAAGTTGTTTCAAGTCTTCCAAAGATGGAGAGACCACCACTGCCTGAGACAGTCTATTTGTCCTTGTTTGTTGTTTCAACTTTAAATATGCTTAATAATAATAATAATAATACAATTTATTTATATTCCACCTTTTCCGTCGGAATCAAGGTGGATTACAAGTAAAGGCAACAGAAAAATACAAAAATATACCCCCCCCCAATTACATCACAATAATATAACAATAGAATAGAATAGAATAATAAAATCCTCAAGGCCTCGCAAATTCCTCACTTGCCTGGAAGACAATTTCATGGTCCAAAAGGTGGAAGAGGCAACAAGGGGGTCAGCTATTTTAGATCTGATCCTAACCAACAAGGATGACTTGGTTAATGGGGTGCAAGTGGTGGGATCATTAGGTGGAAGTGACCATGTTCTCCTGGAGTTTGTAATACAGTGGAAAGGAGATGGCAGGCAGAGTCAGACACGCATCCTAGACTTTAGGAGAGCGGATTTCAGTAAACTTACAGAAGTATTGAGGGCGATTCCATGGTCAGAAATACTAAAAGATAAAGGAGTTCAGGACGGATGGGACTTTCTCAAAAGGGAGATACTGAAGGCACAATTTCAAACAGTTCCAGTGAGAAAGAAAAACGGGAGGTGTCTCAAGAAACCAGGATGGATGACTAAGGAACTTTCAACCGAGATGAGTTTGAAACGGAAGATGTATAAGAAATGGAAAAGGGGGGAAATCATGAAAAAGGAATTCAAAGAAATAGCAGGCATGTGTAGGGGTAAAGTCAGAAAAGCTAAAGCGCAGAATGAACTCAGGCTTGCTAGAGAGGTTAAGAACAATAAAAAGGGCTTTTTGGATATGTCCACAGCAAAAGGAAGAAG
>NC_056522.1:379954054-379962996 GCF_019175285.1 Sceloporus undulatus
GCAAATTCCTCACTTGCCTGGAAGACAATTTCATGGTCCAAAAGGTGGAAGAGGCAACAAGGGGGTCAGCTATTTTAGATCTGATCCTAACCAACAAGGATGACTTGGTTAATGGGGTGCAAGTGGTGGGATCATTATGTGGAAGTGACCATGTTCTCCTGGAGTTTGTAATACAGTGGAAAGGAGAAGCCAGGCAGAGTCTAACACGCATCCTAGACTTTAGGAGAGCAGATTTCAGTAAACTTAGAGAAGTATTGAGGGCGATTCCATGGTCAGAAATACTAAAAGATAAAGGAGTTCAGGACGGATGGGACTTTCTCAAAAGAGAGATACTGAAGGCACAATTTCAAACAGTTCCAGTGAGAAAGAAAAACGGGAGGTGTCTCAAGAAACCAGGATGGATGACTAAGGAACTTTCAACCGAGAAGAGTTTGAAACGGAAGATGTATAAGAAATGGAAAAAGGGGGAAATCACAAAAAAGGAATTCAAAGAAATAGCAGGCATGTGTAGGGGTAAAGTCAGAAAAGCTAAAGCGCAGAACGAACTCAGGCTTGCTAGAGAGGTTAAGAAGAATAAAAAGGGCTTTTTGGATATGTCCACAGCAAAAGGAAGAAGAAGGAAACAGTAGGGCCAATGCATGGAGAAGATGGCAAAATGCTAACAGAAGACAGAGAAAAGGCAGAATTACTCAACACCTTCTTTGCCTCAGTCTTCTCAGAAAAGGCAAAGGGTGCTCAACCTGAGGATAATGGAGCAGAGGACAGAATAGGGGAATTTCAGCTCAGAATAAGTAAAGAGATAGTAGAGGAACACCTTATTAATCTAAATGAATTTAAGTCTCCGGGACCAGATGAACTCCATCCAAGGGTATTAAAAGAACTGGCAAATGTAATATCGGAGCCATTGGCAATAATCTTTGAAAACTCCTGGAAAACAGGAGAGATCCCAGCAGACTGGCGGAGGGCAAACGTTGTCCCCATCTTCAAAAAGGGGAAAAAGGAGGACCCCAGGAGGGGCCTGACCAGAGCAGAATAGAGTGGCACTATTACTTCCCTTGATCTAGACACTATACTTTTATTTGATGCAGCCTAAAATTGCATTGGCCTTTTTAGCTGCTGCATTGCACTGTTGACTCATGTTCAATTTATGGTCCACTTGGACTCCCAAATCCCTTTCAGACGTAGTTTCATTCAGCCAGGTGTTGCCCATCCTATATCTGTGTATTTTATTTTTCTGCCCTAAGTACAGTATCTTACATTTCTCTGTGTTGAATTTCATTTTGTTAGCTTTGGCCCAGCTTTCTAGTCTATTCAGGTCATTTTGAATGTTGATCCTGTCCTCTGGGGTATTAGCTACTCCCCCTAATTTGGTGTCATCTGCAAATTTGATGTTATTTCCAATTATGGTGACCCTAAGGCAAGCCAGTCATGGGTCTTTCCTGGCAAGATTGGTTCATAGGGGCTTGCCTTTGCCTTCCTCTGAGGCTAGAAGTGTGTACCTTACCTGAAGTCACCCCATAACTTTCAATGGCCAAGCAGGAATTTAAACCATAATCTCAAGAGACATAGCCCAATGTTCAAACCACTACAGCATGCTGGTTCTCTCCTTTATGATTCTATGTAGCTTCTCCTCATAGAATCTTGCTTTAGGTTAACTAAGTGGCTTCTCCATCTTATCCACACTAAGCAATCCTCTCAGTGGTGGTCTCACCACCATCACAGACACAGTTGGTGAGGACGCAGGAGAAGGCCTTCTCAGTGGCTCTTCCCAGACTACGGAATTCCCTCCCAGTCACCCTCCCACCATTCCCTTTCCATCACTCTTTTCATTTAGGCAGGCTTTTGATTCTCATGCTGCTGCAGCAGAAGGGTCCTCTAAGCCATGTTAGCTTTCTGCTTCTAATAGAATTGCTCATTTCAGTCCAGCATTTTAACCACTACATGGCACAATGCACAGGGAAGGGGGCTCCAATGAACAGTGGAGAAACCTTTGGCTTCTCCCTGTCTTGAAATGGCCTCAGATTGTTTTGCCTTTGTAGATGGAGAAAGATTCCAAGGTGTGATCCTCCTCCATCTTCCACCTGAGGCAGCCTCAGATTTTTCACTCCAGTGAGGACTTTGACTCTTGCAACAGGTCCAACCTGGCTTTCACCATCACCTATTGTGATGACTTTGACTCACTTAGTCTGTAGCATCAGAATGTAAAGAGATCTTGTAGCACTTTTGAGACGAACTAAAGGATTCTTTCTTTTAGTTAATCGCAAGAGTGCTACAAGATCTCTCTACAATATTTTCAGCAGTGTCAATCATTAGCAGGGTTCTGTCTGTAGGGAGCCCCTTTGACCATTGTGACCTGGATTATATTGGCCAAGATCCTCCATCAGGATTGCGTCATATAAATCTTAATGAGTAATGCAGTTACACTTTAATTGTGCTACAAAAGCCTTGCGTTAGATGGCAGTGTTCTGTAAATGAACCAAGAGAACAAACACGCCAACAAGCACACAACCAAATGCACATGTGCCACAATGCACAATGGATACTGATGGGAAAATGGTAGTGCATACACAACTCTGCTTCCACCATCTCAAGCTGAATATGGCCATTCTGCATTGGACAAAATCTCAAACTACTTGTGTGTAGGAATTAAGCCATTCAGAGGCAAATCTCCTCTGAACAAATTGTGTCAAGAAAACCCTACGACGGGTTCACCTTAGGGTCAGAAATTACTTGAAGAAGCACAGCACACACATAGACACACACACACACAGACACAAAACCAGCAGAATTCCAGCCATTGTTACTTCCAACTAGAGTAGATATACTGAATCAATGGGATTTACCTATGTGTTGACTCACCATTCCACCATCAACTCAGTCTGTTTGCACTAGTTCAGAGTGACTGACAGGATTCAAGACTAAAGCTGGAAGTCTACTTGCACTACAGAGTTATATAACTAACTCAGTTGCAGAACCAAGTGCAGCCTGGCTCCCAAAACTATTTTATTGGGTGTTAGGAAGGATTGAATTAGGGGAATTATACGAGAGGCGTGTCCTAACAACACACGCAGTGGGGTCGTGTCCCTATGTTTATACCAGAGGTCATCTAGTCCAACCCCAAGAGACAGAGACTCGGATGCCAATGAGATTCTATTAAAATATAAACATTTATTAAAGCTTAAAGCCACACAACAAAAGGGATCACACACACACACACACACACACACACACACACATTCAATGCTAAAGCAAGGGAGGGGTCAGTTTGGAAATAAAGGGAAAGGATAGAGGCACCGTTGGGATATTTACCTTCAAAGTCTTCTCCAAGGCGACGGATTGAGGGATGGTGGATGGTGAGACACAGCCGCAGGAATGGGAAAGGAAAGCGGCGACCACGGTGGCGAGGAGCTGAGTTCCAGCGGGCAAAGCTAACTAGAGGCCCAAAAAGACAGTGAGCTTGGCTTCGCCCAAGGCCCCAAGAACACAAGCTCAGAGCGAAATGCTCTACAAGCAAGGAAATCAGGCTTGGAACTTCTGCTCTACAAGCCCAAGGAAGGGCTGGAAACGAGGTCTTTATATACCCCTAAACATAACCTCAGGCTATGGCAGCCTGGCGGACAAAAGGCTTGATGACTTATCTTTGTCTAAGCTGAAACTTACACAATGGATACACAAAGCATAGGTCTGCCACTTTTTCAGGAGAGGACAAACATCTAGATGGCTGAGCCTTAAGTTAATCACTGGCTCATTAAGGAGGGAGCCGTAATTATTGTCCTCCTTGTCTCAGGTAGCTTGTGAATCTTGTCAAGCAACTCCCAAAACTGCTGCTGAAAGGTTTAAATCTACCTTTTTTCCTGTGACCATGCCTAGCAAGGCGGCTGGCTACATGGTCTGCTTGCTTTGGGGATAATGGCGGCTAGTGATGGGGTCAGTCAGGGATCATGGCTTCAGACCACATGGCACCCAAAATTTGTATAAAACCATACTTGATAACATGGGCAATAGCCATGCCAGAAGAAGGAGGTCCACGCTGCTGGTGGTGGGGGCATGTGCAATTGGTGTTGCCACCACCACCATCACTATTCCTGCCAGCCAAGAAGGATGCAACGAAGTGTTGTGATAAGAGTCCTGCTTCTGATTGTTGCAGCCTCACTTACTTATGGGAGGGGTGGAAATGCCATCCACTAGAATCACTTGCCATGGGCCAGGGGAAAGTGGGTTGGGGAACAGTTATGACCATGGCAATAGTGCCACATTTGTGATTGGACAGTGACCATGCACACAGATTCATTACAGCTCCATTACTCCAGGTTTTGCATTCTGAAGTCTGATCTTGAGTTCAGGCCTACATCTTTAGAAGGATCCCTGACCTAAACTGTAGTAAAGGGGTTTGGCATTGAGTGGTTTCCTCCAGTTTGTACATTGACATAGTTTCCAGCTTTTAAAACATGTCTTGATTTGTGAGATAGTTTATTATATTTTCAGACTGTGGTTTGTTGTTGTTTTTTTACTGCTTCCCATTTTAAATTGTTTCAATTGATTTTATTGCATGCTGTCTTGAGATTCCTGGATATAGGACTGGATATAAACCGTTTAATAAAATCATCTAAAAGTGCATCTGCAAGGATTTCCTAATAGTCATGAGAGGTTCTGCGATTCCTATGGAGCGTAATAGGTTCTTTTATCAATTTTGTGGCCATTGAGTGGGATCTTGAAGACTAGACTGCAACTAGAGTACGTCCATTGAATCTACTGCTGAATAGTGACACATGGGTAAATCTGGTTGATACAATGGTTCTCATCAAATTGGCGTTGTCCAAGGAATAATTCATGATAATTGCTTTTTCCCCTTTTGATGTTTTCTTCCTGTTATAACCAATGGTTTTTCAATAAATGAGTGACTTGACTGTCTGTCTGCCTGATAGATTGATCATGAAAGGTACTTTGAAAGTGACAGATTGGCTTTTGAAAAGGCATAGATCACACATGTCATAACTTTTACTAAGAATGTTTTACTAAGAAACAAACTAGCTACTCACAATAGTTATACTAACTTTCTATTAATAAACCACATGGACATTTATCATGAACTGGAATCATCAAATCATAGATTACTGCAATCTAAAAGTGCTTACGCTTTGTGTAAAACTAGAACTAACTGAGACTACACCAGGTCACAGCAGCTTCAGATCATGGTTAGATCCAGACATAAAGCCTCATTGGCTGAGTTTTGCACCTGCTTTGCTCGCTGTATGCCAACTGATCAGGGAAACTCGACTGTTGTAACCCTGAATGATACGTTCATGTGCATCTCTAGGTAAGAAAAACCATCACAAGAATGTGGCTGACTGGAAGGGTTTTCAGGAATGTGGAAAAAATTTGCAATTTAAGTGTCCAGAGGATGGTGACCAAAATGGTGAAAGGTCTTGAAACCATGAAGCCCTATGAGAAGCAGCTTAAGGAACTGGGTCTGTTTAATCTAGAGAAGACAAAGTTAAGAGGTGACAGGATAGCCCTGTTTAAATATTTGAAGACGTGTCATATTGAGGATTGAGCAACTTTGTTTTCTGCTGCTCCAGAGACTAGGACACAGAGCAATGGATTCTTCTGTTACAAGATCTCAGTGAAGTCTACCGGTAAAATTCATATAAACAAGCTTAAAACAGTTTGTTGTGTGCCTTCAAGTCATTTCAAACTTATGGTGACTTATAATTAATGTGTTTTCTTGGCAAGGGCCATCCAGTCCAACTTTCTTCTGCTATGTAGGAATATACCATCAAAGCACTCCCCATAGATGGCCCTCCAGCCTCTGTTTAAAAGCCTCCAGGGAAGGAGACTCCATCACTCTCCAAGGGAGTGTGTTCCACTCTTGAACAGTTCTTACTGTCAGGAAATTCCTCCTAATGTTGAGGTGGAATCTCTTTTCCTGGAGCTTGAATCCATTGTTCTGGGTCTTGTTCTCTGGATCTGCAGAAAACAAGCTTGCTCTATCCTCAATATGGCATCCCTTCCAATATTTAAACATGGTCATCATGTCACCTCTTAACCTTCTTTTCTCCCAGTTAAACATACCCAGCTCCCTAAGCTGCTCCTCATAGGGCTTGGTGGTTTCCAGACCCTTCACCATTTTGGTCACCCTCCTCTGGACATACTGCATCTTGATAACAGTCTTCTTGGACTGTGGTACCCAGAATTGGTGTGAGTTCCTCATCTCTGGAGCAGCAGAAAACCAGTAAGGATTCTTTTTGTCCTGTCATTTCTCCATCAGGGATACTTTGTTCATAATTTTTATTGTTCTCTTGTTTGTTGTTACCTGCCTCGATTCAATACAGGGAGAGGCGGGATACTATTATTATTATTATTATTATTATTATTATTATTATTATTATTATTTAGAGTGACTGCTGATTCTTCAGCATGCTGATAATAAAGTGTAGGTGGGTTTCAGAGCTACTAGACCTCTTGGGTCACATGTCAATAAATGGCCGCGCCCTCCCAATAACATGGCAATTAAAGGAAAATCTTTGGTTAGTGACAGACAGGACCAGTTTGGGAAATAATAGTGAATTATCTCTTCTTCCCTACTTACATGTATATTCTGCCTTTCCTCCAATGTCCTTAAGGTGGTGGACATGATTCTCCTATTCCTCATTTTATTCCCATACAACAACAATCCTGTGAAGTAAGTCAGCATAGTATTGTGGTTAGAGTGATGGACTACAACTGTGGAGATCAGGGCTCAATTCCTTGCTTGGCCATGAAGCCCACTGGGTGATGTTGGGTAAATCACACTCTCTCAGCCTCCTCTGAACCAGTCTTGCCAAGAAATCCCCATGATAGGGTTGCCTTAGGTTGCCATAAGTCAAGAACGACTTGAAGGCATACAACAGCAACAACAATAAGAAGGAGATCAGACTGAGAGGAGAATGGAGAGAGAGACTGGTCCAAAGTAATGAATTAGAGGCTTTCTGCATGATATGGGGCAAAAATTACCTGGACATCACATCTCTCTCTCTCTTTTACACTTTTTGGACTCTTTGGGTTGTTGTTGTTGCTGCTGTTGCCAGTGAGTCTCATCTCTCAGTGGAGGCTAGGACCTGGGTGTGTCACAACCAAGTCCAATACTCTAACCACTATTTGCTGCTGTTGTTGTGTGCCTTTAACTTGTTTACAACTTATGTCAATCCTGAGGTGAATTACTCATGAGGTTTTCTGGGGCTGAGAGTATGTGACTCACCCAGTGGGTTTTTACGGCTGAGCCCGGATTCAAACCTTGATCACCAGGTTCCTAGTCTGATACTCAAACCACTACACACTTTTGAAGCATGGCACTATACCACACTTCATTTCAGGGTAGCTGTGTTGGCCATAAGACGAAATCAAGAATAACAAAATCCAAGATTCATGCTATGGCAAGATTCATGCTACTGGTCCATCCAAAAGAACCAAAATATATTATGCCAGCTTTTTGAAGCTTTACTGGCATCTTCATGATAGAAAGATAGTAAAACAACATTAGGAGAAAGAGACTGAGAGTTGTGGTAACTGATGTTTACATTCAAAGATATAGCCAGGTTAGTCTGTAGAATCAGTATGTTAAATATGGAGCACCTTTGAGACTAACTGAAAGAAAGAAGTTGGCAGCATGAGCTTTTGCAGATTAAAGTCTACTTCCTCAGATACATATGTTGCTTACATTTTGAATGTTACAAAAAGTGTCAGTAGATGAAAAGGAAGCTGGGCTTCTCCATATGAAATTACAAAACAGCTCCACCATCTGAGAACAGAATTTGCCTCTATCTAGTATGAAATCTCAGAGCCCCAAAAAGGTCAAATGTATTTAGTCTCTTGGGAAAGCTGCTGTATTCTCTATCAAGTCTATCAAGTGAGTCCAAATTAGGTTCCTTTATATACTGTGCCGCTCAAGAACTAAGTGTTCATCCATCATATCTGAGGAGTAGTAACCAGACCTTGAAGATCTTGAACTGGGAAGGGGAAAACACTTGCAGGATAGATGGAGAAATAAGTGGCACAGTCTGTCATGGTGTTAGGAAGGATTGAATTAGGGGAATTTAATTAGCTCAAATATTACGAGAGGCGTGTCCTAACACCGCACGCAGTGGGATCGGGTCCCTATGTGTATACCAGAGGTTATCTAGTCCAACCCCAAGAGAGAAAGAGACTCAAAATGCCAATGAGTTGCAATTAAAATATAAACATTCATTAAAGCCACACAACAAAAGGGATCACACACGCACACACATATTCAATGCCAAAGCAAGGGAGGGGTGAGCTTGGGAGTAAAGGAGAAAGGATAGAGGCACCGTTGGGCTAATTACCTTAGGAGTCTTCTCCAAAGTGACGAATGTGAGGGATGGTGAATGGTGAGACACGGCCGCGGGAACGGAGAAAGCAAGTGGCGGCCGCGGTAGCTTAAGAGCTGAGTTCCGGCAGGCAAAACTAACTTGAGGCCCGAGAGACAGTGAGCATTGGCTTAGCTCTAGTGATTTCAGCGGAGCCCAAGGCTCAGGGGAACTCAAGCCTGGAGCAGCAGCTCAACAAGCAAGGTTTCAGGTTTGGAACTCAAAGCTCAACAAGCCCAGCTTGGAATCAGGCTCGAAACTTCTGCTCTACAAGCCCACTGGAGGCTGGAATCGGGGGTCCTCTTTTACCCCTGAACGTATCCTCAGGCTATGGCTACCTGGTGAACAAAGGTCTTGATTGCTATCTTTTGTCGAAGCTGAAACCTACACAATGGATACACAAAGGGTTTGTTCCCACTTACCTATAAAGCGGGTCATGATCTGAATTTAGGGTGCATCGTTCCCACTGAAGCTTGAATTTAATCTCCATTACCCCTCATTCGTTCCCACAGCATCTCGAATTAGAATTGAATTAAAATGTTTAAACCAGATTATCAGCCTATAATTCAGTTTAAAAAA
>NC_056522.1:379965996-379970999 GCF_019175285.1 Sceloporus undulatus
CTGGGGGTGTCACCCTCTTTGGTCTCTTTCTGCATCGCCAGCGCCATATTCTTCAATTCACATAGACTTTCCCCCGGTGGATTGCAACCTCCCCTCTGCTCCACATTCATAGACCGATGTGGGAGGAGAGCCACTGAACACCATTTTAAACTATTTTTTTCTTTTTTCATCTCTGCCTACCTGAGCGCTTGAGCAGCAGATGGGTTTTGCAGGACATCCCTGCTTGATCGCCCTCCAAATAGCCCAAGGAGCAATGGGGGAGGAAAAGCGATTTTGGGGAATGGAGAGCCTGGATGCCCAGGGATCTGAGGGGGGGGGGATCGAGCCTTATCTTCTCTCTTCCCCAAAGATTCTCTTCCCATTAATGAAGCCCGCTGCCTTCTCCTCCTTGATCCGATTTGCCACCTCCTTCTAGTCTGGGGAGACACAACAGAAGAGCCTTGGATGCAGCCAATTTTCATTGGCTACCCCCACCCAAAAAAACCCAAGACTTGTGGCATCTGAAGCCTACACACTTGATTGACAGCTTGTGGACACAAATGGGAACGGGGAGCAAGTTAATCTGCTTAAATTGATTTAAAATAAATGAGAATGAAAACAGGGTCTAAATGAATCGAGGTAATTTGCCCCTTTTGGTAATGGAAATGATGGAAAAATTCGAATTATTCCTGGAACATAATCCGAATCAGAATCACTCCAATATAATCTGCCAAGTGGGAACGCCCCCAAAGAAGAGGTCTGGCACTTTTCAAGGGAAGACAAATATCTAGATGGCAGAGTTGTTAAGACAATCACTCGCTCATTGAGAAGGAGGATACCTCTATTGTCCTCCCTTCTTTGGGCGGCCTGCGAAACTTGTAGGGCAACTCCCAAAACTGCCTGCTGAAGGTTTGCATTTTACCTTTTTTCCTGTGACCAAGCTTAGCAAGCTTGCTGGCTACATGGTCGGCTCGCTTTTAGGGTAATGGCGGCTTGCGATGGGGTCAGTCAGGGGTCACGATTTTTGATCGCTTGGCACCCAAAATTTATATAAAACCAAACTTGGTAACAATGGACAGTTGTGGACTCTCCATCATTGGAGGTTTATAAACATAGGATCTTAAAATTTTAGAGTTGGAAGAGACCCTCAGAGGCAATCCAGTCCAGCCCTCTTTTACCATGCAGGAAGAAACAGCCAAACAACCCCCGACAGATGGCCATCCAGACTCTGTTTAGAGACCTGCGAAAAAGGAGACTCCGCCAGACTCTGAGGCAATCTATTCCACTGTCAAGGAGCTCTTACCATCAGGAGGCTCTTCCTAATACTTAAGTGAAACCTCTTTTCCTGTAGTTTGAATCCATTGCTCCCTGTCCCAGTCTCTGGAGCAGCAGAAAACAAACTTGCTCCATTTTCAATAAGGCATCCTTTCAGATATTGAAATAGGGCCCTCATGTCCTAACCTCTTCTCCAGTCTGGATGGCTATATTTCAGGACTCCTGCACTTGTAGTGGGTTGGAATAGGTGGCCTTTGGGGACCCTTCCAACTGGTGACACTAGAACATTTATCAAGGAGAAAGATGCTAATCCATATGGCGCAAAAGGGTTTTTGCTGCTGAGTGTAATTCAGAGCCTAAGGGTAATAAAATAGTTGCTAAACTATTTTTGTAACCATTAAAAGAAACAGTTGCAAGTCACACTCTCTCAGCCTCAGAAGGAGGCCATGGCAAATCTTTCCAGGAAAATCCAATGATAGGTTCACCTTAAGGGCACCATTCAGTTGGAAACGACTTGAAGGCACACAACAACAAATGCAGACTCCCACTCAGATGACATTCAGACTGCTGTCCCTACTGTTTTTTTGACAATCTTGGCGGAGGGGACATAAGATAAAGGGTAAACCACCTTCCTGGCTTCTGGCTCCAAATGCATTCTGGGGAGCTAAGATAATTTTACAAAATTAATCCAACTGGACAAGCCTGGACCCAGAGAGGAGAAGCCTCCAGGTGCTGGATTCTGATCACAGTGTACATAATTTAGTGGAAACCCTACAGTCAGTGGCCCTCCCATTTTGTGGAGGGGGCATACGATACAGTGTAAACCATCTTGCTGGATTCTAGCTCCCAATAAACTCTGGGGAGCCTAGGCAATTTATTTAAAGCTACCAAACCAAACCGGTCCAGTCTGTGTGAGTGATGGGAAGCATTTTGTGAAGTCTACAAACTGACTTCCACCAGACAGTGTTTCAGATTAGTAGGAATGAGGATTGGAAGGGGGAAGGAGTGCCACCCCACCTCTGTTCATGCAGAGAAAGTGTAATAGTGAAGTTTTGTTGTTGTTGCTGTTGTGTGCCTTCATGTTCTTTCTGACTTACAGTGACCTTAAGACGAACCTCTTCCAATAGCAGGAATCCATTGGATGTCGAAAACATGCTAAATTCCTTTGTACGTGCAATTGTACTTTTTGATGGGTTGTGCAATCCATGTGCAATCGGTGCATGGCTGTGTAAGTGGAGGTCTACAAATGTCCCAGTTCTGTGTGTGTGGTGTGTGCCTTCAAGTCACCTATGATGGGGTTTTCTGGGCCAGATTTGTTCAGAGGATGTTTGCTATTGCCATCATCTGCAGCTGAGAGAGTGTGGTGGGCCTGAGTCCTACTTTTAGACCTCACTGGAGTAGAGCCATTGCCAAAGGCCCTCAAGTGGGTTTCATGGCCCAGCTGAGAATCTAATCCTGGCCTCCAGAGTCATAGGCTGCATCCACCCTGGAGAAATAACCTGGTTTGGCCCCTCTTTAACTGCTCCGCTCCAGGCCCACAACATACTCCCAGAATTCCATAGCCTTGAGCCAGGGCAGTTAAAGCAAGGCCGAACCGGGTTATTTCTCCAGGGTGGATGCAGCCATAGTGTAACCCTTAAACCACTATGTCAGGTGAAGGCACTCCAACCTAAGGCCTATGGTCTCTCTCCAGGGTGCTGAAACATATCCCAGGTTCAGCTCCTTGGTTCAGCACCTTGGTTCAGCACCTTGGCCAGCTCCATAAGCTTTCAATGGGGAAAGCCTATATACGTATACCAGCCATTGCTGCAGAAAGGGCAGGGAGTGGGGCCAAGTCTGATATGACTGCAAGGAACACTACTAATGCTGCTGCTGCAACAAATGCCCCAGAGGGAGGAGGACATCAACGGTACTGCTTGTTCCTTGGTGAGTTGGGGAGAAAAAAGGAGTAATGGAGGGAAGGAAGGAGTTATAGCACCACCAGCAGCAACACTAGCCTCCTGATAAAGAATGCTATGTAGCCCTGAAGATGGCATTCACTGGAGACGTTCAGGGTGCCAGGTGGCTGGCAGGGTCTGTGAAGCATGAAAGAGAAGGAGAAGGAAAAGGAGAGTAGAAATAGGTATGTTTAGCCTGAAGAAGAGAAGGTTAAGAGGTGATAGGAGAGCCGTGTTTAAGTATTTAAGAGGTTTCATATTGAGGAGGGAGCAAGCTTGTTTCCTGCTGCTCCAGGACCTGGAACAATAGATGCAAGCTCCAGGAAAAGAGACTCCAGCTCAACATTAGGAAGAACGAATAAGGGCTGTTCGACAGTGGAAGATGGCTTGGATGGTGTCTTCTTGCATAGCAGCATGAGCTTGGAGTGGACGGCCCTTGTGGTCTCTTCCAACTTTAGGATATAAAAGAAAGGAGGGAAGAAGAGAGGGAGGTGGAACAAGAGCACCACCAGCCTCCTGCCCAGAGCCGCAGTCCAGCCTTGAAGGTGGCGCTTCCTGGGAAAGTCCCCAAATGGCAGGTGGCTGTTGAAAGGCCTGGAAGTGACAGAGAAGGGGAGGGATGACAGTTTAACAGCAGCAACACCCCTCTCTCCAGGAAGCATGTCTGGGCCCCCCGAAAGTGGCACTCGCTGGAGGACTCCTGGCTTTTTAGGGGCCCCTGAAAGGAGGGAGGGAGAAAGGAGGCAGAAAGGAGAGCGAGGAGGAGGAGAGAGGTGCCCCCTTCCTCTGGGCGAAGAGCCCTGAAGGTCTGTGTGTGTGTATGTGGGGGGTGAGGCTGGCTGCGTTCTCTGGGGAAAGAGGGAAGGAAGGAAGGAAGGAAGGAAGGAAGGAAGGAAGGCAGCAAGCAACGAAGTGAAGGAGAGAGGGAGGGAGAGAAGAAAGAAGGAAGGAAGGAAGGAAGGAAGGAAGGAAGGAAGGAAAGGAGGGAGACAGGAAGAGAGGGAGGGGGAGCGGAGGCGCCGTGCTCGTCCACGTGATCTCGGGGGCGCGCACTTGCGGCGTCTGTCTCGGGGCCGCGTCCTCCTCTCTCTCGCTCTCTCACTCTCTCTTTTTCTGGGAGGAGGAGGCGCACGTACAGCCCAACGTGACCGAGGCCGCCGCTGCCTCCTTTGCTGCCTCCCGGCTGCCCGGCTCGGCCCAGGCAGGGGCCTCAGAAGCAGCAGCAGCAGCCGCCGCCTTAGCAGCCCCATCCCCGGAGGCCCTTGGGCCATGGCTGCCCTGGAGCTCCCTTCTGCCGCCGCCGCCGCCGCCGCCGCAGCCCGGGCTGAAGAGGCCGTTGGGTCGGAGGAGGGGGAGGCGGAGGCGGCGGAGGAGGTCTAGCATCCTCCCCCTCTCCATCCCTCCCTGCCTGCCTGCCTGCCTGCCTGCATCCTTGCCTGCCTGCCTTCCTGCCTGCCCTCGCCGCCCTGGTGCTGGTGCTGGTGGTGCTGGTGGCCGGGGCTCCGCTGGGGCTAGTATGCGGGAGGCGGCCGGCCCTCGTCCTCCTGGTGCTCCCGGCGGGGCTGCTGGGCCATGGCTCTAGGCGGGGGCCTGGACGGGGCTCGGGCGGCAGCGGCGCTGCTCAGGGGGCCCCTGGGGCTCCGGGGACACGGCGGCCCCCGCCTCCTCCTCCTCCTCCTCCTCCGCCTCGGCCTCCTCGGCCTCCGCCACGGAGCCCACGGACAAGGCGTCTACGGTGAGTCCCACCAGGCCCCCATGCGCCCCCCCAGAGCCCCCCCAGCCCTGGGCCCAGCAGGGACACAGGGGAGGGGG
>NC_056522.1:379971024-379993437 GCF_019175285.1 Sceloporus undulatus
CCCCAAGGAACCCGCCAAGCCCGCCCAATCCCCCCTCCAGACCATGTCACCCCTCTAAGCTCCCGCCAATCCCATCCAGAGCCCCTCAGCCCAGACCCCAATCGATCCCCCAAACCCCCTCCAGACTCCTCAGCCCATCTCTTCCTCCATAACTCCTGTGCCAGAGCCCCTCGATGCCCCCAACCCTCCCTCACGCCCCCAACCCCCATACGACCATCCAGACCCCCTCAACCCTCCCCAAGGACCCCCCACCTCCCCCACCCCCTCCCCCTGCCCTGTTCCAATTCCGAGACCTGCGACCCCTGCCACGCACCAGCCTTTGCACCCCCTCCAGCTCGAGGCCCCCTCTTTCTCTCCCCCTTTTCTCCCCACCTCTCCCTCCCCAGAGGACGCCAGGGAAATGTTGGCAACTGTGTTGCTTTTTATTCCTCCTCTCATCTCTTCTTTCCTTCCTGTCCTTCCTTCCCCACGTGCCGGAATGGGTCGGGGCCCCGCAGGTTTTTGTGCGTGTGTGTGTGTGTGGGGGGTTGCTTCCGCCTCCCTCCCGAGAATATCCACTCCCCCTTTCCTCCCTTTTCTTCATGGGTCGGGAAGAATCACGCCGCCCTCACACCTGAGGAGGTATTTTGGGGGGCAGTGGTTGTTTCTGGGTGTTTGGCCGCCAGCTCACCCCCACACACACACACAGGAGGCTGCTGCTTCTCGCGTCCATCCCCTCTTTCTCCCTCCTTCAAGGCCCCCCCCCCCGGGCCTGCAAGGCATCTTCTTTCAAACCAGGCTCCCATTATTGCCTGGGGAGCCAAACTGTCTCTTACCCCCACACACACACCACACCAGGTGCCCAAATCCCCCTGCAAGAGGAGAAGGGAGGGGGAAGGAAAGACCAGAGAATTTTTTTGGGAGGGGGTTTCCTAAGGAAGTCCCTTCTGCCTTCCTCTCTGCGTCTCCCACCAGCAGGCTGTAGGACTGGCCCCTGGGCTCCCCCTGCCTCTCGGCCCCCATTCTGAGCCCATCTGTGGGTGTCCCTGGTCCCCTCTCCGCAATGGCCCGCCTCTGTTCCGCCCCCCCACTTTCCTTGCCAGGCAGCCACCCAAGTGCCAGCCTGTTCTGGGCACACTCTGGGCAACCTTAGCATCTCCCCAACCCCAAAACCCCTCCTGAACCCCCCCCCAGCCATGCTAAGGGGTCATTTCACTGGGCATTTAACCCTGCTATTTTTAACATGTTTAAAATGTTGTGCATTTCCCCTGTGCAGTTAACCTTGCTAGGTTTAACCCTGCTGGGGAATATATTTTACCTGGGCACAGATGTTTCAAGTGCACCTGGCATTGTTCTTCTTGAAGGGTAATTAGCATGCCATACTGGGCAATGGCTGGAGGAACCATGAGATGTCCAAGGAGGCACCGCATGCCCCACAGTGGTCCCACTCCCACCCACCCCTAATCGCAATTACTCCTTCCTGGTACCCGGGTTGGTGTTGCATCCGCTGGAGAAGCTTGGCCAAGGTTTTGTGCCAGGCTGTGTGTGTATGTTGTGGTGTGTGTGTGTGGGGGGGAGGAATGGCTGTGTGGAGAGATGCAAAAATACCCTCTATTAATCTCCAAACCTCCCCGGTGTGGAGGTGGAAATAAACTCTGCTTGGCAGCCAGGGGGAGATAGTGCTTAACCCTCAGAAGCAGGCAGCAGCAACAGAGGGGAAAGCTGGCTCCTCTCTTGGCTGGCAAGCTTACACACAAACACACACACACACACACAACACAAGACACACAGAGAGAGAGAGAGAAGATGGCTTTATGGATTGCCGTTGTGAGGTGGGCACCCTTTGTGCCATGCAAAATCTCTGGCTGACGTGGAGCAAGGGGGTGGAAGCTCATTCACTCCAGAGGCAGCCGCCGCTTCCTATCTCTCAGCAGTTGTGTGGTGGCTATACGCATGAACTGCTTCTCCCTAGAATCAGAGGCATGGATGGTTTCCATCTGTCCTCCATGGAGCGCAGTTCAGAGCATCCTTCCACCATCCCTGTGCTCCCCTGCCCATGCTTCCAATCTCCCTGAGAGCCATCTCTCGCAGCGAAGGATGGCAGGCTTTCCTTTCTTCTGCATCTCATCCCATTGCCCTGCAAACAGCCCTGAATGCGGGCATGCCGCCTGCAAATCTTTCCTCTTATGCTCCTTTTCCCTGTGTTGGAACTCACTGAAGATGGGTTCATGGATGGCTGTCATGGGGACAGAGGAGTGCAGGATCTCTCGCGCAGGAAGGAAGATGGTGCTGGTTTGTGACGTGCATCAGCTCAGGGTTAGGTGAGGAACCAGGCACCAGTTCAAAGGTTTAGAGGAAAGAGGAGACAGATGAGGATGCCTTTTCTATAGGAATGTGGTCTCTTGTGTGCCATTCCATTGGATGAGCCCATTTCCTCTCTTCCCATCCATGCGGCCAACCTTGCCTTCTCAGCAAGGAGCACCCTGGTCCAACCGTGAGGACAATGGCCCCCTTCCTTCAGACACAACCATATTTGCTCCCTTCTCCCAAATGCATGTGCATAGGAAGTGTGCTATTAGAGTTCTGAGCGAGCCTCACCGAGGTGTTATTTTTAGGGATGTGTGTGTGTTTGTGTGTGTTGCCCATGAAATCCTCCTCCCCCCCCCCCCCCCCCCCTGCATGCCTTTTCACCCCAAGAACTTGGACTTCCTCACAGGTCCGTGTTGCATTCTCACTGTCCAACATTTTTGATACTACTTCTTGCACATTTGGGTTTCTGTGACAAGGTGCTGTGGTTTGGCACTTGAGATTTTCTGTGTGTGTGCGCGTGCGCGTGTGCATGAGTGTATGGTTTCTTTTTTTCCACAATCAGGATCCGTTGCAAAAGTTCACTCCGTGCCACACAGGATGTTCATTCAGTCCCAGGCAGTTACTTTCTTTCTCCTTCACACAGACGCAGTGTGTTTGTGGGCAGAGAGAACAGCCAGTCAGATCTTGCTGGCATGGACAGTTTGGGATTCCTTGAGTCGCCCCAGGAAAGAAGGACTGTTTTTTTCCTGGTGTAATGCCTTGTGTTGCCGGTCCATTGGGTGCCAATGAAGAGGGTGTGAAGGCCACAGAGGAGGCAGACGGGGGAACCACTCTGGCTGTGCATGCGTGTGAGGATTTTTTTTCTTGTTAGCATTCACAACTGTGTGATTGTTGAGGAATTTTGCCTTCTGATTTGGGGTGTACATCTCCTGTGCCTTGTTGTGATATTGACTTGTCGTTTTGCAAATCAAATGGTTAAAAGACTTGAACATTCATGTTCCATCTTGCTAAAGTGGGTTTGCTTTGCAAAAGAGCAATGCAGGCGTTGTTGTCTTGCCTTCAGACCATAACCATTTTTTGGCAAGAAATTATTTGGGATGTAAGTGTGGATGGACTGTTAGTGGTGGTTCTTAGAGATTGATGTTATGGCTCGACCTTATGTACAGGCAAGTTCTAAAAAGTTTGGGGATGACGCTTGAAGATTACACCTTCTCTATTATGGCGTATCCATGCGGTTGCAGGTGGGAATCGAAATCTCACAGTTCTGCAAAGAGGCCTACTCAGGTCCACTTTCAAACTCCAAGTGTCCCTCGGTGAAGAAATGTGCATTTTGAAAACACAAACACACACAAAACATAGTGAATTGCTCTTCCAGCCAACAAGCGACACCTGGGTTATTTATATATATTATATATATTATGTACTAGGCATGTTTGTACTCATAGGAGCTTCTTGCAAGGAATGAAGCTGTAGAGGGCAGTCTTTTACACAGGGTCAGATGTTCTCCTGGGAGAGGCGGAGACTTGTACTGACTTTTGCTATACTTTACTAACTAGTTTGCCCCCTGAATAAATGATCTGAGCCAAGCAGGGAGAGGTGGCAATAGAAGGGTACGTGGGACTCTCTTACTGCTCTCACCCAAATTTCTCCAAGAGCAAAATCATATGCCTGAGGACAGCCTCACAAGTTTCTGTCTCTGGGGTCCAGTTCACAGGGGCCAAACTGTTTCCCATTAATCCGAGTGAAGAGAATTAAGAGATGTGTATGTTAGAGCTAAGAAGCACCAGTGCAAGAACCAGAAATGCTCATTGAAGCAAGCACCTCTAATTCTAGTCCAGGGTTTCAGCTCCTTCTGTGGCTGAACAACCATGTACAAAAACATAATTAGTATAGGATAGTAACGATGTCACATTTGGAAGAAGCCAAAATGCACATGGCAAAGAAGTGGAGAGATGCATCCTGCAGACCCCCTGTGCCCATGAGGCAGGGCAATTTCTTCCTCCCCTTCTGGCCTGTTCCTGTCACCCAACTGAAAGTCAACCTGTCTTTGCTCCACCTCTTTACTACTCCTGCACGCAGCTTCACATATGACTGAAACTTCAGTAGACAATTAGCATGCTACCCTCGCTCTGCTGTCTGGCTAGTTTTCCTCTCTGGATGGTTGAATGCTTGGACAGTGAATCTCCATCATCAGTCTCTCCCCACCTTGCATCGTCCTTTTTTTAAATTAAATTTTATCAATATATAAAACAATCAATTCATCAGATATTTACAAAGGAGATTGCATCAAATAACCCGCCCCCGCGTTAAAAAGCTTCTTCTAATTTGACTTCCACCTTCACTCCAGAAACCTTCCCCTTTTCAATCAATCATCTCCTTGAGTTATTTTTAAATTTTTAAACAAACATATCAATAAAATTTCTCTAAACAGTCAGCCTAGAGCGCATTCGTTGCATCTTCCATCTGGGAAAAATATAGTTCAGGGACTGCTTACCTCAATAAAGACTAGCTTACTCTCACATCCTTCTCACAGTAGAAAATGACAGTCTGGATGCTTGCAGGGGTTTCTCCTAAAGTGACTTTGAGGCTTGCAAAGGGATCTTGCAGCACCTTTGAGAGTAGCTGAATTAAGGAGGTTGGCAGCATGAGCTTCATAGACTTGGGCTTACTTTCTCGGATGCCTATTTCAAGGTTTGTGAGAGAATCCTTGACCAATTTGGTGGGAATTGCTGGGCAGGGAGGAGGAAAAAGTGTTTATTGAGAGTGGAATCCCTCTAAGTTGATCTCAGACACTTAGTGGATACTGGTAGCTTCTGTGTCCGGCGGATAATGAAATTTTGAACCTTTGGAGATCTAAAATCCAGAGCGTGTTTTTTGGGGAGAAGAGTTCAACTCCACTGCAGAGGTGATGGTTTAAAAGTGACCCCTTAACATGGCCTGTGGAGACCATATGATAACCCTCGCAGCAAAAATACCAATAAAAAAATATCAGCTATCCTGTAGCTTCAGGTCAGTGTCCTGTCCAACGCGGTCTTTGAAAACTCGGCCTGGTGCTCTATGTTGCTGGGCAGCCTTTAATCTCAGCAAAAACGCTGCCTGATGGGTTTTTTCTTTAAAAAATAACATTTACTGATAATCTAAAATCTTGACACAAGTAAATTATGATTAATATTTTTGCCAGGGCTAAGGGAGCTCAATCAGGGATTTTGCTCTGCAAACAGGTAGAAGGGAGGGTAATTATTTCTGACTTGGAGGCGCTTCAGTTCAGCAGGTTCAGGAGCGGATGCAAAATTTCTCTCTCTCTAATCATCCCTTCCAGTCCTGGGAGGAGTCAGCACGTCAGACGGTGCAATTGTCCAGTGTGCGCGAGTTCATTCAGAACATGTTTATTTATTGCTCAGTGTGTTATGTCTTGATCTTCCCTCCTGGTGGACCCAGGTGATCTCTCACCAGGCAGCGAAGCAGAAGAATAAAAGCCCACAAATGGATCCACTACTTCTTTTTGGTGTGAAGGCCACCATCATCACTCTTGGGGGGTTCACCTCCACCTTATCTCCAGGTGCTGGTGTATCAGGTCCTGTATCCGAAGAACAACACCACAACACCACATGTGGATGTACGGGAGTGGAATGCAGCAAGAAAAAATTCCACCGACAATGTTTGGAAGAACTTATTGACAGTAATGGAATGGACAACACTGGAGGGTGGTGAACTCTCCATCTTTGGAGGACTTTAATATAGGTTGGATGGACATGCCATGCCAAAACCCATACACATCTCGGACACTTGTACTTTGTCCTGATACACTCACTGTGCAGAACAGATGATGTGTCCAGTTTGGTGAACCATGTTGAAGAAGCATATTGAAACATGGTCAGAGAAGGGCAACCAGTTGTATTGTATTAAAATTTAAACGAATTTTAAAACTAAAGCCATAGCAAGGTGCAATACCCCGAATTATAAAAAAAAAACCTCAAATACTGTGAAATCATAACTCAAAGCTAACAAAATAATGTAACGAAATTACCCCCACGTAGGAGCCACAATGTTGTAATGGGTTTGAGTGCGGACTATGATTCTGGAGACCAGGTTCAAATCTCAGCTAGCCAGGGAACCCCTGGATGTTTGGGCAAGTACATGCTCTGCAGCCTCAGAGGACAATGGCAAATCCCCTCTGAAAATTGCAAGAAACCCATAAAGGGGTCATCACAGTTGGAAATGACTTGAAGGCACTAACACACCACCACCTTCCTCCCATATCTCCAGTTCCCTCCTCCACTTGAACTATACTATGATACCACATACTCCACATCATCAATTGCGACATTTAACACTGTCTAAATTGAGTTTCCCACTTGCCAAGCTAGGATGTTTTATGCTCCATATCTTATGCTTTCTTAATAATGCAGACCTCTTTTTTATTTATTTCTGACCTAAAAATTTAACGATTGCTTCAGTCTCCAAGTCCACACTTAAAATCTTCCCTGTTTCTGTCATGTAAATCAAATATAGTCCCCAGTCCTTGAGATAAGTGTCCAGAGGTTTTTTTTAATTACTTTGTTTAGTTTTTGTCCATTTTAGCCAACTCAGACTTTAGGCGATCCAATTTCCCTTGTAAGAGTGAACTGTGTTGCAGTTCTGGCATACAGATTTTGCTGCAACAGCTGTGCACGTGCAGATTAATGCAGTTGATAGTGCTTTTAAATTTGCCATGGCGGTTGCTATTGATTCTGGTTCCTGTGAGGTAATTCAGCTTCCTCTGTAGAGCTCTGCACCATGGCAATGAAAGCACTATCAACGGCTTTATTTCTGCGTGTTGCGCAGCTAAATAAAAAAGGGCTGAAACCACCGTATGAGGGGATGACGGGGGGAGTGGGTGGTTTGACCTTGTGAAGAGAAGACTTGAGGTGACAGATAGTTAGCTTTAGTATCTAAGGGATAGGACTAGAGGATGGGTAGCGTTGTTTTCCGCTGATCCAAGACAGAGCATGATGAATGATTCAAACTTTCAGAAAAGAAGTTCCACTAAACATTTGGAGAGTCAGTAGAGTTCCTTCAACATGGAATGGCTTCTTGGAGGGTGGGTGGGACTTCCATTTGTGAGGATTGGATGTTGGGTGGAATCGTTGACAAGGGGCTTTGTTGGTGTACCATGGAATGACAGAGGTGAACTAGATGGCCCTTCTGCCTCCTTCAGTTATAGTATTCAGAATGCCCCTTTGTCCTTTAACATCTTTATGGGTTACATGAGGCTGGATTTCTAAAACTCTAAACAGAATACCACCCAGGTGCAAATCGTTGGATAAATTGTTGTGCATGCTGACATCATTATGCAAATGCAATCAATATCAATGTGCAGAGGCATGGATCTCACACGTACTCTGAATTCTTTCAATGCTACGACAGTCCACGTTTCTGCTGCCAGCGTCCACCATCATTGGTATGACACTGTGGCATTGTTCAGCGACAAGTAGCTTACAGGTGTAAACGTTAGACACTGTTAGTTCATAGGAAACGAATATAAAGAAGCCTTTGTTTGTTTTTGTTCACAAAAATCATTCGCATGTGCAGCAGCTTCAGCAACACGATTTTGGCCTTTAGTGTATCCATACACCAATTATATCAGTTTCCACTTTGACGTATGGCATGGTCCATTGGATTTGTAATTGGAAAAATTCACATTCAAATTGGTATGGTAATGCATTGAACTTAAAACAAGATCTGTCAAACGATCTAAATAAACTTTAGGGGACCAGAGGGAAGAAGTGTCCTTGGGAACGGTTGGAATGAGAGTTAGGGATCTGAGGAGTCTATACTTTCTGGACAGTGAGTAAAGATCTTTAGGGGTGGGCCTCCAAGCCTGGGTAGAGCCTGTGCAGAGAAGGAGAGTCCACCCCTTCCGTGGTCATATATTCCACGTCTCGAACAGATCTTACATGAAGAGGTTCACCTAATGTTGAGTTTGAAATCGTCATTTCTTGTCATTCAGATCCACTGGTTCGGTTATCTTCTGAAGGCAGGGCGACAGTCTTCCGCGCGGACGCCAAACAATAGGGACAGCACACAAACCAATCTAAATTGACATAAGCAAGGATACCTGGCCCTGCGTCTTCAAGGCTGAGTATAGGGGTCACCATAGTCAAGTCAGCATGACGGACAACAAAAAGAATAGAGGGCATCGTAAAATATTTACTAAATGTCGCAAGTCTGTCTTAAATAGAGTGTAAGTAGGGAACCAGGAAAGGGAGCTTGCTAATTTGATGTCAATGAGTGAAGGATGATAATGGAGACAAGATAATTCAGAGAAGGTGAATGTTGGTGAGGCACAGGAAGTGTTAGAATGGCATGACACCCAAGCACTTTTTTAGGAGGATAGGAAGCATCTCGAACTGAAAAAAAGTAAACAAAAAATTGACCATAAAGGTGAATGGGCAGTCTGTCAGTTTTAGATGCCCTATCTGTAGTTTTAAAAGCAAGGGGGAATGTCATGTATTTTATGTCAGCGCAGAGAAGTGACTAGTGGGTTTTCTGTCTGGGCCCAAGGCTTTCCAAATCTTCACGGGAGAAATTAGGTATTCTACTTAGGTAAAAAAATGAATTCAGAGTATAGGATGAGGACCTGGGCTTAAGGAGACTATGGTTTGAAGGGATCTGGAGTCTAGTTAAACCTAAGTTGAAATGGTCGACAGTGTGATAATCGCAGGCTAAAAGAGGCCAATACAATTCCAGGTGCATCAATAAAAGTATAGTGTCTATATCAAGGGAATTAATATTTGCCACCGATGCTGCTTTGTTCAGGCCACGCTGTAATACTTGTGTCCAGTTCTGGCACCACAATTTAAAAAGGATGTTTAGAAACTGGCCATGTGTCCAAAGGAGGCAACTAAGGTGAAGTCTGAAACTGCCCTATGAGGAACGACTCAGGTCAGCTGGGTATGTTTAGCTGAAAAGGGGTGATAGTAGCTCTGTTTAAGTATTGAAGATATGTCACCTGAGTGAAGCGTGGTTTTTTGCTGCTCCAGAGACTAGAAAACAGACAATGGATGCAGCTCCAAGAAAAGGATTCACTCAATTATTAGGGTACTTCCTGACGTAAGTGTTCACGTGGTGACTTTGTTACGTCCTTCCTCTGTGGTGATTGTAGTGGAGTCTCCTTCTTGGAGGGGTGTAAAACAGGTGATGGCCGTCTGGTTACATTGGGGATGCTTTGATTGAGATTTTTCCTGCATGGCAGATGGGGTTTGGATGGTGGCCTGGGGGTCTCTTCAACTTTATGTTCTGTTATTCTATGATTATAATTTTGTTACTAAAGGGTTACTCTGCTGCCTTACTATAAGGAAACGCATTGGTGTGGTGGGTTGGCATCCTCACCACAGTAATAATCAGCTTGACACCACTTTACTGTGACAGCTCAGGGCTATGATTCTGGGATTTGAAGGGTTTTGGATGATGGCCTTTGAGGTCTCTTTGAAGCTCTTGATTCTATAATTCATAAATAGGAAACATATATAACTTTTGTTTTTTTAATGGTTTTATATTGTTGTATGTGTTTTTAATTGTTTTGATTGTTCTGAGAATGTAATGTTTCATCTTGGGTCCCTCTGGGAGAAAGGCGAGATATAAATTAACACATAAATAAATAATGAGATAAATAAAATCACCATTATGTAGATATGATGATGATGATGAGGATGTTTTTTAATGTTTTTTATTAAATTTTAAAACACTACGCAATCTAAATACCATAACTACTTTACCCAAAAATTGTCACAACATACAGCATCCTTCTTTACACAGACATATGTTTTCAACCGGTGTGTCTTTGGCCTCAGTCTTACAAGTTTTTCACATTCAATCATTATTTATATCTAGATTAATGCTATTTGGCAGATACGGCATCCACTACTTTCCTCTATTTTTCATTTCATAATTGTACCTTCCCTTATTGCCTTCTCTATACCTGTCTCCTCAATACCCGACTCTTCCCTTTCTCCTCGCTTCCCTTCTTTCTTTCTTTCTCTTTCTCTTCTCTTCTTCGCTCGTTCTCTTTCGTTTCAATTTCTCATTCGCTCTCATTACATTAACTCTCAAGTCTCTTATCTTCCCATTCCTGACTCGTGGCGTCATCATTTCGTATACTCTCTGCGTCATTATCTTCCTTTCCATATGGCCAATTTGTCTTTCCTCTATTATTGACTTTCCATCACTAATACCTATTGCAAAGCACACCGTCTTAAATTATTGTAATCTCATTCAGTGTTGTAAAGCTCACTCATATATTGATTAGGTTATTTATCTTATTAAATGTATCGTTACTATCCAATTTTTCTATTTCACATCTTGATTGTGTCTTACATCATTTTGTATCGTCGTATCTTTCTCTTAGTGGTAGGTTGGTGTTTATTAATCTCAACAATCATGGTAATCATGAGGTGTTTCCTTGAAAAAGTCCTAATACTGTTGGGGCCAGGATAATGCCTGGGAACCAATATTGAGGTTGAGATGGACATAGCGCTGAAGAACAACTATGTTTTCATTATAGTAGAGAACAGTACTAATGTATTGTGTTGGAATAGAAGCCAAGTCCATTCGCATGTAAGGCAATACTTTTGCTTTGTGCTTTTTGAAGGATTCCATGGCAGATATAAAGGGTAATGGTTTGTAATACAGGTGTGACATTCCGATTCTATACGGTGGAGATTTTTCAGCTTTCCGTTCCATGACACTCAACATGGCTCCTCTCTCCTCACTGGATTATTTCCGTTCCTCACACACAAACAACCGCCTTGCTGTGGCTTAGAGTCAGTGACTAGTATCCTGGACGCTGTTTCCGTAACGTCCTGGGAATGCACACTCTTGAGTGTGCGTACTTTCCGGACCTTGGAGCTTGAGGCATTTTAAGAAAGTTCTTTGGAAAGGTCTGTTTGCTTGCACAATCTCTTCATTTTCTTATAGGGGGTACCGAACCTTAAAAAACCCCTTGGTTGCCTCCACACAAATGGTTTTTAACACGCGTGTTAAATTAGATTTGGAGAACAAGCGCTTGCATAATGAGACTTGGTGCTGTTTCCTGTTTGTTCTATTCAAGGCTGGTGTCGCAATGGCACCTTTGAGACTGGAAAAAAGAGGAAATGAGTGGAGGAAGGGAAGAAGCGAGCGAGCGCAGGTGGCTACAAAGGAGCATTGTTAAATGTAAAAGGATCAAAATCTGAGATCATTAAATCAGGGATGGATTTTTAATAAGCACACTTCTCTTTTTCTGTAGGGGTGAGGGTTTTGAAAAGTTCCTTCTTCAGGCGAGATTTCCCTGAATCTTGGCAGTTTGGAGGGGAGGGGTGTTTAAGATCTTTCTCTGTTTGAATCTACTGGAGGACCATTGGCTCATCCGGTGGGTGGCCATTGTGGCAGGGTTCAAAGCAATTTGGTTTTTGCCAGAGAGAAGGAGGAAGAGTGGTGACTTGCAAAATATTCTGGGTGGACGCATGAGGGTGACCAAGTTGTGTAGAGGGATATAAATCTTGCTTCTTTTCTTTCATTCTTTCATGCCTCTTTTATTGCCACTTGGGGTGAGATTGGTTCCTGTCATCCCGTTTAGTGATTTGCACACTCAAAAGTTCGCGCTGTGGAGGTGGGTGGACGTATTTGTCCGATGGCAAAAATCATATTCAGAGGAAATTGCAAAAGCAGAATTTGCGTATTCTGGAACAGGTTTTGTTTATCCCTTGGGTAAATCAAACAGCCTAAATGTCTGGAAAGGGGCATAAATACAGCAAAAGAGCTTCACACAACCTTATTTTAAAAAGAGATATTCCAAGGGGTGGGGAGAGGATGTGGGGGAGCATGAGCCTCCTAGGGATTTGGTTTTTTGGGGGGAACGCACTCACCCAACCGAATCCTTCCCTAACTTGCCAGAACGTTGGTTTCTGCTGTGGTGTGCGCTTTAATTCACTTTTGTAACTTATGGCACCCTATCCGGGGGTTTTTGTTGCCAAGAAATGTGCAGGGAGGTTTTTGCCATTCCTCTGAGGCTGAGAGTGTGTGACTTGCCCAAGGTCGCCCAGTGATTCCTGGCGCATCAGGGATTGAACCCTGGTCTCCAGAGTCAAGTTAACACTCGAGCATATGCAACCTGGAGCCAGATGGCATGGGGTTTGGAGTTGTGATGGTTCACGTTAGGGTTGCCATAAGTCAGGAAGTATTTGAAGGCCAACAACAACAAAGCGCTTCATAAATAAGGTAGATAATACAGATGTGTGTGTGTGTGTGGTGTGACTTGCCCAAGTCACTCAATGTTTTTCATGGCAAGTGGGGTATTTTCAGCCGTGTCTCCAGAGTCACTGTCAACACTCAAACCATCATGGCACTCTGGCTACATATATCAGGTTTGGCAGGGAAGGAGCCAAGAGGAACGCATGTGGCGATATGTAGTAAAGCTGCTGTGGTAATGCACTTGACTCTGGCTCATGAAAGGCTGATCGGACGTGTACTGAAAGTTCCCTTTGAGAAAGGAATCAGTCCGGAGGTTTGCATTTGGAACCCCTTGCTGTGCCAGCGTTCCTGTGCCTGAGTGCTGTGTGAGGCTATGCTTGCTCCATGTGAAGTCCTTTTTTGCCTGACTGGGGGGAACCGTGGGCAGACCTGAACTCTCCGCGCCAAACAGTGGTAGGCGATGTTTGATAAGTCGGCCAGGTTGGTTTTCAATACAGAGACAGTCAAGTTGCCTGAGGCACCTGGCATATTGTGAGTGTTGCCTCCTTCCTGTGTCTCCTTGCGATGCTTGCTTGCTAAAAGGAGATAATCATGTCTTTTACCTTGTGTGAGAAACACGGTGAAGATGTCTGGTTGTTTGTGTAGGGGTAATAACTGTTCTGAGGACCTGCATTTTTTATTGGTTTTGAATCTATACCTTTGAGTAGGGTTCCATATCAGAGGACCTCGAACCGGAACAAATGAGGACAAGGTTAAAAAATGTAGGACTTTTTTTTAATTTCCTGGCCAGGAATTTTAAAAAAGGGTCCTAATTTTTGAGCTTGTCCTCTTCCTTCCACTTGGGGGAAGCCTGGGCTGCGCCAGGCGGAGGACGTTGGGGGCGCCTGTCATCAGGCCATCTCTCGGTGGCAAGCTGCCTCCTCTTGGCCTCAAGTGCCTTGGAGGACCCCACAAAGGTAGCTGCGGGATCGCGTTCGCTTCCAGGGCCTCCGGATAGGCCGGGAGAGCTCTCCAAGCCGCATAGGCCCTGCGCCACATGCGGACCGCTTCCAGGGCCCCATGGGCCTGGGAGAGTTCTCCCAAGCCCCCGAGGCCCTGGAGGACTGCTCCGCGTCGCGGATCGCTTCCAGGGCCTCCGGAGGGGCCTGGGGAGCTTCTCCCAAGTTCCCCAGAGGCCTGGAGAGCTTTCTCATTTCCTCCGCGATGGCCTGAGGACTTGCTTCTCCGTCGGATCTGTTCCAGGGCTCGAGGGGCCTGGGAGGCTTCTGCCAAAGAGGCCTGGAGAGGATGCTCCGCGATGCGGAGCGCTTCCAGGGCCTCCGGAGGGCCTGGTTAGGTTCTTCTCCAAGCCCCAGCTCCAGCCCTCCGATGGAAGGGGGGTGTCCGGGGCGGTGCAGAACCAGGTGGGGTGGACCGTGTGGACCCCCCCAACGGGAAGTCCCGCCCCAGGCGGATAGGAAGCGACCTGGGAGGCCAGGGTTCGAGTCTTGCTAGCATGGAAACCCACTGATGCCCTTGGCAAGTCCAGGCTTCTCAGCCTTGGAAAGTCGATGGCAAACTTCTCTGAGCAAACTTGTCAAGAAACCCCTGATAGTTTTGCCCTGTGGTCTCCGGAAGTCAGAATGGTGTAAGGCACACAGCAATCACAAAGGTGTGACTTTTTTGTTTGCCATAAATTAGAAACTATGCTTCCAATTGTGTAATCTTGTGACAGTTTGAAGAATTTAGTTAAACAGCAAGTATTCGAGCATTGGAAGTCAAGCGTGGAAGATACTTTATAAGATGTAATGGATAGTGAATATGGAAGTTGGTGTTGGGATGCAATTTTTTTTCTTTTTCGTTAACCCCCCCCCCCGCAAAAAAAAGATCAAACATAATCTTTTAACACGATATTGGTAGTATGTTGTGTATATACCTAGTGTACATACGAGGATAGACTCAACTATATATCCAATAGGAGTTAAGATTATGGTGATCTTTTTTGTTTGTTTTTTTAAGAGAGAAAAAAAAGACAAATGGGATCCAGTATAAGGGCATTTTACTCTTTACTACTGTAAGACGTTTGATAGTGGATGGGTTTCCTTAGGGTGCATCTACTGGCAGAAAGAAAGCAGTGTGGCCCACTTTATGTGCTGTAGCTCCGGCCATGGAAGTTGATTGTGGTAGTTTCACAATGTCTTTTTCATCCGCTCGGACAAGAGAGCTGTGACTCCCAAATACAATCCCTACAATTCTGTAGTATGGAACAATGGGAGTTAAAGTGGTGTCAAATTGCATTGATTTACAATGTGATGCACCTTTGAGGATGGCGTACCTCTCCGTGTGTAGATCTGTAATGGAGGTTGATGGACATCTTACAGTTAGCAGAAACTAGATTAGTGCAACAGCCCAAAGAAGCCTTCTCTGCTGCCGTCCAAAATCTTGATAACCTCTCCTTATAATCGCCAAATAGCCTCAATTTAGTTTTTAGAAGGTGGTAAAACGACTCTCTCAGGCTACCTATCAACGACTCGGCGCATGAAGGAAGAAACCTGTCCATATGTGCGCCTATGTTTGTGGTCAGTTAATGAACATTTTTCTTTGTTTTTATGATGTTGGATTATTGATCTATTTTACAAACTGAGATTTTAAGGGAGGTGGGATGGGGAGGGGAGACCTGTTGTTATATACTTGGTATGTTGTTTTAACTGTTTTACCGCGCCTTTTGTCGAGCCCCAAAAGGAAGAGCTGGCTATAAATATTTATTATTATTATGCATATCATCGATCAGTCATCAGCATAATCATCATTCTTGTATGAGTGTTTAGTGTGTATACTTCATGCAGGGAGTTGAACTAGGTGGGGGGGGGGGGGGGCCTTTTGCCCATTCTGACTTCAGATGCTGGTGGTTTCACTGGACGCCTATTGGATGTTGTGCACATGTTAAGTGGGCCTTTATACTGCGTTTTGGCACTGTTTTGGTGGTTGTGCAATCCAGGTTGCTGTCGTTCATGTCGGAATTGTGGGAGGTTACAAGTGAACCCGTTTTGGTGTGGGGTTTGTGCCTTCAAGTGATTTGCCAGCTTATAGTGATCTAGGTGTGGGGGGGATCTATCATGGGGTTTTCGTGACAAGACTTGCTAGAGCGGTTTGTCGTTCCATCTTCTGAGGGTCGAGAGAGGTGGTGAGCCTAATCCGACTTGTAGATGTGACTGGAGTAGAGCATTGAATCATTGGGGTTACCCGGGTGTTTAAATACCATCAATATGTTGCTTTCATGGGGTCACGCTGGCTGGGGCCTGCCATGCGTTGTGAGTCTTGAATGTAATTCTATATGGCAAGTCCATTTTGAATCAGAATCAGATTCCTGGTTCTTTTCCACTGCCTGCGTTCGTGCAACTAGAAGCTGTGAGTCCCTTGATGGTTAGACGTTCAGGCCTTTTTTTGTTGCCTTTTCACATTCTATGTTGTGTTGCTTAAGTTGGGCTTTGACTTAGGGCCCTCTATAAATGAGAGAATCCATCAAACTTGTGATGTATGTGGCACTGTAGAAAATAATGCAGTTTGACCCATTTAGAGCTTGTAGTCTCATCCTTGGCATCTAGTTTTGAAAGGTCTTTAGCTTCTTGCCAAAGTGTGTGGCGCCTCCAAAACTTCGGCTCTCAGGTTCTGTAAGATGGCCGGACAGTTTAATAAAGTGGTTAACTGCATTATTGTCTGCAGAGTAGATTCCTGTGCAATATAGTGTCAGTTCTTGAGATTCGGGTGCCAGAATCTTCTTGAGGTCTTGTCTCATTGTATGCAGTCTTCCTCTTTTCTACTGCCTTCCCGCTTGATATCCTTTTTCTAGTGATTCATTGTGTTTTTCTATATATGTCGAAAGTATGACGTTTTTCCGTTTGTTCATCTTGGTTTCTAGGGAGGTTCAGGCTTGAATTGCGTCTCCCGTTATTTGTTTTTTGGAGATAAAAAGATAGACGTTGTTGTGTTCGGCTGGGGGGGGTTGGTTCCTGACTAATCTTGGAGGCTCAAGTGCCATTTAATAAATGGTGTAGTACATGACGTCACTTAGATGTCCCGTTAGTGCTCTTGGACATCTCGGGCCTTTCGATACCATGACCATGTTATCTTTGGGCGCGAGGGGAGTTGGGATGGGGGCAATGCTGTTTGCGGTGTTCCATTTCTACCTCTCAGTCAATCCCAGATGGTGGAGTGGGGCTGTCGCTCGACAGGAGGGCCTTACATGGGTGTCCCTCGGTGAGGATTTGTGTCCCCTATGCTATTTAACTTTACATGAAGCCTCTGAATAGATCATCCGGAGAATGGGGGCAGGGTTAGCGTACTTGACCCAAGTTGTTCTCGTGGGCTTCTGACTGATGCAGTAACTAAGGATGCATCTCTCTCTAGTGCTGTTGGCGTCGGTATGGGTGGGATGGGGAGAACAACTCGTGTGATCCAGGAACGGAAGTACGGTGATAGGTTCCCGGCTTGGGTGGTTGGATCGGTCACCCGTCCTGAACGGGTCAGTCCCCCTGAGGACGCGGTGTGCAGGTGGGGGCCCTTGACTTGTCGCTCCAGGGACTTCTCGGTGGATGCGACGGTCAGGAGCTTGTTGATCAGCTTGGTGATACGCCGCTGCGTCCCTCTGGAGGAAGGACTTGAAGCTGTCGTACATGCTTTGGTAAACCTCCTCGATGTGGATTTCCTGCAGTGCGGCTCTACATGGGCAACCCTTGTAACAACCGAAGCTGCAAATTGGGTGGCAGAACAGCAGCCAAACTGGTCGCTGGCAGTTCCAGGAGGTCGACCAAATATAACACCTATTTTAAAAGACCTTCACTGGCTCCTATTCGCTCCGACTCAAATAAAAGGTGTTTTGGTTTTTGACCTATAAAGCCCTAAATGCTAGGGCCCAGGTACTTGGAGGACCGCCTCTCCCATATAATCCCGCCCCCACACTCAAAACATCCGGGACAAATCTGTTGGGGGCCCTAGGTCAACCTTGCACGGACCTCTCAGAGTGCTTTTTGCCATCGCTTGCCCCTTCATTTTGGGAACAGCTCCCGGCAGAGCTTTGCCTTTCTCCTCCGCCTCACTACTATCCGTCAAGAAAAATCTGAAGACGTATTTATTATTTTCGGTTGGCCGTCCCACCTTAGTTAGATTTTTTATTTCCTGCCCTTATTTTTCCCTTGCGAGCCCCGGTCCGCGGTAAATTAATTTTCCTTCTCTTTGCTTGACATGTGGGTATTTTATCCGTTTTCCTGTTCCTGTTTTTTGTAGTAATGTTTTTTAACTTTTAAGTGAATTTCAATTTTCTATTGTATATGTTTTTAAATTTTGTAAGCGCCCTTATCATATCTGGGAAGGGCGGGGTAAGAAATAAAATTTATTATTAGTATTATTTTATCATTATAAGTATAAAATGACAAAAAAAGCTTTGCTTTTGGTAGTTTTTATTTTTATTTCTTTGAGGGGGGTATTTTTAAGACCTGATGTTGGAGAATCTGTGGATGGCAGAAACCGGGATAGCAGAGGACTGACTGTGCAAGTACAGACAAGAGCAAAATTAAAAGTAAAAATGAAATTATGTCTAAATTGGCTTTAGGGCAGCTATGGAATTAAAACTATTGAAACCAATCTCTTCCTAAAAGATAAAAAATAGTACACCCGCACTTGGTTTGCTGTGTGCCTTCAAGTCATTTCTGACTTATGGCGACCCTATGGAATCTGTCAGGGAGTTTTTCTTAGCAAGTTTCGCAGAGGAGGTTCTCCAAAGAGATTAAAACTTGGACAGGATCATATGGGGAAAGGACAGGTCTTCGATGGCGTTTAATAAAGATGTCAAGATACTTGGAGAGTAGCATGGAAGAGTCCTATGGGTATAACACGAACCTGGTGGCTCTGCACATGATCAGGAGTTTCCCCTGTCTCCCCGGAAGCATTGTGAAGTGGGTCATATAGTCCATAGAGTTGAAGGGACCAGAAAGATAATCTAGCCCAACCCTTTCCATTAAGGAATAAACTAAAGACTCCAGAAATCCTGGCATCCAACCTTCTCTTGGAAGACCTCCAAAGCAGGAGGATTATCGTACGAACACAAATATAACCTATGGAGGGCTTCCAGTCGAGAATCAGACTTTGGAGTTATCACACGGGGACGATTTTGGCATTAAAGAGAGGGTTAAGAGCAGTTAAAGCACCCTGAGAAGAAAGCAAAAATGGCGAGAAATTGCAACGAAATTATTATCACAGCAATTGAGAAAATAAATAAAGGGAGATGCATTGGTGCTGAAACCTGAAAGTAAAAAGGTGCCCATTAAGGCTTCTTTGTGACCACTTTAAGGGCGTGTTTTGTAACGACGGGGTATAAACGTTTCAACGGTAATTAGCATGATTTGTATGGGATATTCACGGGGGATAACCCCCCAATCTCCTTCATGTGATAAACTACCTTTGAGTGGTTGGAGAGTGTTCTTTTCAGTTGTGTTTTTGTGGTATGTATCCTGGCTAGCAATTCCCAGCTTGGCCATGTAACCCACTTGGGGCAAGTCACCACTCTCTCAGCCTCAGAGGATGGCAAGGGGAAACTCCTCTTGAAGAAACTTGCCAAGAAAACCCTGCCATAGTCTGCCTTAGGGTCACCATAAGTTGGAAATAACTTTGAAGGTATAAACAACCCAAAAAACCAACAACAATTGTGTGTGTTTGTTTGTGTGCATTTGTGTAAGACAGAGTGTAGTTTGAGATCTTGCATCGATTTTGCATAACATAAAGCCTACTCATGTGGAGTTTAGCACTGATTGTGCTATGGCAAGAGTGTGTAGACGATGATAATTGCAGTACGACTGCAACCCCCCTATGTCAAACTGCGAATGGGCAGTGCATGCATATAAGCAAAAAAAAAAGATTTGTGTAGGTATGCACATGCAATGCAGAAGAACAGTGACCAGTTCTTAGCATCCCACTATTGCACTGTCTGCACAACTTTGCTCGCAGCCTCAAACGGAAGTGCAGATATTCCACATTAGACAGAAATGTCCACCCTATAAGACAAATGCAGGGTGTGTGTGTTTCTGAGAGAAAGAAAAGGAGGGGAGGAGGTGTGTGTGTTTGACAGAGAAGAGAAATTGAAGACAAAATTCTAAGTTAATCAACTTGAGTCTATTGCACCACAAAGCCTATTTCAGTAGATGCAGTGGATTTTGAAACTGCTATCTGTGGAGAGGGTGTTTTTTTAACCTATAAATGTCCCTTATATAATCTCTGCCTGCATGTGTGTCACTGCTTTGCCTCTTACTGGAAAATGCCCATGAGGAGGAAGGCATTTTATTAAGTAAATATTCAGGCTAAATGCAAACGCGGGAAGACAAATATTGAAATGCAAATTTCATCGGCATTGTCATGGACTCTGCCGCCCGACAGCGATTCTGCTGCACCGCTTTTCCCAAGAGGAAAAGGACTAGGTGAAATTAGGACATTGCCGAGCGTTGCTTCATCTTATCCGGGGCCAGTGTGCTGATGTACTCACAGCCAACCGTCTGTGACATTAGTGGTACGATGCATGGCAAAGGCAACAGGCATGCTTGGCGTCTGTGTGTCAGGATGCCGATTGTAAAGTCATGAAAGTAAACACTTTTGCCCCGTGGCCAAAAGCAAAGCTTAGCAAGGCACTGCACCATAGTACAATTTCCCTTCCATCTTAATAGCATGGGAAATATACAAAGCGTTCATCTACCATTCAGCATCGTCTGGAGGAGTTTGTTCCCTGTAAGATCTGTGACAGCTCAGGTTTTGGGACAGAGGGAGAAGAAGAGATCAAGAAAATACCAAACTGATGGACTAAACTGATCACTTATAGAAATCTTTTGACCCATTTAAATGGCACCTTCCGTCAAACAGAAAGTAGTAGTAGATTTATTTAGATATGGATATAGGCTGCTGTCACCCAGCAGAATTAATGCAGTTTGACATTGCTTTAACTGACATGGCTCCATCCCATGGAATCCTGGGATTTATAGTTTGGCAAGTACCAGCAAGCAGGCAAGACAGTGTGGCATAGCGGTTTGGGCCTGGACTCCAACTCTGGAGACCAGCAATGCCATGTGGGAGATGGGGCCAGCTTTGTTTTCTGCTGCTCCAGGGACTAAAAAACAAACCAGAGCATGGGAATTGAAAGACAACAGATTCCACTTAAACATTAGGAAGAACTTTGTAGCTGCAGTGACTGTTCAACAACTGCTTCAGAGGGTGGTGGACTCTCCTTCTTTGGGGATCTTCATACAGATGGTGGATGGGCATCTTTCAGGAGTGCTTTAGTTCTGTGTTCCTCCACAACAAAGGGTTGGACTAGAGTTGGTGTCACTCGGTTTGTTAACTCATAGTGTCACACTCCCATTGACCTCCTCCCTTACTAAACCCATACAGAATCAAAATGTTTTGTGTACTAATTAAGTGGGATAGAAATGTAAATGTAAATTCTAGATGGCCCTTGAGGTTCCTTTCAATGCCACAATTCTATGATTATATGGTACATAGGACAGAGCAAACCAGAAAACCAAGAACACACACTGCTCCAGAGAGTGGCCTAATCTACAGATGCAACTAAGATATTCAGGCCGAACAAGCTCTGGGTCTTGTTTCCAAATGCCTGTCCAAGCTTGCATGGAGTCTGACAGCACAAAGCCGGCAGTCCAATTTGCAAAGTCTCCTGGGTCGCCTCCTTAATATAGTTGATGCCACAGGCCTTGCATGGTCAAACACATAAACATCCCCAGACAACCCACAAAGCCAAGCATTCTCTCAGGGCCCTGGTTCGAGTTTAGGAGCAGAAGGTGGGGTGGATTTGGCATTCAGTAACTGTGTGAGCAAAGTCCATCAGGGGAGCAGAGCTGAAAAGGCTGCTGCAGTTGATGCTAGTCATGCCCTGCAAAATGTGTGATTGCGAGATAGGGACATTTTGATGGATTAGAGGCTTGCTGGGGTTGAAAGGGGTCAGAGAGGGTACATACCTGGAGAATGCAAATCCTCTCTAGCCACATGGCTTGCAATTTAATGGGTACATTGGAAATGCAGTTTGTTTTGCAGGGAGGAGGAGAGTTCGTGCAGAAGCACAGATTGGTCTCCAGTAGTCTTCACAAATCTCAGGGGCTGGTTTGTCTGGTCTTCAGGGCAAGGGGAAGGAATCACAAGGCAAAAACACAAACATGTGTCTGTGTTCCTAGCCCCTTGTTTCCTCTGGCTGCTTTGGAGCAGCTGCAGTAGACTGATTACTGTTCAAAACCAGAAGAAGAAAAATCTGTCTTTGTCTGGACTACAATTCCCACATGTTCATAACAGAGGAGATCAAAAACAGCTGGTTAAAAGTGTGTGTGCATGTGTTTTCCAGTTCAATGAATCATAGAACTACAGAGTTGGAAGGGTCCCTCAATGCAAGATGTCCACCTAAAGCATCTCCAGCAGGGACCAGTCCTTCCTATTTTTGAAGATGTTTAGAGAAGGAGACCCCACCGCCTCTACAGACAATGGATTACATTCCTTAACAGCTCTTACTGTCAATAACCTGCCCTTCTTCTCTGGGGCAGCCCTTGAGATATTTTAAGAGCATGATCATATCACCCCTCAGTCTCCCTGAGCTGAACATGCCCTGGTCCTTCAATCTTTCCTTACATGTTTTGTTCTCCATACTTCTTATTATCCACATTGCCCTTCTCAGAACCTTTTCCAACTTGTTTACAGTCGGCCCCCCCTTATACGCGGATTTGCCATGCGCGGATTTGAGCATACGCGCATGGCAAATCTGGGGATTTTGTCCCCAATGGCGGCGCACGTGCAAGCGCGCCGCCATTGGGGACAACTTCCCTCCCTCCCCTCTCCTCCCTCCAACTCTTTCCTTCCCTTCCCTCCCTCCCTCCCTCCTTACCTTTTCTCCCCGGT
>NC_056522.1:379993537-379998594 GCF_019175285.1 Sceloporus undulatus
ACCTTTCGTAACCCTAGTGCGTGGCGAACACGCACTAAACTGCCGGTCTGTAACCGGCCCTAGAATCATAGAGTTGGAAGAGACCACAAGGTCCATCCAATCCAACCCAATTCTGCCATGCAGGAACTCACAATCAAAGTATCCCTGAAAGATGACCATCCAACCTCTGCTTAAAGACCTGAAACAAGGAGACTCCACCACCCTCCGAGGAGGCTTCTTTCACTGTAGAACAGTTCGTACCATCAAGAAGTTCTTGCTAAAGTGGAATCTGTTGTCTAGTAGCTAGAATCCATTGCTTTCTGGAGCAGCAGAAAACAAGCTTGCTCCCTCCTCAATATGACATCCCTTCAAATATTTAAACAAGGCTGTCATATCGCCTCTTAACCGTCTCTTCCCTGGCTAAACCTACCCAGCTCCCTAAGTTTCTTCTCAGAGCACTTGTTGGTTTCTAGACCTTTCACCCTCTGGACACACTCCAATTGATGAGTAGTATCTAAAGGTCTGCATTAGGGGAAGAGTTTGTGAGAGACAGTGTGAGATGTGTTTTATATCTATTAACAATTAATCTGTTTTGTTACTGTATGTTTAACTTCTGTTAATAAATGCTTTATATGCAAAAGGACCTTGTAGCACCTTTGAGACTAAATGTGTAAAGGAGGTTGTATCAGAAGCATTTATAGACCTGGTCTACTTCCTCAGATGCATGGGGTGAACTAGGCATGAGTTTTCATAAACTTAGCCTACTTCCTCACATGCATGGAGTGATCCAGTAAATTTCTCTGTTAGCAACACACTTAATTCATTTTGCATAACTATAAGCAATGGCATCACTAGGATTGGTATCACCTGGTGTGGAAACTCATGGGGTAAAACTCATTGACCTGCTTCCATACCACACCATACAGAATTCATAGTAATGTTTTTTGTACTAATGTAATTTCTGTACATCACTGAATGTAAAGAGGTGAAGGCACTCTAGCCTGAGGAACTTGTTAGGCAGCCATAGGAGCTTATCATACGGGAGGCAGAGCACCCAAATCCCATGCATAAATGGGGTTTAAACCTGGGAAAATCCTGCAAGACTGGGATTGTTGTCAGACGACGACGTCCAAATTAAGCATTAGCACAACATTAACTCGTGCAAAAAGTGGCAAAATCACACTGCTTTTTAACTTTGGGTAAATCCCATCTGACAACAATCACGATCTTGTGGGATTTCCCTGTGTTTAAACCTCCTTTATGCATGGGATTTGGGGGCTTCTCTCCTGTGTGATAAACTCCATAGAGAGCCAGATTCTTGGCTGTGGGATCAACTGTGTATAATTAGTTGCTTCGTGCCCGAATTCTGTCACTTTGGGCAAAGAGATGCTGGAACCCATGAGCTGTGATGCTTTCCTTCACTGTAGACCTATGGTTCCATCACTTACCACCAACAAAAGCTGAACTTAGAGCAGTGATGTGCCAGTTTTAAATACCAAATGAAGCCATGAGGATCCTTTGAGGTGAAGCCAATTCTATTTCAGATCATGGTAATAGACTCATAGAATCACAGAATAATCAGGGGCAGCAAGGGCCATTTATTCCAATTCTTTACCATGCTGGGATACACAACGAAACCATCCCCGAGAGATGGTCATCCAAATTACATTTAAAGAACTCCAAAGAAGGAGAGTCCACCACCCTCTTGTTTAACAGTTCTTTACATCAAAAGATTCTTCTTAATGTCTAGCTGAAACCTCTTTTCTCATAATTTGAATCCTCTTGGCATCTCTAAAGCAGGAGAAAACAAGCTTGCTCCATCTTCAAAATGATATCCCTTCAGATATTCAAAGGTTATATCATATTGTATCTCTGCCTTCTCTTCTCCAAGATGGGTGCCTTCCACTCCTAAGTGCTTTATTCTGTCTAGGTGAAACCTCACCTTGAATATTCTGTGAAGTTCTGACCACAACAATTCAAAAAGGATGTTGACAAGCTGGACCATATCCAGAGGAGGGCAACCAAAGTGGTGGAAGGTCTGGAAACCATAAAGCCCTTTGAGGAGCAACTTAGGGATCTGGGTATGTTAAGAGGGAGCCCTGATGGCGGAGTGGTTAAATGTCTGTGCTGCAGCCATTCCCAGCCACAAGGTTGTGAGGCTGACTCAGCTTGGCATCTTTCCATAGGTCACTAAAATGAGTACCCAGATTGTTGGGGGCAATTAGCTTACACATTGGAAATCGCTTAGGGAGTGCTTAAGTGCACTGATAAGTGGCATAGAAATGTACTTGCTATTGCTATTGCTATAAGAGGTGACATGATGGCCATGTTTAAATATTTTAAGGGAAGTCGTGTTGAGGATGGAGCAAGCTTGTTTTCTACTGTTCTAGAGAATAGGGCATGGAACAATGGATGCAAAATACAGGAAAAGAGATTCCACCTCAACATTAGGACCTGACAGTCAGGGCTGTTTGACATGGATGCACTCCTCCTGGAGGTGATAGAGTCCTCCTTCTTGGAGGTCTTTAAACAGAGGCTGGATGCCATCTGTGGGATGCTTTGATTTGGATTTTCCTGCATGGCAGAATGGTGGTTGGACTGGATGGCCTGTGGTCTCTTCCAACTCTATGATTCTATGATTCTATGATTCTATCCTCTTGCTCGAGAGTGTGCCTTGAGCGGTCTCCCAGTGTGTTTCCTAGGGCCAAGCTGGATTTGAACCTGTGTCTCCAGAGTAGATCATTAGTCCAAGGCTCAGACTGCTATTCCTGGTCTGGTCAGTATTTCCAAAAGAATTGTTTTCATTGCTAAACTTTTTCTTATGGGATTTTTTTTTAATTGGATTTTTCTTGTTTGTAAACTGCCTTTGATCTCGTACCAGAAGAAAATGATGGATGGATGATGGATGGATGGATTGGATGGATGTATGATGGCGAGCTAGCTCGCTTCGATGCATAGATCGGCAGACAGCCATCCCGGATTTCCACTGCAAGGAAATAATCATTTCCTGTTTCATTTTTGGTCAAATTGTTCTACAGACTTTATGTGTTTTACTGTAAAAACTCAATAAAAATTTAATTAGAAAAAAACCCGAGGACCACTTTGCACTATTTTTAAAAAAATAGATCTGGGATTTTTAGGGTGTCCTGGGACTATTTTGTGGTACAGAAATGGAACTGAGGACTACAAGTAGCTCACAAAGGACACTTTCCTCACCCCATAGTATTGATTAGGGACATTTGAGGGATCTGAGCTTTGCAAATCCCTGTATGGATGAACCATAACATGGTTTATAACATAGTTGCTCCATCAGACATTGCACTTCTGAAATACTTTGAGAGAAAGTATGTTTGAAACAGTATTTAAATGCAAATCCCATGAAGAATTTTAAGCACTGCTGATTAACGGGAAGCCAGAGAGAATTAACTGACGAATAAACCCATGGGAAGCTGAACGATCTTAGAAATAACCCAATATGTCCATCTCTGGTTGGGATGACACTTTGAAAAACTAGCTGCAGCTCACCAGAAATGGGGGGTTTGGTTCACTTTTTTAAAGCCAACAAATGAAATTGACCAGTCTTGGACGAACATGAATGTTGGAGCATTTTTTTCCCTTGTATTGTGGGGATGTCCAGCTTATGTGGTACCATTTTCAAGCACTGTGTGCCAACAAAACTTAGTATGTTAGGGGGAAATGGATCCCTGCCATGCAGGAAGACACCATCCAAGCCCTTTCTGGGACAAATGACCATCCATGTGGCACCCAAGAAAGCTTGAAGGCAAAGTGCCAATTTGAACCTGGGTTCCTCTAGCGCTGGCTTGGGGCTCTAACCACTAAACCACACTGACTGAGACTAAGGAACATGGGAGAAAGTGGAGGATGAAGGTGGAGAGTGTTTTCATTAATGACTCTGTACTTTTGGGAAATGGTGAATTCAAGCGGCACGTGTGTCTCCCACACAATGCCTATTTTTAGCCTAAAACAGCACTTTCTACATGACAACAGCAAGAAATATCCTATATTTCCTCCTCCGCCATCCTAATGAGAGTATTACCATTTGCTATTCTGGTTTTAAAAGATCCTTGTCAACTCAGCTAACTACCTGTTGCTCCTTGGATCAACGGGGAAATCGAAGGTCCAATTTTCCTGTTACCATGGAAACCACTGGAAATATTTTATGGGTTGTATTAAAATATTTCCAACCTGCCCTATATCATACAATCGCAGGACAGCATGAAAGGAAAACTGGGTTCACTATTTTTTGGAGTAAAAAAAAAAGATCAACAGTTAAGAAATAATTTACAGAGACTGACAGCATCTTCCACCATTTCTTTAAACAAGATAAAAGAAGACAATTGAAACTAGTTAAAACAGTTTCAAACAGTATAAACCCATAAAACATATGCAGACCCTGGATAAACTCAATTAGGTTCCAAGAGTTTGAAGGGAAAAATGTGGAGTTTCCATGCTACTGTTAGTCCTGACCAGAATCGAGCCATTACTGATTCTCCTCTTCATCCTGGAGAGAAGGGACCAAAGGGGTCCCACAGGGCTCTGTCCTGGGCCCAGTGCTATTCAACATCTTTATCAGTTATACTTGGATGACAAAATTGGGGGCACACCTATCAAATTTTCAGATGACACAAAACTAGGAGAAGTAGCTAATACTCCAGAGGACAGGATCAAGATTCAAAATGACCTGAGGAGACTAGAAACGTGGGCCAAAGCTAACAAAATGAAATTCAACACAGAGAAATGTAAGGTACTGCACTTAGGGCGGAAAAATGAAATGCACAGATATAGGATTATGGGGGACAGCTGGCTGAACAAGACTACATGCAAAAGGGATCTAGGAGTCCAAGTAGACCACAAGTCAGGCCCCACCTGGAATATTGTGTCCAGTTCTGGGCACCACAATTCAAAAAGGACATTGAGAAACTGGAGCCATGTGTCCAAAGGAGGGCGACTAAAATGGTGAAGGGTCTAGAAACCATGCCTTATGAGGAGAGACTTAAGGAGCTGGGGATTTTTAGCTTGGAGAAGGGAAGGTTAAGAGGTGATATGATAGCCCTGTT
>NC_056522.1:379998619-380041586 GCF_019175285.1 Sceloporus undulatus
TTGAGGGATGTTCTACTGAGGAATAGCAAGCTGTTTTCTGGTTCTCCAGAGAACAGACCTGGAACAATGGATCAAGCTCCAGGAAAAGAAAGTCCAGCTCAACATTAGGAGAACTCCCTGACAGTAAGGGCTTTTTCGACAGTGGAACACACTCCTTCCTTGGAGTGTAGTGGAGTCCCTCCTTCCTGGAGTTTTTAAACGAGAGGGATGGCCATGCTCAGATGCTTTGATTGAGAGTTTCCTCCTGCATGGCAGAATGAGGTTGGACTAGATGGCCCTTGGGTTCTCTTCCAACTTCTGATTCTATGATTCTAACCCTGTTTAATATTTGAAGGGATGCCATTTGAGGATGGAGCAGCTTGTTTTCTGCTGCTCCAGAGACTAGGACATAAAGATGCTGCCCGCAGAGGCTTTTGGAATCCCCTTCTTTGAGGTTTTTAAAGAGAGGCAGGATGGTCTCTGTCACAGGCAGAGCTTTGATTGTTCTTTCTGCATGGCAAAGGGGATTCATTGGCTAGCCCTTGGGGTCTCTTTCAACTCCATGATTCTATGATCTTTATACCATTTTACTATTCCGTATGTATAAGAGTTGAGCATTGCAAAGATTTTGTGTTCACAGTGAGGTGGAGGTGTCCTGGGAGCAAACCCCAGCAGATATGAAAGCCCCTGTAGAAATGGAGAGGGCACTGGCATTAGCCCATTGCTGGGGCTCTTGATATGCATCAGCTTTGTAGAAACAAATCTGAGATAGGTTGGTCCAGATTATATAGCATTCTTCCTTCTTTGTTTGGATGCCCCCCTTTGGACTGGCGTTCCGTTTCTGACCAGGGTGCCCACCATCCTGAGCAAAAAATTTTTTCCCTGAAAACGTTGTGCTGATTTCTTTTAATGCAATGTGTTTTGTGAATTTTTCTTTGCAAACAGCTGGAGAAAACTTTACGTATGAAGGATACCTTTGATCGGCAGCAATAATAGCGGCATTCAATAGCTGTTCTCGTACGGAATTATTGTCTAGCAGCTGTGCTAAGTGCATCTGACTGGAAGCGTAGCGGACAATCAGGCCTAGTTGGGGATTTTGCTGATCTGATAATGAGGCACCGAAACGCTCCCTGATCTTCTCACTTCCATCTTGTGTAGGCTGTTTTTGCTCACAAGTCACAGTCTCCCAATCTGCTTGCCAGAGGAGGTATAGGAATAGAACAGCTGCTCAGCAGGGTCTTGAGTCTAGTAAATATTTGGGATGAAACATGAGATTAGAGACCATACACATAGATGATAGGTTTTCAGGCTTGGCAGCTGTGGTGGCTGCAACATCAAGGGGATATGCTTTGAAATGGGCTTCCTTCCATATTAGATGGAAATAGCAGCTTATACAAGGAATGCACAGAAACCTACCTCCCGGTGGTGTTGAGAATATAGCACAAAGCACGGAAATTTGTATTTTAATTTGCAGGCCATCTTAAGTTTCCAGATTTATTCATTTATTTACTTAACCTATTCCGGCCCTTTCTCCCAGTATGTGATCAGAGATGAAGGGAAAGGCAAGGCCCATCATTTATCTCATCATCTAAATAATAACATCATATGTTGGAAGAGACCTCAAGCTCCAGTCCAACCACCTTCTGCCATGCAGGAACACGAATCAAAGCACCCCAAGATGCCAGACAATCCTTGTTTAAACCTCCAAGAAGAAGAGCCTCCACTCTCTCTGAGGAAGCATCTTCCACTGTAGACCAGTTCTTACTACACTGGTGCCGGCGGTTACGAATTAATTCGTTCCGCCCATTCCTTTCGTAAGAACCCGAAAATTTCGTAACCCGAACACTTTTTGCCATTGAAAATAACTAATGCGTTCTATGACCTACCTCGACTGAACCTGCAAGTCAAAACAAAGTTACAATAGAGGCCTATTAAGCTAAGTACCGTACAATACAATGTAATACAAATTGCCTGAGGCACAAAGAGCTTAAGAATGACTTGCAGGTCCATCTAAAGGTTGTCTAAGGATAAGAAAAAAAGTTTTTTTTCTTACCTTTGCTGGTCCTGGCATCTCAGAGTGAGCAGGAGGAGGAGGAGGAGAGAGGGGCAGCACAAACACGCCAAATTTAAACCCAGACAACCAATTCAACCAATTTAACCATTCAACCATTTAATAACCAATTCAACCAATTTAACAAAGTTAACATTTTAACAACAATTTGTTTTTTAAATTTGGGTTTTTTTTTAAGGTCATCAGCACCTTTTCCCTTCTTGGATGACGTTCTCCCTCTTTTGTAAAGAACTGGTCCAAGGATGTCTGCTTTTGCCGGGCCCTAAGCATTCCTAAAATGGTGCTAAGGCAGAAACATTCAGAAGGGCAATGGCATGGCTGGTATACCTTCCAGGGTGATGCTTCTCAACAGAAGAAAGACACATTGGGAATTGCCGCAAAATGAGTCTTTCATTTCTGCCGTTGGCAAAAAATGCCCACAGCCGCCTCCTCCTCCGGGCCCTGTCAAAAATGGAGCAACGTCCTCATCACGGCCGAGTGTGCATGGCCGCCAAGGCCTTGAGGTCGTCGTGTGGTCCTCCTGTGCCCTCATGATTTCTCCACGTCCCTCGTCGTACCACGACAAGTCCCGCAGGACCTTGCGAGGGAGAAATCTCAGTCACCTCTTCTTCACCTGGCTCAGCACCCCGGGCTGTACCTTCCAAGGAAGAGCAGCAGGCCACAGCTTCCCCACGCAGCAATCGGCGTTGCCCTGGTGATCCCCCGCCAGGCCAAGTCACCATCTTCAAGCACATCGACGATATCGAAATGCTGCTTCCAGAACTTCGCAGGGTCAGTGTGTGCTCTCTCGTCATCACAACCAAAACACCGCTCTTGAAGAGGTGCTTAGTGTGTTTTTGAAGTTGGCATGACCTGCTGGTCATGGGTGTTGCAGAGGGAGGTCCGTTTTTGGGCGGCAGAAAACGTGGACCTTGATGAAGGAGGAAACTCAGCAAGGATGTCTTTTTCCAGGCCAGGCGGGTCGCAGGAGCTTGTAGAGGAGGAGGGCACTTCAGGGCAAATCCTTCTCCTCCAGGTACCGCTTCACAGTCGGGGCGAACACTGTTGATCCACTCCACTAAAAGAGGCGTGTGACCCATCGCGCCATTGAACGCCACATCACTGTCAACCATGTTCCTTTTGAATGTTTGTGTGCCTTTAGGCCCTTGGATTTCTGAGTGGTAGACCAACAGGGCGCTTGATCGTCGTCCCCCCCTGGCATTCGCACACAACCGCAAGTGTGAAGCGTCCTTTCATAGGCTTGTGCCTGCATCTCCTCCTCTCCTGGGTGATTAGGTGCCGGCGAGGCATCTCTTCCAGAAGGCCCTCTCGTCGATTGAACACTTTGCTCGGCGTTAGCCTTCCTCCTCCATCTGGCCTTGAACTTGATGACAATGTCTCGGCGCCTGGTGGTCTGCGCTGTACCCTCGCCGTGACGGACGACAGAGTGGATTCCCGGTCCTCCTTTGAACCTTTCAACCACCACTTGAGGCCTTTGAATTTCCGGGGTGGCTGCTCCTCCTGGGAAGAAGTTCCTTCGCTGCCTCCTTGCTGGCCAGTCTTCATAAATTGGTGGTGGCCTTCTCTACGATGACCCGAGGTGGTCACATGTCCCCGCTCGCTTCTCCTTTTCTTTAATCCAGAGGAGCAGCAGGCCGCTCCATCTCCTCGGCTTTGGTGTCCCTCTGCTTGGCAATCGTAGCACTGCCTTTCGCAGAGCCACACGCCTCTGATGCCTCCTTCTGCTTGAGGACAGTGCCAATTGTTCGAAGGGTTTCTTCCATACTCCTTGGCATGTCCACCAAGCGCACGCCCCCTCTTCTTGGCGATGATTCTCCTCTTGTCCTCCAAGGACAAGGGATCCCTCTTCTTTTTGTCACCGCCGCTTTTACTCTGTGGCTTTCTTGGTAGCCATACTCACCTAAAAAGGACAAAGGCACAGCACTGACAAAGCCACATGGAACCACCCCCACCCCATGGTCACACTCTCTGGCCCACATGAGCCAAGCCAACGCTTTGCAAACTCACACCCCCCACACTTTCAAATCTCACAGCCATGGCCAAAGCACCCAAGTGTAGAAATCCAAACACCTACCTGTTCAGAACATTCAAAGCACTCTTCCTCACCAGTCCACAAGGCCCCGACAAAGGGGCAGATCCATGAAGCCGCTTTTGTTTCTGGAAGCCAGCCCCCCACCCCCCCTCCACCCCCACATTTCCGTTAGCCATCCCAGATGATCACTTGATTTCTCAAGCCATCAATACTGCTAACGAAATTCAAAATTCGCCGCCAAGCCTAACCCCTACCCAGCCCCCTTACTAAGAGAAGGCTTTCCGTTACACTGGTAAAGCCTTATCTGCACTTTGCAGCATTTGAATTTCCGCGCCGAAATGAATTTCGTACCACCCCAAAATATTTCGTAACCCAAACGTTTTTGCCAATCCAACTTTTTTCGTATCCCGGAATTTCGTAACCCATCATTTTCGTATCCCGAGCAACCAGTGTACAAGAATTTTCTTCCTAATATTGAGGTGGATTTCTTTTCTGTACATTGCGCCCCACATTCTACTTCGCTTTTAGCTCATTGTAAAGCCGCTCGGAGGTCGCAAGGGGCGCACTCCCATTCATAATGAATGGGCGTGTCGCACTCGTAGCACGCGCGTGCTGCTCCATGTCTCTGCCATGCACGAGCCCCATTCTCTAATGGGGCTCACGCATGGCGGAATCCCTTTACGCAGGTGGTTCCTGACGCGATCCCCCCGTAAGGTGGTTTCCACTGTATTTTGAATCCACTCTTCCCTGCCCTCTTATTCTCTATGTAGCACAGCATAAAATCACGCTTGTTCCATCCTCCTATTGCCACTCCTTCAAATATTTTAAACTACGGGCTATCTTATCGCCTTTCACCTTCTCTTCCTCAGGTGCAGCCTACCCCAGATCCCTATCCACTTCTCAGAGAAGGCTTGATGGTTTCCAGACTTTTCCTCCATTTGGTCACTCTCTCACACGCTCCAGCCAACCTTCTATGCACATATCTTACCAAGAACTCCTGGACGAGTATTCCACTTACGTTGTTTACTCTAAGTTGGGACGGCTTGGGCACACTAAGATCTTCAACACCCAATGCTCTTGGATGGTGCTAGTCCATTGTGACCTTCAATGTATCCACTTGATTGAAACTGCACGTACATTCACAATAGGCATGTTGGTTTGTCGCGCATATGGCATTCAACAGACAGGTGGTGTCTCCTTAGCATAACCACCCACTCGTTTGACATGAGTGTAGATTTACCTCATGGTCGGGGATTGTGTAGGATCCTTGTCCTTCTGCCTTCTAATATAAAATACATTGCTGCCGGCCGCCCACCCAAGATCTGGGCAGCTCATGTGGTTAAATGTATCCACCAAAACCCCTCCCCATCTGATCCAGCTCTTCGATACCAAAGGCTTTTCCGTCCTCCATTTGATTTTTATAGATCCAATAAAAAGGGAGCTTTGAATGCTTTAACCAGTCTTGCCTCACACGCGAGTGAAAATAAGATTAAACGCCTGTCTCGATAACCTCCTGACATGTCTTTGACGGCCCTTCCCTTTTGTGTTCGCTGTTCCACACCAAGCCGGCATATGGAATGATGGGATCTGACTTGTTTGCCTCCGCTTTGGATGATCACCACTGGGAAGCTGGCTGGAGGGGTAAGAATGGAGTCCTCTGTTTATATTATCTAATGGAGAGCAAGAGATTCGCGCATCAGCCCACTAGGCACACTCTGGCACCTAAGTGGGTTCCCTTTGGGCCCCCCCTCACATTATGATGCATTGCTTTTGGTGCATTTGTTTTTCACACGTTCAGGCCTACCAATGGAGGAGAAAGAAGGAAGGATGAGGGATGTGGAGGGGAGGGCCAGGGCGCGACATTTCCACAGGTTTTCCAATGGAGGGAAGACAGGGATGCCGAAGGGGGATAGACACCGTATCGATATATAAGTGAAGAGAAACAATGATTGATAACAGCAATGAGAAGGAAGGACGGAAGGAATTCAGAAAAGTGAGATAGTAGGGAAGAGGAAAGATTTGGACGGCGAGGCACACAAGAAGGAAGACACATAATAATAATATAATATAATACATAATAATAATTAATTAATAATAATTTTATTTTTCCCCCCTCTCCCTGTGTGATCAAGGGAGGGAGGGAGGTAGTGGAGAAAAGGCGGGAAGAGTTTTGGTGGGACTCGCCATGTTTCTAAGGTATGTGGGGTCCCTGGAGGTGTTAGTGACGCATTTGGCAATATTCTTGGGCAGTTTTGTGGTCAGAAATCACCTAGCAACTATTATTTCGGACTGACTGATTGATGTTATTATATCCTATTTCTCTTCCCAATGTGGCTTCCTCTAGTGCAGAATTCGGCTACACAGGGGAAGTGTGACCCTGTTAGTGCTCTTGGACCTCTCAGTGGCCTTGGATATCATCGGACACGAAGTAATGGGGTGTTAACCGGTCTTATAACGTGCATAGGAAGCCATTGTCTCTATTTAAGCCACTGTTGATGAATTGGAATTGGTGAATGTGGCACCCGCCCCTTTCCCCGCTGTATTGGGGCCTCAGCGTCCAGAGCGGCAGCCGCTGAGGCCCCGATCCGCCGCTTTTCAGGCTGCAGGGAAGCGGCAAAAGGCCCCTTCCCCGCAGCCTGGAAAGGGGTGTCCTTGGGGCTTCAAGCCCCAAGGACACCCTGCAGCGGTGGGGAGGAGGAGAAAGGGGCCACTTGGCCCCTTTCTCCTTTGGTCCACTGGGCGCAGCTGTCTGAAGGCTGCGCCCAGCGGACCAAACCAGGAAGGAGCTCCGAAACGGAGCTCCTTCCTGCTCCGCGCTAAGGGCGCACTAAGCGCCCTGGCACAGAGCGAGGACATCACATCCGTGCTGCCCCATATAGAGGCAGCGCGGTCGTGACGTCCTCATGGCGGCGGCCATGTGGAATGGCCGCCGCCATTTTGTGCATGCGCAGTGCGCACTAGGGTTAGAGGGGTGCGGAAGCACCGCCCCTTTCTAACCCTAGTACGCGCTCTGCGCGTACTTTCTGGCCCGTTTGTAACGGGCCTGTATTCTGATTAATCTGTTTCTCTTTCCAATCATCCTTTGCAGTTTCCTCGGTCAAGGGCCACTATCTTGAGGTTACAGATAGCATCTAATTGTCATCCATGGCCAAGTAGATGTCTATTCCATACTTGAATTATTGGGAAAATAGGAGGTGGGGGTGTGATTCAGAAGCCTTCAATCCTCCCATTTCTAGCCAAATCACGGACCTCTTGTCATCTTCTAAAACCAGGAGCAAACAAGGTTGTTGCATAGCTAAGGTGGCTGTTGTAATGAATGGCATAAAAAAGGTTCATTATCAGCAAATGCAAAATGTGTTGCTATTTCGGGAAGGATGGGCAGGCATGATGAAACACTTAACTATCATAATGATAACCACGGTGCACTTTCCTAGGCAAAGCCTCTACTTATCTTTCGAGCCCAGCACCTTTCATTGGAAGCCATTGTGGTGGGAAATGGTGCTGACTGCTAATAACACAGTTTATCTCTAATTTTAAAAAAGGGTCAAATTGACATCTACCAACAACGGGAGGAAATGAAGTTTCAGGATCAAATGTGGATCAGTGGAGTTCTGTTGGGATCCAAATCCAGGTTATTTTACCCCCTACACTCCCCAAAACACACTTCCAGAATGAGCAATGGCTCCTTCCTTCTTATCTGTAGAACAGAGGCTGCTGCCACACTGCAGAATTGATTCAGTTTGATACCATTTTTAATTGTCATGGCTCCATGCTATGGAATCCTGGGATTTGATGCAATGCCACTTCCTCTTACCTTTTTGAGGGGGACTGCAGGGGACAACAGAGATGTTTGGCTTTGCTGTAGGGATAGTGAGGCCGTGGAGTAGATCAGGGGAAGGATTTGACTCTTGCCTCCATGTTGTTGCCCACTCCTGCTCCAATTAATTGCAGTTGTCATTCTGAGTTTAGAGCATGGTGTGCTCTTCAGATATACTTGAGAAGGCCATGGGATGGAGAGCAGGGTCTTCCTGGAAGATCTAAAAACATAGAATCCTAGAGTTGAAAGAGACCCCAAGGGCCATCCAGTTCAATCCCATTCAGCCATGCAGGAAGACACAATCAAAGCATCCCCAACAGATGGTCATCCAGCCTCTGTATAAAACCCTCCAAGGAAGGAGACTCCACCACACATAGGCAGGCTTATATGGGAGAATATGGCCCTTCACATCAACCATGTTGTTGTTGTTGTTGTTGTTGTTGTTTTGCCCCTTCTGTTGTTTTTGATTTATGACAAACCTAATGTGAACCAATCGTGAGGTTGTCTGGTCAACATTTGCTGGGAGGAGGGTGCATCACCTTCCTCTGAGGCTGAGAGAGTTTGACTTACCCAAGGTTATCCAGTGGGTTTCCATGGCCAAGCAGAGATCCAAATTATGGTTCTCCAGTGTTGCAGTGCAATCCTCAAGCCATTACAACACACTGGCTCCTTTATAGGCCCTTTGGTTAGTCTCACCTAGAGTAGATCTGCTGAATCATCTGTTGATCGGTGCGTCTACACATAGATGAATCTGATTGAATCTATAGAATTCAAGGCTAGATAAAAAGTGCATTTTCCATTTTCATATATATGTGTGTGTGTGTGTGTGTATGTATGTTTACATCTGAGCATTTTAGTTCAAAGCCCATTCACATATTTTTTAATAAAGCAAAGATAGCTTTCTACATATGTTATTTCTCCAAAATGCATCAGAAACCTCAGAAATGTATGCAGTTCCAAAGAAAGGCTTACTGTGTCTTGCAGTGAAGGTTAGGACATGTGAAATATATACTTTAGTTGGGAAATTTGTGTGTGTGTGTGTGTGTGTTGCTGTATGTGGCAAGAGCCTTCCCTAATTGCTTCACTTGGTCACCCGTTGACAGCGACCCTCGTACAGAATATCCTAGGATTTCCATCTCTCTGGGATACCCATCTTTCTGTCGTTAACTGATTGTTTTAATGATTGGATCTTATTTTATTATTGTCATGTGGTAATTTTAAGTTGTATGTTGAAGGGAGGGATAATGGGTTTTAACTTGTATTGTTGTACTGTCGTGTTTTATCATTGTTGTAAGCTGCCTAGATCCTTCTGAAAGAGGCAGGATAAGAATAAAACTTTATTATTATTGGTGCTTGACAGATGGGGAGAAAGGGGTGGCGAGACGCCATCTCTTTCTGCCCTGGACATAAGCCACAGCAACCAAATGGCACGGCCTCCGGGAGCCCTAAAACGAACTCACTCTCAGCGGGTTCTTTTCAGGATGTCGTTGGTGTGCTCGCGTGCACTGATAACATTAACTCAGCATGGTGCTGTTTGGGTGCTACACCATGCGGACATCATTGTTGCGTGCCCCATCTGTACGGAGCATGTCAAGATGGCTCCCGCAGCGCACGGAAGAGCTCTGGAGCATGCAGATGCTCCACTCTACCAAGCCCTAAAATTGGCCCCAAGCCAGTCTGTACCGGGCCATGATGATGATGATGATGATGATGATGATGATGATGATGAGATGTTATACCTGTGGATTAGTGACTATTTGACAGGTCAGTTTGTTACGTCACATGATACCTATGCTAGAATTTACCTAGAAGTTGCAAAAACAATATATAGCCTAATCCATTATGTGGTTTTTCTTGGCTATGCACCTGGAGAAAGCATTTTACTTGCCATAATACATTAAATTATTGTAAGCCACCTTGAATCTCATTTTCGGAGAAAGGTGGGATATAAATGCAGTGGCATCCCTAGGGTTGGTTTCACCTGGTGCAGTAATTCATGGTGTCTCCCCCGTCATTGACCTCCTCCTTCCATTGCACATCATAGAGAATCCTTAGTAAAAAAACTGCTCTAAATTCTCATATACCATTGAATGTCATACTAACAGTTGTGGCATAAAAGACTAGCAAAATTAAAAATTATGCCTTCAAATGACAATATCATATGCATAACCTAAATGTATTTACATATACATATTGAAAATTTGGTTAAAATGTAATGGTTTTAAAGAAAATTTTAAAAGAATATTTTTTTTAAAAAAAATCAATATATATATTGATTTTAATTTTAAAAAATCCTGGGCCCTCTCCTTTCTCTTCCCACGGAGGTTCACCTGACTCCTACTATCTCTTAAAGCATTTAAAGAGATACAGGCAAAGGCCACAATGTTTCTGCCAAAATACGGGTGTTTAAGCAGAAGTTGTGTCGCCCCAATGATGCCACTGTAGAAATCTAATAAATAATTATAGATTATAAATAAATAGACAGACGTTTCTTTAGAGGCTTATCAAAGACAAATTTGTCTTCGTCCTATGATTTTGTGATCTCCTTTTGGTCAGTGCATACCTTGGGCATAACAGATTTTGATCAGCTTTTGAAGGTATTTATGTTCTTCTGGTTGGATGGGGGGCCGCCAATGAATACCAGGTGCTGTAGGCTACATTTCAGATCAAGGAACTGGCAAAACTACCACTGAATATTCATTGCCTAAGAAAATCTTATGAGATTCATGGGGTCTCCATAAGTCAGTCAGTGTAACATGCCTGAGGCCAGACAGTTGGATTCCCTGGTTTAGTGGGCATTTGAACCCTGCTCTCCAGAGTCCTAGACCAACATCCAAGCTGCTATTCCATGCAGGCTCTAGTGCAGCACATTAGATAATACTATGATTGCTACACTGAAATTTAACAGAGTTTCATCCTGGGGAAGTCTGCTCTTGATGAGAAAGTAGAGTCTACATCATTAACCCAGATTAACGGAGGGTGTGCATTTAATGCACGCAGCTTAATCTGCACTAAACCATATTAAACCTCCATGTAGTCGCTTGTTGCCTATTAACCAGCCCTCCTCTGAGCTAAGATTAAGGTTGAATTAAGTGCAGCTGGAGGAAAGGGACAGTAACTTCTAATCCCTCACTGGTGACTTGAATGGAAGAGGCTTGTTGGTGGGCCAGGCTGAAAGTCTAGACTGGGGCCACTGTAGGCTAAAATGTTCTGAAAAGACGACTTCTACTGGACTTCTCCTCTTTGAGACTAATGTAACTCTCAGCCAGCCCAGTCTTTGGAAGACATTTCTGGTATTTTCATGGGAGGGACGACCTTGTTTGCAGAATTTGGGCTTTATGCTCTGGAGTTCATGAACAGGGAAAATTCCTGAGGACTGTAGGCAACACTTTGATTCAGAGGAGGGTATGTGAGGCTCCCCAGGGTTTGAGGCTGGAATCCTACAGCTGACATACGGAGGTTTAACTTGCAGGTGGAAGTGGTTGGACATTACTATCGCATGCAGAATGTCCACATTCAGTTTAAAGTTGCAGAAACAAAGTTCACCAGTCTGTCTGTTTGTTTTAGCAATGCAATTCTTTGCTAATTTTATTCTCAGTGGAAATAGGCAATTTTAGCAATTTTCTTTCCACTTGGAGAAATTATGCAATTCTGCATTTTTCAAAGACTCTTCATTGTTCAAGATCCTATGCAAAATTCCTACTTTTTGGCTCAGAAAATGCCTTTTTGTGCATAAAATGCTGTTCCCTATGTGTAGAAAGCTATTTCTTGCCCATTAAAAGTGGTTGTCTGTGGAATAAATCAAAGAAACAAACGAAGCAGAAGCACAAATTTTATACATAACAATTCCTGGACTGTGAAATTTCTTTTCAGTCTAGAAATGTCCTCCTCAAGGTTTTCCAAAACATAAAAAACACACACATATATTTTTCAACCATTTTGGGGGTAATAATTTTGGCTGTTCTTTCCACCCCACCCTCCTCTCCATCCAAGCTTCTTCACATTCTCTAGACTGCTCTTTTTCTCTGGGCAAAAAAGAGGGTGGGGTGAAGCCACCATGAGAGTTGATTCATGGTCTCATTACAAAATTTTACCCGTTCTTCAAAACCAAAAAGACCAATAAGTTTCAAGCTTTCTCTTCCAGTGGAATCATAGAATGATAGAGGTGGAAGAAGAGCAACCATCTAGTTTCCCATTGGAGAGCATAGCTGAGAGGCAGTGGAAGAAAGGAATGGAATTACCTGCATCTGACATGAATTGAGATAGGAAGATATGCCTCCTGGAGATCCAAGGATGAGATGAAGGCTTTTGCCATGGCAGAATGGCCTCTATCACTCATATTCTGAAAAGGTGGGCTATGGCCTGATTGAGAAAGGAATCCTTTTCTACCCTCCTCAATGTAGGGGAGACCACATGAAGGTGAGGAGGTAATTGTATGTAGTCTGTCAGCTACTCATCCCCATACTTGAAAAAAAATGTGGAAGTGTGACCTGATGTCCTAACCACAAAGGAGGACAAGGCACCGCAAAAGGTAGGACCATCCTGTCCTGGACAGGGTTATGCTCCCCCTAAAGGACAAAGTTCGTAGTTTGGGGGTACTCCTGGATCCATCTCTACAGTTATCATCTCAAGTAGATGCGATGGCCAGAAGTGCTTGGTGCCAGCTTCAGCTGATACGCCAACTGCGTCCCTGTCTGGATCGGAAGGACCTAGAAATTGTAGTATATGCACTGGTAACCTCTCGCTTGGATTTCTGTAATGCGCTCTACATGGGGCTACCTTTGTACCAGGTTCAGAAGCTTCAGCTGGTTCAAAATGCCGCAGCCAGATTGATCACGGGAACACCTAGATCAGATCATATAACACCCGTGTTAAAATCCCTTCACTGGCTGCCAATTCGCTTCCGGTCCCAGTACAAAGTGTTGGTTATTACCTTTAAAGCCCTAAATGGTTTGGGCCCGGGTTACTTGAGGGAACGCCTCTCCCCACACAATCTGCCCCGTACCCTCAGAACTACGGGGAAACTATTACTTGAACATCCTAAGGTGAGACTGGCGACAACCCAGCAGAGGGCTTATATGGCTATAGCGCCCACTCTCTGGAACGGACTCCCGGAAGATATCCGCCTTAGCAGGTCATTGGAAGCCTTCAAAAGGCATTAAAGACCTACCTCTTCCAACAAGCTTACCCTCTTGACTCTCTTTAGAGACCGTACTCCCCAACCTGATTATGTTATTGTAAATATTTTTGATTATTTAATTTTATCTAATTGTGTTATTTTTAGATAATTTTATTGAATTGCTAATACTGTACTGCAATTATAATTGGTAATGCTATTTTTTAACTGTTTTATGCTATATTATGACCTCGGTCATAGTTTTAACTGATGTAAACTGCTTTGATCTCTAGGAAAAGCGGTATATAAATAAATAGTTGTTGTTGTTGTTATTATTATTATTATTAAAATGTAGGACAAATTAAAGTTAAAACTCACTATAAGTATAATTCAGGCTTTCTTAGTCACTTCCAAAGGTAAGACATTTTGGAATTCCTCCTGGAGAGAAGGTGGAAATGTAGGACATGTCCTGAAAAAGGAGGGTGTCTGGTCACCCTGGAAAGGGTAACTCTACCTTGCCTGCAGACATTTGACATCAGGGGGACTGTTTTGTATTTTGGTTGTCTGGTAGAGGAGGTGAAGTTGAAGGTCTGGGTGTTTAGCTCTACTTGGGGTGGGTTGCAGAACCTCCAAGCCATTCTAGCTGGGATTTTGTTTTGTGTTGGGGCATTTTACGACGTATGTTCAGGCCTGGAGATCCAAGGGGCAAAAAAACTAGCCCACCTATTCCCACTGAGGACTATTTAATGGAAAGAGACAAAGCTGCCACAACATTCTGTTCCAGACAGTCAAATAATCTTAATTTATCAATTTCCCAGTATTCAGTGTGTTATATTCAGCCTGGTGCTTTCTGCCAGTTCTCTCTCTGCGTTGCAGTCTGAGATGTTTTAGTGTCTTGTCAATAAAACTGGGAAGGGATCCATTGGATTTTCTCCCATAATTCTACAGTGAGGTTCAAAAATATTCAGATCTCTCCTCTCTCTCTCTCTCTTCATTTTCTTCATGTTGGCTATGCCTGCACAGAGGAATGAAAATACAGACTGTGATGGATGCTTATGTGTTCTGGTAGCAGCCTGGCTTGAGGGTTATTTCCATGTCTATTTCCTGTGCGGGTGCATTGTAAAATTGTTCTTGTTTTTATGGTTGCATTTAGAGCCAAGCTTCCTGCAAATGTGTAAGCTAGGTGACACAATGGTCACCCGGTTTTTAGGGGCGGATTTTTGTAGCTGTTGACATTGTGTGCCTTCAAGTAATTTCTAACTTAGGCAAACCTAGCTTGGCAAGAGTAGTTCAGAGAGGGGTTTCCTTTGCCTTCCTCTGAGAGAGTGTGATTTGCCCAAAGTTTTGATGGTTGAGTGAGGATTTGAACCTTGGTCTCCAGAATCATAGTAGTAATACTAGTAGAGAATTATAAATAGTAGTAGTACTATATTACTACTTGAAGTAGCAGTTGGGGAGCCAGCATGGCTTAGTGGTTTTATGGAGACCCAGGTTCAATTCCCAACTTGGCCTTGAATCTCACTGGGTGATCATGGGAATGTCACATGCTTTCAGCCTCAAGGGAAGGCAAGGGCAAACCTCCTCTGAATAAATCCTGCCAGGAAAACCACATTATAGGTTCATCTTAGGGTTGCCATAGGATGGGAATGACTTGAAGGCACACAACAAGTAGTAGATGTGCCTTCAGATCATTTATGACCTATGGAAACCCTAAGATGAACCTATCACAGGGTTTTCTGAGGCTGAGAGTGTGTGGTTTGCCCAAGATCGCCGAGTGGGTATTCCCTGATCTCTAGAATCATAGTTAAACTCTCAAATCACTATGCTGCACAGGCCCCTACCAGCATCAAAAGATTTATATTTGTCTTCAGTAGGCCTTGGTGGGAACCAGTGTGGCCAAACATAGAAGCTTATCGCACCCCCCCCCCCATTATGGGAATGGGAAGGGGACACTCAGAAATGCATGTCACCGATAAAAAACAGACTTTACCACACACCAAAGTGTTCTCAAAATGGCCCCATTCCATTCTCTGTCCCTGGGCCGACCCCATTTAGTGCTGAGGGGTGCTAAATGTTTGGGTCAGAAGTCTTCTGGCTGAGCAAAATGGCGAATAGGACACAGAGCAGTGGATGCAAGCTCCAGGAAAAGAGATCCCACCTCAACATTAGAGGGAACATCCTGGCAGTTAGGGCTGTTTGACAGTGGAACACACTCCCTCAGAAAGTGGTGGAGTCTCCTTGTTTGGAGGCCTTTAAACAGAGGCTGAATGGCCATCTGTCAAAGGTGCTTTGATTGTGACTTTCTGCATCGCAGAATGGGGTTCGACTGGATGGCTCTTGTGGTCTGTTCCAACTTTGTGATTCTGGTCACAAGCATTTTATTTAACCTGTTACTAGAAAGAACAAAAACATGAAAAAACACAGAGATAACAATCGGCAAGCAATATGAAAATGCATCACCTGCATCATCTGCATCCTGCCTTTTTCCCAGAGTGGGGCTTATGCTGGAATAATGGATTTAAGAATTAAGGGAGGTATGGGACAATAATTGCAGAATAAGAGATGTGATTTCAAGTACTAAGAAATACTCCGTAATCCTCACAGGAGATCCCACAGTTAGTTTCGGAGTTGTTGAAGCTGGCCATGAAAACACAGATGCCATCATGGCATAGTGGTTTTTGAGTGTTGGACTATGACTCTGGAGTCCAGGGTTCACTTCACATCTTGGCTATGAAACTCACTTGGTGTCCTTGGGTAAATCACACATTCTCAGCCTCAGAGGAAGGCCAGGGCAAATCTCCTCTGAACAAATCTTGCCAAGAAAATTCAATGATAGGTTCATTGTAAGTTGGCGTTAGGGTCACCATAAATCAGAAATGACTCGAAGGCACTCAACAGCATCAACAACATGTAAGGAAAATAGAAAACTCCAAAAAGGCTGTGTAACCACAGAGGAACAGACTGAGTTATCATTCTGGGGTAACTTTCTGACAAAAGAAACGGTGACAGTTGCATTCAGAAACTTGATCTCATGCCGACTGTTGAGAATCCAGAGCCTGTCATGTCCCACAGATAATAATTCCCCCTTTCCCATAAGTACTTTGCAATGCATTCTCTCATCATGACCTTTCCATCTTCCGCAGAGTGCAGAGGGTGGAGTGGGCTCTTGGGTATCTTCCTTCTTGAAAATTAGCTTCCCAAGCCAACCTTTATCTTGGACGCGTTTCTTGAAGCGCGAGGTAATCTTCATCTTTCATATTGCAGTCACACGCTGGCAGATTATGCTGATATATGAATGCCTTTTGCCAGTTACTTTGGAAGGTCGTGGGGTTGGAAGAAAGTCAAGCTTGGTAAAATAAGTCATGGACAGCTTGGACAATGCACAGAGTGTGTTCAAGTATACTTACTCCTACAAGAGGATAAATCTCCTAGCACATATGAAATGGAGGAGTGTGCCTTTGGGATTTGACAGATCACGTTGTGCCATAAAACATTGCACCATTCCACAATTATAATTTTTTTCGTACATTGGAGATGAAGATTTTTATTCTCTTCTTTTCTTCATGGTTCCCCCCCCCCCCCCAAATCTCTCATCTCCCAAACCTTGCTTCTCATTTTTCTCACTGATGTCCAGAATTTGGTCTGAGACTGGAAAAGTGGGTTTTAATGGTCTATATTATTTTGTACATCTTATTACTCTCCCAAACTGCTCAGGACAATGAGGAAATGGCAACTAATTTCTATAGATAAATCGCCTCCCCAGGAAGAGAGATGCTGGAACTGGGTGATGTCTATGGGGTTTGGTGGGGAGATGGGGAAGATGTTAAATCACAGAGTTATAGGCGTAAGTTGTGCTGCAGAAGCTGTGGGACATGTTTGTCTTGTAGAGAACATAATGCATTCAGTTTAAGGTTGCAAAAATAGAGTTGTGTATGCAGTGCCATTGTACACAGATGAGCATTTGGATTCAGTTTTGCATTCAGTTGCACATTTGGGTATGCACCGGGTATGCTTACAGAAAGGGCAACATTAGGGCATCACACCTCCTCAATAAAAATTCTGACTCCAAGGAAAATTTCCCTCCAGTTCTCAAACTTTCTAGTATCACCATAACATCACATTTCAGGTGAGCATTTAGAAAGAAGGGTTTAGGCAGCCAAAGAAAAGCATCAGGCAAAGTGGCAGAGGGAAAGTGAACACAGCAAATAGAAGTGTCTCAGTTCTCTTAAATGCTAGAAATTTGGGAATGAAGAAAGATTTCAGGGGAGGGGGAAGTTTCTTATTGGGTGGTAGGCAGTGCCCTCATTTATGCCCCTGTTTATGTGTTCAGTTGGGTCACAATGCTGTTCAAGAGAACAGTCACACAGTACAACCTGTGCATGGCTTTGCATGCAGGGTGTATGCTATGCAATGCTGATGGAGTATCTCAACCATTACTTTTAGGGAGTTCTCCTTCCCTTTCAGTTTCCAGAGGTAAACAAGGAACTCTTTCTTTCATTCAGGTGATGATCACTAGTTAGACGTTCCCTTGTGGTATACAAGGCTGCTGTAGTTCAGAAATTCAAGCCTTGGTAGTAAACCAGAAAACTTTATTCAGAAACCAAAGATATTCCAGAAGATATATGTTGTCACGACTGAGAAACCAACATTAACATGGTGTAAGCATAAACATTTGGTACACCCATAACATCTAAATTTCTGATCCTACACACTACCAACTGAACCCAAAATAACAAATGTAAAAAAAAAACATAATATAAGAACGATTCTAAACATCATTGAGTACTATAATAAAAGGAAAGACAAAAAAGTTGCTCTAACATTTATAGACGCCGAAAAGGCATTCGATAATGTTCGTTGGAACTTTATGCTAGAAGTGTTAGAAAGGATGAATCTGGGGGATAATTTCATTAAGAATATAGAACAAATCTATAAAGACCAATATGCACAAGTGAAAATAAATAGAGACAAATCACAAGAATTCAAAATACAAAAGGGCACGAGACAGGGGTGTCCCCTGTCTCCTCTTCTCTTTGTTCTTACAATTGAAGTGCTACTAAACGCAATAAGAGAAAATAAAAAAATATGTGGCAATAAAACGAAAGGTAAAGAGAGAAAGATTTTAGCTTTCGCTGATGATTTAGTGGCTATAACAGAAGATCCCGCAACGAGTGTAGAAACTTTAATGGCTGAAATAAAGCAGTTTGGGCAACATGCAGGTTTTAAACTGAATAAGGGAAAAACATGGCTTCTTATAAAAAATATGACAAAACAAGAAGAGATATCTCTTACAAAATTAAGTGGTTGCAATTCCACAAATAAAATTAAATATTTAGGAATATGGCTCTCCAAAGATAACAAAGGTCTTTTCGAGCTGAATTATAAGAAGAGGTGGAAAGAAATTCAAACTGAACTAACAAGTTGGAACAAACTAAATTTGTCAATTTTAGGCAGAATTTCAACTATAAAAATGGCAACACTCCCGAAAATCCTTTTTCTTTTAATGAACCTCCCACTTAAAATTAAGGAAAAAACGTGGAATAACTGGAATAAAATATTAAGGAAATTTATATGGAAAGGGAAACGAGGGAGAATAAGATGGGAGGTACTGAAAGATTCTAAAGAGAGAGGAGGGTATGCCTTGCCCGATTTGAAAATCTATTCATGGGCTTCAAATCTCATCTGGATACAAGATTGGATTAAGTTAAACAACAGGGATATATTAGAACTTGAGGGTTTTGATCTAAAACATAGCTGGCACTCACATATTATATACGACAAAGCCAATAGTAAAAGCTTCAACGACCATCTAGTAAGGAGCGCTCTTTATGTAACATGGCAAAAAATTAAGTCTATGTTTTATAATAAAATACCATTATGGAATTCAATTAAAGAGGGGTACTTCGATTTCAATAAGAAGATTAAAAAGTGGTTAACATATAAAGACGTAACAAAGGCAGGAAAAGACGGAGAAGTTACTTTGAAATCAATTGAAGAACTTAGACAAAAGAATATTCACCTTGACTGGCTTACATATAATCAGATTAAGTCTAGATTTAAAGAAGATGTTAAAAATCCAGGGCTAGAAAAAGACCCGAATAAGCTGGATGAGCTTTGGTGGAAGCCAGATAGGAAAAAAATATCAAAAATATATAAAATCCTGTTGGAAAGAATGATGGAAAAAGAAATTATAAAAGAAAACATGATTAAATGGGCACAAGATATTGGTCACCCAATTATATACGAAAATTGGCAAAAGGCATGGAATATGACAAACAAATTTACTGCATCTCAAGACCTAAAGGAGAATTTTATGAAATTATACAATAGATGGTATTTAACACCGCATAAATTGAAAAAAATGTACAAGACGGTTGATGATAAATGTTGGAGATGTAGTAATGAGGTGGGTACCTTGTACCATATTTGGTGGTCTTGTGCCAAAGTTAAAGGTTTTTGGGAGAAAATTCATTACTATCTCCAAAAAATTCTGGATTCAAATCATGCAATGTCTCCCGAATTATATTTGCTGAATATAACAGCAGATATAAAGACAATCAAGGGGAAAAAACACTGGAGACTAACTCTCTATATTATCACAGCAGCAAGACTTGTAATAGCCAGAAACTGGAAAAAAGAAGATACACCATCAATAGAAGAATGGTTTTCCAAATTACAAGACTTACGGGAAAATGACAAATTAACTTACCTTATTAAAAACAAGCCGATGAGTAAACTAGAAAATGAATGGCTTCCAGTCCTCTCGTTGTGGGAGGAATCTTGTGGGGTTAACAAAGATTTGTTATTGTATTAATTAAGTTTGCTTATGTCAAGAAGTTAAAAAAATAATAAAAAATAAAAAAAATAACAAATGTAGCGAGATCTTGTAGCACCTTTGAGACTAAAGGAAGAAACTGGCAGCATGAGCTTTCATAGACTTATTGTAAGAAAGACTGCTTCAGTGGTCCCCAAACTGTGCCCTTTAAGAGGTTTTGGACTTCAGCTCCCAGAATCCCAGACTATTGGCCAGCATAGCTGAGGCTTCTGGGAGTCAAAGTCCAAAATCCCTTTAAGAGCACAATTTGGGACACCACTGGACTACTTCCTCAGATACATCTGAGGAAGTAGACTTAAGGTATAAAGCACACTGCAGAAATAATCCACTTTGAGACCGCTTTAACTGCTCTGGCTCAACAGTAGGGAATTCTGGGAACTGTAGTTTTGTGAGACATTTAGCCTTCACTGTCAGAGAGCTCTAGCGCCAGAATAAACTCCAATTCCCAGGATTGTGTAGCGCTGAACCAGGGTAGTTAAAGCGGTTTCAAACTAAATTATTTCTGCAGTGTACTTTGGACCCTAACTCTACAAAAGTTCATGCTGCCAACTTCTTTCTTTAGTTAGTCTCAGTGGTGCTACAAGATCTCTCTGCATCCTGATTTTGCAGACTAACACAGCTATATCTTGAATTCTACCAAAATGAAAAAGCTACCCTGCAATCTCTCCAATTTCACCTGTATTTAAAACTATAGATATAAAACTATAACACTATATACATGATCAACACAATATAAGTAATACAACAAAATTGGCTTCCCACTTTTCCAATCAAAGTATACGAATGCTCAAAACTCTAACTTTTTTCTGTTTCTGACCTAATGAAATTACACAGTGTTGCTTCAAATCTGCAACCAGAACCAGCTCCTCTTTCTTTTTCATATACAGCAAAAATAGTTCCTGGTCTTTTAAAAAACTGACCACCCCATACAATAATTCCAGTTGTGAGCAGGCTGATTCACCCATAAAATCGAACAGGCCCACCTTCCCCTGTTCTCCATGATCGCCCCTTCTTTCACCCCATACCATCCATCCATCCTCATGAGATTGACAGTGTGTCTGGAGTTGTATATGCTTTTGTCCTACTATAATGTGTTGGGTTATGTGGTGATGGGATATGTGGTAGTAACAGTAGAATTTAGAAGGGTGAGCACAGGCATAAATGCTGAGATGATACAGGAAAGCTTACTTGAGATCATTTGTGTGAAAGCATCTGGCTCTAACAACAAAGAAAAGGGGGAATCACAGAACCATAGAATTGGAAGAGACCACAAGGGCCATCCAGACCAACCCCATTCTGCCATGCAGGAAATCCATATCAAAGCATCACCGACAGATGGCCATCCAGCCTCTGTTTGAAGACCTCCAAGGAGGGAGACTCCACTACACTTCGAGGGAAGCATGGGAACAGGAAGATAAATGTGTTTATTAATTATAATGAATAAGAATTAATTCTAGATGAAGTTCGAAATTACTGTATGTGTAATTTAATTAAGCAATTGTAACATTTGTTGGTCAGTTCTGACAATGAAAGTCAGCAGACTGGTTCTATAGTTTCTTAATAAAGGTTTTCTGAGTTTTTTTACTACTAAAGCCAGGTTTTCTGCACTTGGAGTCTTGCGGGATTTGACATGCTGATACTACCTGCACAACATCTCTTCCCTTCCACATCTACTCTTTAACCACCAAAGGGTTATACGCTACAGGCTTAGCAATTCATTTAGGACTACATGTCCCACCATCCAGTATTAGTACCATATAATATTGCAAGAAAGCAGAGTTGTTAATGATGACAGGCAAAACTGGTCCGTATTACCCATAGCAGACAAACTGAAAGACTTAGCTCCTGACACCCCTATTGTGTTGAGCCTACAAAATGGCAGAAAAAGAGTGAACGTTGTCCCCGGTTCCATCCTTAGTATGTCTCCCTCTTTGCAGCAGTCCCTAGGGATGGGAATAAATGTTGCTAGATTTGATAGACACGATTTGTTACATCTCCCCAGAATTAGGTTGAGAAAATCAGTGGTGAAATGTGTATATGGCAGGAAAAACCAGCATTTTCTTCTCCTTTCCTTTAGTCTGTGTGGAAAGTGGAAGCTCCAAATAATGGTGCTGAGAGGCATCTGTGGAGAAAGATAAAAAATAATGTTGTGAGAAATGAGAAACATGCTTGCACTGATTTCTTTTCTCCGTGGTTAGGTTTAAAAGGCTGCAGCACTCCTTTTGTAATAAAGAATACCCCTCTGCTAACTTGCGGATCTGTCACACCATTAACTTCATGGTTGTAAGCCTCTGTGAAGCTGTTTGTGTCTTGCAACATGCTCATTAAGTGAAGAGTTCTTCATGCACAGAGTGATTCTGCAGACTTACGGGACTCACCTTTTCTTTTCTGTCTACCTCAACAGCAAGGCATTGGGAATGTCCAGTTTAGAGGCAGGATAGAGAAAAAGAGCATCAAGAAATCCAATACAGATGGCTGAGCCATTTTGACTGATTGATTGATTGACTGAATAGTTTTTTGTGGATTTTTCAGGCTATGTGGCCATGTTCTGGAAGAGTTTATTCCTGATGTGTTACCAGCATCTGTAGCATCTTGACCGATTGAGTGATTCTCACCCCATGGCCTAAGTCAGTTCATTAGTCTCTACAAAACTAGACCGATTGAAGTGACAGAAGTTGCATGAATCTTGATGTATCCAGTTCCCATTGATTCAGTGGGCCTACTCTGAGAGGAATAATTTAATTTTGGCCTCTGGCCATAATCCTACATTAGGGTTGCATGGTGTAAATCTCCATATGAGGAGTTACTCATAACCCTTGGGCAGTGTTATGCAACTGAACTGAGATACCAATTAGGGAAGAGAATGCATAAATAGAATGATAGAGTTGGAAGGCATCACTAGGGTCATCCATTACAACCCATTGCCATGCAGGAACTCACAATCAAAGCACCCTTGACAGATGGATTGTGAACAAGCTTCCAGTGTGCACACACCACATGCAGTGCATGTCTGTATGTCTATCTGGGTTCCATGGGGCCAAGTATAATTTAATATTGCAATTGTTCAACTATGTTTGAATATTGCAGTAAGACAATGTGTGTATGTAGAGTCTCTCTGTGTGTGTGTATTAATTGTATAAGACAATTTAAGTCGCTCTTTCTGTGTATATAGGAGATGTGGTAGCTTAGTGGTTAAGATGCCAGTCCTGATGAGCAGAAGATCAGAAGGTCGGCAGTTCGAGGCCCAAGTGCTACATGATGGGGTGAGATCCTTTCACTAGTCCCAGCTTCTGCCAACATAGCAGTTCGAAAGCATGCACATGCAAGTAGATAAATAGGTACCACCTCTCAGTGGGAAAGTAACAGCGTATAGTGGAGTCATGCTGGCCACATGACCACCAGAGCAGTCCTCGGACAACACTGGTCTTTGGCTTAGAAATGGAGATGAGCACCACCTCTTACAGTCGATTACGACTAGACATTCATGTCAAGGGACTACCTTTACCTTTTTTACTTCTCTCTATATACTGAATAACAGTACAACAAAGCATTTTTACTCATATGCACTATCCCAAAAGTTCCATGCATCCCATGAAGTTTCAGTGCAGGACTTGATTTTAGGACCCTTCTGCCTATGCTGGTCAGTTGCTTTTCAACATTTGGGTGCAAATTTTAAATCCTTAAATTAAAACAAGATCTTGTAGTACCTTTGGGACTAACTGAAAGAAAGAATTTGGCAGAACGAGCTTTCCTTGAGTAAAGTCTACTTCCTCAGATGCATTTGGCCCAAATCTAAGGAAGTAGAATTAAGTCTAGAAAAGTTCAGTTAATCTCAAAGGTGCTACAAGATCTCTCAACATACTGTTTAGTTTACAGAAAAATACAGCTATATCTTTGAATTCCACTCCTTAGATTAAAAAATATTAGAAAATACAGTGGGCCCAAGCTGTGCGCAGGCACACCAAACATGGCTTTAAGCATAAGCTGAAGCTGTGCGGCAATTAAACAAATTTTTAGTCAGGCCTCACCTGGAATACCACATCCAGTTCTGGACACCACAATTCAAGAATGATGTGTACAAGCTGAAGTGTTTCCAGAGGAGGGCGACCCAAAATAGTGGAAGGTCTAGAACCTACCAAGCCTGTGAGGAGAGGCTTAGGGCGTTTGACGTGTTTAGCCTGGGAGAAAAGAAGGTTAAGGGGGACCATGATAGCCATGTTTAAACATTTGAAGGGATGTCATATTGAAGAGGGAGCAAGCTTGTTTTCTGCTGCTCCAGAGAATAGGACCCAGAGCAATGGATGCAAGCTACAGGAAAAGAGATTCCACCTCAACATTAGGAGAAACTTCCTGACAGTTAGAGTTGTTGATCAGTGGAAGATGCTGCCTCAGAGGGTGGTGGAGTCCTAAGGACTGGAGCATGGCTTTGGTGCAGCATACCTCCAAAGTGACCCGAAGCAGCTTTATTTTGGCCTGTCTGTACTGGCCCTCTGCCCTTTTTTTTTTTAAGAGAAGGTGCTCTGTTAACATACCTCTACCTTATAAGTACACTGAACCCATTTGTGGGCTTTCCTGTGGTGGAAAGCATCCTTCTTCTTCTTGAGCCCCGACTGAGCTCCAGGTGGAATTTACATGTCTATCAGCTGGGCCCGCTGGAGCCAGAACAATGCCACAAATCATTGGAGCAAACTCTTCTGCGGCTGCCATCTTCCTTGCCTGGGGCAAGTCCCAGGAGACGGACATAATTAAACACACAAAAGCATTAAACGAACATTAAGGCGACGGATTTAGAGCAGTGCAACCCAGGAGTGATTCTAAATAAGAAAAATGCCACTTTCAATCTCGCTCTCTTGAATCTGCAAGGCCGCCTACGGCCTCATTGTTAGCAAAGAGTTTAACTAGTGAGGACTAGGGACTTGGAGAGTTGCTGTGAAATGCGGCCAGGAGTAGTGATATTCCCTTGGTTGTTTTTACCCAAGAACATAAGTCAGTTAAACAATAGACATCATCTCTATGGGAGGAGAGAGAGAGAGCTCTTGTTCCCAAGCAGACACTGGCTCCTTTGTTTGATATTATCTCATACTTAAACAATGAAATAAAAACAATTTTTTAAACAGTTCTATAGTTTCTTGTGGATTTTTTGGGCTATGTGGCCATGTTCTGAAATAATTTTTTCACCAATATCTATGGCTGGCATCTTCAGAGAATGCTGGCGTGGAACGTCAGGAATGAACCTGTCCAGAACACAACCTCATAACCCGAAAAACCCACAAAAATCTGTGGATGCTGGCTGTAAAAGCCTTCAACTTCACATAAAATGGTCTGTCACTCATTTAATCCAATTCTAACGATTGGAAGACCAGGAGGCTGGTAGTTCAAGGCCCGAGGGCCACATGATGGGTGAGCTCTCTTGGCCTCAGAAGACAAGGACACCCACCCACCCTGAACAACCTTGCCAAGAAAACCCCATGATAAGTTCTCCTGAGGGCCACCATAAGCCAGAAATGAATAGAAGGCACACAACAACAAAATAGTAGTAGAAATAATAATTCTTATTTCTAAATAAAGTTCTTTATAACAATAATATGAGGACAAAATAAGCAGGGAGAGGGGGAGAGAAGCTAACTTGTTCAAAATGATTTCACCAATCTGACCGAGTGGAAAAACTGGATTGGTTGGTTCTCATTTCAGTCGACTCAGGTAGTCCTTCTCTCCACCACATCTGTGACACCCCCCCCCCCCTCAAGGATTAAGGTCTGCTGGGAGGCCCTCCTCTGTGTCCCACCAGTGAGGCCAATACACTGTTAGGAGATGAGATCAGGGCCTTTTTGGACATGGCACTCCAACTGTGGGATGCCCTCCCTCTGGAGGCCCAACTGGTGCCAGCACTTACTTCATTTAGGTGCCAAGTTAAAACCTGACTGTTTACTAAAGCCTGTGGGTTGGACTGGATGGCCCTTGAGGTCTCTTCCCACTCTAAGATTCCAAGAGTCTAACAACTGATTTATTTAGTTTTAAACACTTCTAACTTTTTTAAAAATCTGTTTTTAACTCATTATATGATTTAATATGCTTATAGCTTATGCAAATAATCTTACTATTTAAAAATATCTGTTTAATCTGTTTTAATGCTCTTTGCAAACCACCCTGAGGTCTCTTGATACAGAGCGGGGTATAAAGAGTGTCAGTGTGGTGTAGTGGTTTGAGTGTTTGACTGGGACTCGAGACCAGGGTTCGATTCCCAGCTCGGCCATGAAACCCTCTGAGGGACCTTGAGCAAGTCACACTCTCTCATGCTTTGATTTGGATTTCCTGCATGGCAGAATGGGGTTGGACTGGATGGCCCTTGCGGTCTCTTCCAACTCTATGATACTATGAAGGCTAGGGTAAACAAATCTTGTCAAGAAAATCACATGGTAGGTTTGCCTTAGGGTTGCCATAAAATACAAAAATGACTTGAAGTCACTCAACAACAATCTTCCAGGGTTGAACAAATGCATGGGTCTGTTCTTGGTTTCTTGTTAGAAGTAAGGAAGCATCCATTGGCCAGGTGTTCTTGCTCCTTCAGTTGTTTTTTTGGCAGCTAATATTCACTCTGAACAGCTGCATAAACTAGGAAATGCAAAAACCAGGATATGAAAAAGGAAGAAATGCATTTAAAACATTAATGCTATTGACAAAATAATGATAACAAGAATAATAAAATTTCAGTGGGACCTTCATCTCAGGGCAGTTGTATCCTTGGCATGTTAATTAAGAGAGAAGACGAGAAGAAGACACCCTCATGGCACCTCGGTTCGAGGTCTTTAAACGGGCGCTGTTAATGAACATTGAAATAGCGGCGACGTCTCAGCTTTTTATAGCACATTGTGAACAAAATTGCTTTGTGGAGCTGCGGCAATCTGAAGTGCTATAACTGTATATATTTTCCAGGGAAATCAGTTCTGAGATGTCATTCCACGCCTCTACCTCCCTCCGCCTCAATTGCTATCACATTAGAACAGAGAGCATCAAATTGGGATTATTTTAAGGAACGCTGTTCTTTCCTGCGGAGTGCAATGGGATCCGATTCTGGAACTCTAGAGGTTTAATGTTTAAAATAAGAATCCGCTTACGCAAGGCCTAAATAAAGACTGCAAACACGGAACTGCAATGAGGTCTCACTGGCTGAGAAGACAAATCCAGGAAACCGTGGCTGAGATCCTAGACTGGGGTTGCGTGGTCTAACTCTCTATGGGTGAAGTTGTACAACGATTGCTCCACACAGCCCAGGCGTTGAACGATGATGTTGTGCAACTAGATACACAACTGAATATACAGTGATCCCGATTTATTGTTAGGCTAGCCATCTGTGGATTGCAGCAACCACAGGTCACTCCACCCCATATTAGTCAATGGTGACGCATGGACACAGCCATGCTGACATAGGCACATGTACACCTTTTGACTAATATGGGCATGAACTCCCATGTTTTTACCCATTGCTGGGGGATCCCAGAGCCAAACCCCCCCAGATGGGAAGGGCATGTTGTATATCTGAATGTGCAATGGTACGGACATGAATAATTAATAATTTGTTTTATTTATATACCGCTATTCCAAAGATCATAGCGGTGAACAGCAAGTAAGCTAATTTGATATAGATGTACATATGCACATCGCTTTTGTTCATGCACACCTGCATGCTATGGCTACATCCTGTGGGATCTTGGGATTTACAGTTCAGGGAGGCACTAGAGTTCTCTGGCTGAGAGGTCTAGAGCCCCCCCCAAACTGCAAATCCCAGGATTCCATAGGGTGAAACAGGGCAGTTAATGTGGAATCATCACTGTGCAGTGTCATATTCTCCATGATTCTGGGCCATGAATCTAGTGAGTACATATGGACTAAGGCTGCATGTGTTAGAAGAAGGGAAAAGGGGAATTCCATTGATAAAATGGGAGGTTTGAAATGATAAACAGTGTAGGAAGCCCCAAGAACCTCTTTAAAAACTGCCTCGCTCTGCTGTTTAGCTTCTAGGGAAGGCCATTCATCTTCCCTTTTTTGCAACATGAGTTAAAAAGGATGCTTTAGTTGTGTGTTCCTGCATGGTGGAGGGTTAGCCTTCATGGCCCTTGGGGGTTCCTTCCAGCGTTATGATTCTTTTCCCACCCTGATAGCATCTGTGCTTTTCTTGTTAGAGGCTGTGGGTCTGCTCTGAGATTTAGAGTTTGTACTTTAAGAGAAGCACTTTACGTTCTGAATCATGACGCCAAATAGATCCTACAGCTTGGATGACTCTTTGTAAGTTCAGTTTAAAACCCAAAACGGATTCACTGACCCACTCACACCAGTACTACCAGCATCCATCGGCTTGTTGTTTTTGTTGTTCTTGTGTGCTTTCAAGTTGTTCCTAACTTATGGTGACCCTAGCATGTTGTTGTTTTGTTTTTTGTGAGTTTTGGGGCTTGCCATTGTCATCCCCTGAAACTGAGAGAGAGTGAGTTGCCCTAGGTCACTCAGTGGGTTTCCATGGCCAAACTGGGATTCGAACCCCTGTCTCCAGAGATTATAGTTCAATACTCAAACCACTATGCCATGCTGGCTAGGGCTGTGAATCTTCTTCTTGTCAGGAAAACACAAGTAATCTCCTCACCTGTGATGTACTCAGATATTCTTGCCTTTCTTGCTAAGGGCTTTTGTGTCCGTGAGAATGACTTTTGTGCAAATAGTGTAATTGCACAGATGCACAGAATGATGGCAGCTGTGACAACAGACTGCACAGAACTATAATCTTTCTCCTGGCTCTTATTCAATCAATGAGCCTTCTTCAAATCTTTTTCATCAATCAAGCAGTCCTTCTGTGCTTGCTCTGTGTGAGTTCTTTGCTTAACAAAGGAATGGAAGATCGTTCTTTCGCGCAGAGGCGGTTCCCCCCCCCCCTGAAAATTGTAGAAGCCTCATTGAAAAGGAAAAAAAATTGCTTGCTGACTTGTTCTGGCACTAGAGAGAAAAACTCACAGGCCAGAATTGTGTTGGTGAGTTACACATGAGTAAGTTCCCCTACAGAAGGGGTGGGCATCTTTGTCTGATGCAGAATATTTGAATTACTCTGACATTGTAGAGGTGGATTTGTTCCTGTGGTGCTCTTGTACATACAGGTGTGCATGGATGCAAATTGTGAATGGATGCACATGCAGGTTGGGTCATGTGTTTGGTTACACAGTCAGTGCCTTGATACATTTGCGCAATGTTGTTATTCAATAGAGGGGAAGAGAATATATGAAAACATTAAGAAATTGTCAGAAAAACATATTCAAAAGTGTCAAGAAACCCCGATGAGAATAATCCTGGAGTGAGGAGAATGTTTGCAATTTGGGATTTTCTCTGCACAAAATTCACACAAATGGATATTTTGTGGGAAAAGGAACATTTTCTGTACAGAAAATAAGATTTTTGTGCTGAAAGGAGCCTGCGCAGAACATGATGTTTCTTGTGCGGAAAATATTGTTTTCTATTCAAAACAACCACATGCCAATTTTGTGTGAAATGCATCCCAAATTGCCAATAGGCTTCAAAACTGTGTGTTTATTAAAGTCAGTCTTGTAGTGGTAAGAAAACTGCTACAACTATTTATTGCTCCTTTTGAGAAGAAACTTAGTAAAGAAGTCAATACCCACGATTCAGCACAAGGGTTACATGGCCCAGTTAGCATATGTGATATAAAATCCTGATGTAGCATCTTGCCCATTGGCTTACTCATGGGATCATAGAATCCTATGAGTTGGAAGAGACCCCAAGGGCCTTCCAGTCCATCCCCATTCTGCCATGCAGGAACTCACAATCAAAGCACCCCGACAGATGTCCATCTAGCCTCTGTTTAAAAACCTCCGAAGAAGGAGACTCCACCACTCTCCCCGGGAGCATCTTTCACTGTCGGACAGCTCTTAATGTCAGGAAGTTCCTCCTAATGTTTAGAAGGAATCTCTTTTCCTGTAGTTTGCATCCACTGTTCCATGTCCTATTCTCTGGAGCAGCAGGAAACAAGCTTGCTTCATTCTTAATATGGCATCCCTTCAAATATTTAAACATGACTATCCTGTCACTTCTTAACCTTCTTTTCCCCAGGCTAAACATAGCCAGCTCCCTAAGCCACCCCACATAGGTCTTGGTCGTTTCTAGTCCTTCTAAGCCTTGGAAAGATCTACAAGGATTGCCAACTCCCTGCCTGTGCTTTGTGAGGCTGCTTTTGGGGACTGGTGAATTATCACCAGACTTCACCCCCTCACACACACACCCTCTCCAAAAAAGTGATTATTTTTGTGTGTGATCACATTCCTGTTCTTGAAACCATCACTTCCCTGTTTTGATTCTAGTACTATGCACTGCAAGCTGAAATTCCCAACATGTTTCCCCAGGCTGCTGGGAGTTGCAGTCCAGCCATACCTGGTGGTCTGGAAGTCACCCAACTTGCTCCAGAGATATTGAAAAGCAGTGGTACCTTTACTAGTGTTACACACTGACTAAATAATAAAGGAAAATAGTAATCCTACTATATTCTGCATTGATCAGGCCTCATCTGGAGTAATGTTCCCAGTTGGAGGCACCTCATTTTAAGAAGGATAGAGACATGTTGGAGCAGATGCAGAGAAGGGCAACAAAGATGATAAGAGATATGGAGAACCCAACATATGGGGAGAGGTTGAAGGAGTTGGGCATGTTCAGCTTGGCAAATAGAAGACTGATGGGTGACATGTTCATACGCTTTAAATACCTCAAGAACTGCCACAGTGCAGGTTTGTTCTTTGCTACCCCAGAGGGTAGGAACAAGTCTAATGGTCTGAAGGTACAGGAGGGTAGATTTCTATTCAACATTAGGAGGAACTTCCTGATTGCGAGAGAGGTTCCCATTGCCTGTAGAGGTGATGGGGTCTCCTTCTCTGGACATCTTCAGAAAGAGTCTGGACAGCCACCTGCCTGCAATGGTTTAGCTGGATTTCCTACACTGAACATGGCTTGGAATCAATGCACTCTTCAAACTCTATGGTTCTGAGATAGTGCTCACTTTCCAAGTGAGTTGCAATGGATTCTCCACAGCCTCATCCTTCAGGTATATCCAGTTAATGCATTTAGTTTTGAATTTCTTGCCAACTGCCTCTTGCTGCACAGCATTAACACCCGAAGCCAGTCTTCCCTCTTCCCATTGCTCAACCAAACCATTTTTAAACATTTCTTTCCAAGTGGGTTTTTATCGGCAGACTGCAGGCATTCAAGGTGTCATCCCAGCTGTGTGGGTTTTCTTTCTGTCTTGGGAAAGCTTTTCTACTGGGGAAGATAATAGCATTGCAATTTGGTTTGTGCAGATCCATTCTTGACTAAGTGTGTTTGAATGCTAAAATTGCAACACAAAACCAATCTAATTATTACACTTAACGATCAGTGTCGGAGCTTATGTTCTGCACCACAAAAATCACCAATGCCACTCTCCCCTTCAAACAGGAGAGTGGCATAACAATGCTAATATAACTTTAATGGCGATGCGATGTTTTGTTTTCAGCATGCTTGTTCCAGCTGTTGACTGTGTTTTCTTTTTATGGGGAAAGTCTCAAGGCAGGATCCAGTGTTCTCTCTACAGGTTGAGATCCCTGTTCATTGCGTAGCAGGAAATTAGGCCACTGAAGCTACTGGATTGTGCTTTTGCCAAAGGACATTGCAGCTGTGCACCCTTATGTTACTCAAGAGCCGATCCAACTCCTCAACCACCAATAATGCTTACAGACAGGGGCATTTCTAGGGGTGTGTGCAAGGTGCGTATTGCATTGGTTGACACTTCAAAAATGGGGTGCCTTCCTTCTGCTGTGGAATGTACTGCTGTGTCTCTCTGGGAGTAGACCTGGACTCCTGGAGACTAAACATCCTGGGAAGGACTAGATCCAGTCATCCAAAGGTGGAAAGAAGGGCAGCTGGAACACTGTCAGCATGCCATGACAAACTCCGGGAGGCCTCCCCCTTTGCCAAATGGTGCCTAGACTCCTTTGGGATTTGCAAATAAGGCAGTTAGACCAGAACAACCTGGGACACAAACAATCCCTTTGGTTGCTCTGGTCCACCAGCTGCTGAGGGCAAGTAGATTGGAGCCTTTCTTTTCCATAGTATCCTGATCATTGGCCTGGTGGCTCTGAGCCTGGGAAATACAGCATACGTTACTGGACTGAAGTGACCTAAATTGCAGTGGATCCCAAGAATGCACCCACTGATTGACTTTGATGGGGGAATTAATTAGCTCAATGGGAAGCAGTAAGAGGGCTTGGGGAACTGGAAGCCGGGACTTTTAGCTTATGTATATCTGTTCCAAGTCATCAACTTTCACTCAGAAACACTAAAACTCAGGGTAGGCAACCTCGGCCCGCGGGCCGGATGCGGCCCAGCAAGGCCTTGAGACCGGCCCCATCCCGGTCCTGCCGCCGATTGCCCGCCGGGGCCTTTAGCCTCTCGCGCGCAGGGGTTAATAGGGGGGCAATTGTCTGATAGATGCCTCAAAACATGCATTTATATTAACATTTTTAAAAAAAATCAATTTTTTTTTGCGTGTCCTCCACACTTTTTTTTAAAAAAAGTGTCCACCATTTGAAAAATGTTGTCCTACATTTGTCCCGGTTTATTTATTTATTTAAATTTTTTAAAAATTATTTAATTATTTTATTTTTTGGCTTCGGCCCCCCAGTTGTCTGAGGGACAGCAACCCGGCCCCCGCTCAAAAGGTTGCCTACCCCTGCACTAACTCACATACATGCATACAAGAGCCCAATGATAAACCACCATCTTGAGGGGGAGAGAGGCCAGGGCCTGGAAGACAAAGAGCCCTCCTCCAACCACCATCTTGAGGAGGAGAGAGGCCTGGCCTGGAAGACAAAGAGCCCTCCTCCCAACCACCATCTTGAGGGGGAGAGAGGCCTGGCCTGAAAGACAAAGAGGCCCTCCTCCCCAACCACCATCTGAGGGGGAGAGAGGCCAGGCCTGGAAGACAAAGAGCCCTCCTCTCAACCACCATCTGAGGGGGAGAAGAGGCCAGGCCTGGAAGACAAAGAGCCTCCTCCCAACCACCATCTTGAGGGGGAGAGAGGCCAGGCCTGGAAGACAAAGAGCCCTCCTCCAACCACCCACTTGAGGGGGAGAGAGGCCAGGCCTGGAAGACAAAGAGCCCTCCTCCAAACCACCATCTTAGAGGGGAGAGAGGCCAGGCCTGGAAGACAACAGAGCCCTCCTCCAACCACCATATCTGAGGGGGAGAGAAAGCCAGGCCGTGAAGACCAAAGAGCCCTCCCTCCAACCACCATCTTGAGGGGGAGAGAGGCCAGGCCTGGAAGACAAAGAAGCCCTCCTCCCAACCACCATCTTGAGGGGGAGAAAGGCCAGGCCTGGAAGACAAAGAGCCCTCCTCCAACCACCATCTTGAGGGGGAGAGAGGCCAGGCCTGGAAGACAAAGACCCTCCTCCAACCACCATCTTGAGGGGGAGAGAGGCAGGCCTGGAAGACAAAGAGCCCTCCTCCAACCACCATCTTGAGGGGGGGAGAGGCCAGGCCTGGAAGACAAGAGCCCTCCTCCAACCACCATCTTGAGGGGGAGAGAGGCCTGGCCTGGGAAGACAAAGAGCCCTCCCCCAACCACCATCTTGAGGGGAGAGAGGCCTGGCCTGGAAGACAAAGAGCCCTCCTCCAAACCACCATCTTGAGGGGGAGAGAGGGCCTGCCTGGAAGACAAAGAGCCCTCCTCCAACCACCATCTTGCGGGGGAGAGAGGCCATGCACTGGAAGACAAAGAGCCCTCCCTCCAACCACCATCTTGAGGGGAGAGAGGCCATGGCCTGGAAGACAAAAGAGCCCTCCTCCAACACACCATCTTGAGGGGGAGAGAGGCCAGGCCTGGAAGACAAAGAGCCCTCCTCCAACCACCATCTTGAGGGGGAGAGAGGCCAGCCTGGAAGACAAAGAGCCCTCCCTCCAACCACCATCTTAGGGGGAGAGAGGCCAGCCTGGAAGACAAAGAGCCCTCCTCCAACCACCATCTTGAGGGGGAGAGAGGCCTGAGGCCGGAAGACAAAGGAGCCCTCCTCCAACCACCTCTTGAGGGGGAAGAGGCCAAGGCCGGAAGACAAAGAGCCCTCCTCCAACCACCATCTTGAGGGGGGAGAGAGGCCTGGCCTGGAAGACAAGAGCCCTCCTCCAACCACCATCTTGAGGGGGAGAAAGAGGCCATGGCCTGGAAGACAAAGAGCCCTCCTCCAACCACCATCTTGAGGGGGAGATAGAGGCCATGGCCTGGAAGACAAAGAGCCCTCCTCCAAACCACCATCTTGAGGGGGAGAGAGGCCAGGCTGGAAGACAAAGAGCCCTCCTCCAACCCACATCTTGAGGGGGAGGAGCCAGGCCTGGAAGAACAACAGAGCCCTCCTCCAACCACCATCTTGAGGGGGAGAGAGGCCAGGCCTGGAAGGAAAAAGAGCCCTCTCCAACCACGCATCTTGAGGGGAGAAGAGGCCCCAGGCCGGGAAAGACAAGAGGCCCTCCGCCAACCACCATCTTGAGGGGGAGAGAGGCCTGGCCTGGAAGACAAAGAGCCCTCCTCCAACCACCATCTTGAGGGGGAGAGAGGCCTTGCAATTTTCTGTATTGTTTTGCAATTTTACTGTACACCGCTATGATCATTGCGGAATAGCGGTCTATAAATAAAAAATATTATTATTATTATTATTATTATTATTATTATTATTATTATTATTATTATTATTATTATATAAAAAGTGGTAGATGATAGCCATTGGGAGGGGTGGGCAATACATTACTGGGTTCAGGCATGGAGCTCCAGTTGGGAAAGGGGTGTGCTGATGACTCTGGCTCAGCATGCAGATGGGACCTTTGCTGAGGAGTCAAAGGAGAAAATTGACAGAGTGTTCATTTCCAATTGGAACTGCCCCCAAAAGGCATGTTATAGGGAGAAACAGGACCAGATGCAGTTTCCCAGAAGTTCAAAGGATTTTTCCAAGAGGAGGAATGGCTACAGTTTGGGGGAAATGGCAGTCAATCCAGATGTTTCACACAAAAAGAGGTCATTGCCAGAGGGAAGTGCGCTTTAATTCTCAATCTTGTGGCAAGCTCCAGATGCATTGCCCTCCATCACACACCTGTGTGAAGAGATTATGCAGATTGCAGCCTAAAAAAGACCTAACCTGTCTATGGGTCCTAGTGCTCCCAAATTGTGTCTGCCAAACTATTGTTCTCATGTGGGAGAACCTCAGTGGCTACATGACCAAACCTTCTTTTTAATATCAAGCTGATATTGAAGGTTGACTAGGGGCGACAAAGTGCTTATCTGTGGGGTCACCCTGGGATGGCACCAACCCTAGAGACACCACTGCTTCCAGGCCTCGCTAGGAAGCCAAAAGGCTTATGAAACAGTTCATGCCAGAGTAAGAGAATCTGAACCATCATGAACAGGATACCATTCTGGCACAAAGCCCCAGAATTTGCAACCACTTGTGTGATAATGCCTATGCCAGTGTAATGTCCGCATAGGATTCTGGCCGCAGAATTCAGATAGTGCTTGCAATGATCAGGAAGAGAACTGTATTGTATCTGTGTCTAGATTTCCATAGAATTTTCTTCTTTCACACAAATTTTAGCAGAAAATTCAATTATTATATAATATTTTCATCCCTTTCAGAAATGCCATTTAGGCCAAAAGACAGGACTGTTCTCCATAAGTGTCAATGAAAGAAAAGCATTTGGAAACTTTCTGCAAGGTGGAAGTGCACTCTGTTCAGTGACTTCTTTACCTCCCATTGGTTACCTTTTGGACTGATTTCTATGTAATATAAATTAATGAATACCCATTATAGTATTATTTGGGATAAACTGCAATGAACTCTTTGATGTTGACGCAGTGCTAGGCTCCTGGATAATGAAGTGAAGTTTTCTTCAATCCCATTCCCCATTACTTTTGCTCTTGCCATCTCCATCCCCTCCCCACCATTTCTTATCCTACTGTTTATCCTCTTCTTCCTCCTTCTCTCTTCTCTTCTACTTTCTGCTTGCCCATGCTATTTTTAGTTAAGGTAAAATGAGCTTGTTAGATGCCTGATCATTGAAACTGGTTTTATTTGAGATTCTAACTGCATCCTGTCTGAAAAAGGAGTGCTTCACCATTGATCTTGGTTGCCCACTGTTCCTAATTGGAAATGGGGAAACAGAAAGGATGCAGTAAATCTGTTGTACCAGAAAAATATTCTACTGTGCATGTGAGATTATCCAAAATTTCAAGTTAAGACTTGATTCACTGGCAGTGATTTGTTGCTATTGACTTATTGCTGTACTTGTAGTAGGTCAGTGACCTCTCACTGAAATAAATCACTCCTTTAGCACGGCATCTGAAGAGGGAAGAGTCTGTTTTGGTGGGGTTGGAAAGGAAGGGGAGATGCAGATGAGTGGCCCAATGAATGGAAGAGATTGCACAATGAGATGCCATGCTTTGGGACTGTCATCTCCATAAATCCCAGACAACAACCCTATCACGGCCTTTGTAGTCCTTGTGAGGACCTATTCCAGGTTGGAGGAAGGAGGCTTTAGAAGGAGAAAAGTAACCTTTTGAAGGTGTCAGTAACAAAATCTGCTCCTTTATCGCATTCTCCATGGCATTTTCTGTAAATCCCATGGTCTAGCCCAACACTGATGTTTTAATTATCAGGTCAGAGAGTGACAATGTGATGAACTGGAATGGCTGCAATTAGTGTTTATGCCAGTGAATTAGTGTCAGTTTCTTGGATTTAGTATTATCCAATTTGTTTTTGCTTTTCATGTCCCAGGCTTCGTCCATTCTATGGTCAATCTCCTCTTGCCATACGTTCTTCCTTGGTTCAGAGTTTTTCCAACAATAGAATTGGAAATATGTACTTGAATTCCTCAAAAATGAAATCTGTTCTCCCATTATGTTAGCTTCTCTCTCTCTCTTTCTCTCCCGCCTTGCTCACCCACTGGTTTGGAAATGTGTTTCTGAGATCTTCATTTTCTTTCTTTCTCTGTTACTTCACTTCCCTGCATTCCTGAGGGTGGATCTCTTTCTTTTGATGAATTACACCTGGTGGGTGTCTCTAGAGGTGGCATTGCAGTTACTGTACTTCTAGATCAAGCAGGATGTAGTAATTAGGAAGAACATTTTTATATTTAGGTACCAAATGGGAGGGTTAAAAAAGGTTGTAGACTCCCGGAGTTCAGATAACCACCAATTTTGCTGTTTACTTGGGTTTCTTTCTGTTTTTCTTTTCTCTCCCCACCCCCTGTTCTTTTAAAAGCAAGATGAATAATATAGGCAGAAGTTTCAGAAGGAACAGGAAGGCTGATGAGAAACTCCAGGAGTCGTGAAGCTATTTTTACCTGCCTAGGGTGCTAGGTTTTGTTGGGTTTTTCTTTTCTTTTCTTTAAAGTTAAATCTCTTTGTTGGATTCTCATTTTGGTACCACAGATGGCAAAGTTAAATTCAAGAAGTACAAAAATGCACGGGAATTTAGAGAGGGCTGGCTGTTAACCTGTCCATAGACTGGAGTGAGTGGCTGAAGTAGCCACGGATCCCAGCAGAGAAAGAGAGAGCCCTTGTGCGCTGGAGAGTGACCAGGAAAGTAGATGACTGCCAGCGATCTAGGTGCGGGTGCCAAGGTGGATGATAAAAGCAATTGCAGAGCAAAGGAGTATCCGGGTGGCAGGGTCCCTGTGGGCACGGAGGGTAGGGTCAACGGCTGGAAGCTTCCATGTCAACTGTGCAGTGAACATGCTCTATGTTGTACAGACAGTTCTCTGTATCCATGGATTTTTATCCCTGAATTTAACCTATCATGTCACTCTTAACCAAGGCTAAACACACCCAGCTCCATAAGTCATTCCTCATAGAGTCCCTTCACCATTTTAGGATACCCTCTTCTGGACATGCTCCAGCTTATCAATATCCCTCTTGAATTGTAGTGCCCAGAACTGGACACAAAATTATTCCAGGTGAGGCCTGAACAAAGCAGAATACAGTCGGCCCTCGGTATCCATGAGGGGATCCGTTCAAGACCCCCCCCCCCCCGGATACCAAAATCTATGGATGCTGAAGTCTGCGTTGTCCCCAATGGCGGAGTGACCATGCAGCCATTATGGACAACAGAACTTCAATGGTGGCAAATATACATGTCTGTTATTAGGCACAGCACCCATTGTCCCCAGTGGAGGTGTGTGCATGTGGGAGCTCTGCCATTAGATGCAATGGGGCTCATGTCTAATGGTGGTGCATACACTGGGGACAACAGGGGCTGTCCTGTATGGGGACGTGGCTGCAGGCATATACCGCCATTGGTGACAAGGTGGGCTTGCCATCCACAGATGGTTGAATCTGCAGATGGCAAGAATACAAATACTGAGGGCAGACTATAGAGCGGTACTATTACTTGTCTCACTAAGTAAGTGATGGCAAACCTTTTAGAGACCGAGTGCCCAAACTCAGTGGCATTCCTGCACTGGGTGACTCCTAGTGCTGGTGGTGAGGACTTCTGGGGGTGGGACTTCTGCCTTCCAGGGGCCGGACTTCTGCCTTCTGGGGGCAGAACCTTTGGGGGGGTTGGGACTTCAAATGGGAAAAACCCAAGGCACACTCTCATTCTCAGGCTAGCAATAGCAAAACTCCCTGACAAAGCTTGCCATAAAACCTCCATTGTAGTTTCACCTTAGGGTTGCCATAAGTTGCAAATGACTTGAAGGCACCACACACACAAATCACGCTCTCTCAGCCTCAGAGATGGCAATGGAAATCCCCCTCTGACAACGCTTGCACCATGATAGTTTCACCTTAAGGTCATCAGGAATGACTTGGAGGAATGCATGCACGCACGCACGCACACAGAGAGAGCACACTCTCTCAGCCTTAGGATAGCAATAGCAACCCTACCAGGAGCCCTGGTGGCAGTGCGGTTAAATGCCTGTACTGTACTGCAGCCACTCACTCAAAACCATATGGTTTCAAGTTCAATACCAGCAAAAGGGCTCAAGCTCAACTCAGGCTTGCATCCTTCCAAGGTCGCTAAAATGAGTACCCAGATTGTTGGGGCAATTAGCTTACAGTTGTAAACCTCATAGACACTGCTAGTTCAGTATGAAGTGGTATATAAATGAAGTTGTTTGTACCTGACAAAAGTTGCCAAGAAAACTCCTTGGTAGTTTCACCTTAGGGTTTTCATAAGTCGGAAACGTCTTGCAGGCCTCCGGCTGTTGCTCTGTAAGCAAAGGAATAGATGATGTGTGAACACTGCAAAATTAGGAGACTTGGGAAAGAGGGTGCATGACCTTGGTTGGCTCCTTTACAGTTTCAGCCAAAAACACAGAGCAGATTCACCAGCCCACTGACATGGGAACCAATTGTGATCTCTCCCCTTCTCCTTACAAGCTCAGAGAAATGTGAGTTTTGGTAGAAACAAAGTTTGTTTGTTTGTTTTTAAATTTTTTATTATTAAAACAAACACATACAAAAATATGTATATATAAGGAAACATTACAATCGATTTCATCTATATACATCAGACAAACAAATAACAAATAACAAGTAAACAAATATATATATATATATATATATATATATGGAAAAATAAAAACAAAACAAAAAAACACATAAAATACCAGATATACAATTATCCCAACAATCCATTCTCACTTATTTACCAGGATACACAAGAGGAGATCCTTCTTATGGTTGCATTTACCCTCCAAACTTTAAACCTTCCACTCTGTACCTTTCTCAATCTATCTTCTTCCTTACTTTCCTACCACCTCTCCTTCAACTATCCTAACTTCTAATATTTAACCTACTCAAACCCTCCACACTTACTTGTCCTTCCCACTATGATACTTTAACATTCCCATTCTTTTCCTCTTGGTAATTCTTCAGGGTAGAAACAAAGTTTGAACATGGCTGCCCACATTGCAAAACTTCTTATCTCCTTCCAGAGGAAAGTGATGTCTCCCAGTCCTTGCAGGATGCCTTGGTTCTTTCTTGATTCCCCAGCGGAACAACAAAAAGGACAAATAAATGAAAACAGCACAAAGTGATTGCAAACTTTGCGTGTCCAAGTGGTCATTAAAAAGAGAGAAAATCCAGGGCATCTGCTCCAATCTAATCTTCCTCCCCCTCTCTCCTGCTTTTTGTTTTAAAATCTTCTTAAGTATTTACTGGGGAAGGGAGAACCGTGGGCGACAGTCAGAGCTGGGAACCATTTTATGTTATTGTCAAGAAAGTAATCACACCCTGCTTCCTACAAAAGGGTGAAAGCCATGGGAGATCTTCAGAACTCTCCTTGGTTTCCTGGATGATGATAGAATCAGAATCCTAGATTCAGAAGGCCATTGAGTTGAACCCCCTGACATGCAACAAGACACATTCAAAACACTCCGTATGATGGATGGCCATTCAGCTTTGTTCCTTCCAAAGAAGGAGACTCCACCACACTCCGAGGGAGCGTCTTCCATTGTTGGACAACTCTTACTGTCAGAAAGTTCTTACTGATGTTGAGGTGGCATCTCTTTTCCTGTAGTTTGCATCTATTGATCAATGGTCTAGTCTCTGGAACAGCAGAAAATGAAGTTTGCTCCATCCTCAAGATGACACTCTTTCAAATATCTAATCATGGCCATCATGTCACCACTTAACATTCTCTTCTTCATAGAACTATAGAATCAGGGAATCATAGAGCTCGAAGAGACCCCAAGGGCTATCCAGTCCAACCCCATTCTGCCATGCAAGAAACACCATCAAAGCCCTCCTTGTGACAGATGGCCATCCAGACTCTGCTTAAAAAGAGCATCCAAAGAAGGAGACTCCATCACCCTCCGAGGCAGCATCTTCAACTGTCAAACTGTCGAACCCTGTGGCAAAACTATCATGGGGGTTTCTTGGCAAGTTTATTCAGAGGAAGTTTGCCATTGACTTCCCAAGGCTGAGAGCATGTGGGTTTCATGGCCGAGCTGGGAATCGAATCCTGGTCTCCAGTCTAACACTCTAACTACTACTACTAATTGAAACCAAGTTTTAAATATCTTTAAGAGTTTCCAGCATGTTTGTAAAAACTGACTCATCCTCTCTCAGCCTCAGAAGATGGCAATGGCAAACCCCTTCTGAAGAAACTTGTGAAGAAAACTCCATGAATAGATTCACCTTAGAATCGTCATAAGTCAGAAATGACTTGAAGGCACACAACAACAACAACAACAACAACAACAACAACAACAACAACAGCGACAACAGAATTCAAATTTTATTTCCTGAACTTTATGACTCCGTCTTACATGGCCAGATGAAGAAGTGGCCTGCCTGAATGAATATCCCTCCAGACCATCTTAACTGACAACAACAACAATACCTGGGCAAAATGCAGGCCTGTGACTAACATCGTCATTTTTTTCTCTCTTCTGTGTGATTTTGAACAGCTTTGCCTCATGAAGAAGCCAATGGAGCTTCGAAAGTCTGCAGCATGTATTTTCTGATAAAGGTATCACTGATTTGTGGATTTGGGATGTTGTTGTACTTTGTTATATGGCTAACACAACTACCCTTGGATATGTATTTGGAAATACAGTTCAGGCCTCCATGAAAAAGAGCAGGCAGTATAATGCTAAGAGAATGCAGACCCAGCAAATAGAAGAGTACCAGATGTAAACAAGCTTCGTTGTCTCACTCTTTGCAATGCTTGAAATTTGGGGTCTGAAAGAAAGTTCCACTTAGTTTTTATTTGAGGAAAAGAATGCATTAATTTTGCCTCCTCCCCATAGCTATATCTCTGTAGCTTCACCCATGAGCTATGGTCCCTCTTAATGGTTAAGGTTTAGGAAGCATCTGGATTATAGAAATAATGCAGTTTGACCCCACTTTAAATGCTGTAGGTCCATTCTATGGAATCAAGGGATTTGTAGTTTTACAAGGTTTTTAGAATTCTCTGCCAAAGAGTACTGGTGCCTAACAACACTACAAATCCCAGGATTCTCTACAATGTAGCTAGGACACTTAATGTAGTCTCTAAATATATTATTTCTACAGTAGAGATGCACCCGTAGTTAAAATCAAAGCAATCAGGTGACTCTAAACAGTGTTTTTTTTTGGGGGGGGGGGGAGAACAACACCCGTCCCACTCTGCTGCAGGTTTTCTTCTGCAAATCTGCACACACAGTTTCATGAAGCCAGTTTTCTCAGCCAAAGACATGCACCTGTTTCCTATCGCCAGAAACTGTACCCCAGTTTCTCAGAGTCAGGGTTAACCCAGCCTTCTGCAAAATGGAAATCCTGGCATCTTTAGTGTTATCTCTTCCCACTTCTGCCTGCCTCTGCTAAGCTGCTTTAATCTATCTGCTACGTATAGGATGGAATAAAATCCTAGTAATTGGACTGCACAGCTACAAAGTTGGGATTTCCTCTTTAAATGAAAGTGCATTTTGGTGGATTTTGTGGCTTGTAGTTAAAACTGCCTCCAAGTCATTAAACCCCAGTGCTAAAAATACATTTAAAGCTCAACTATCAGTGTTTAATGGTATCTTTCCTTTCCACTACTCTTGCTTTCATGTCTTCTTCGTGCTGAGTGGGGGAGGACAGGCTTGTAAAGGCTGACTTAAGAGTGGTGGATTAGATAAGTGGAGTTTGATTAAGACACAAAAGTGGAAGAACTGTTTAAGTGGCCATAGAATTGTAGCATCTTAGAACTTGAAAGGATCAGCAGAGATGTCTAGGCCAACTGATCAACCCCTTTTGCTGTTGTTCGCTTTCAAGTCCTTTCTGACTTATGGTGACCCAAAGGTTAATCTATCATGGGGTTCTCTGGGGCTGAGTGTATTTGTCTCAACCAAGGTCACCCAGTGGCTATCCATGATCAAGTGAGGAATCAAATCCTGCTCTCCAGAGTCATAGTGCAATGCTCAAATCAGTACACCACACCTCTGTTAGGCAGAAAGGCACATAAAGCATTGGTGATGTCCAGCTGCTTGAAAGACCTGCAGGGCAGTCTATTACACTGCTGAACAGGAAGGAAGGAAGGAAGGAAGGAAGGAAGGAAGGAAGGAAGGAAGGAAGGAAGGAAGG